>NC_090650.1:445994114-446351614 GCF_040937935.1 Hyperolius riggenbachi | reverse complement strand
GTGTGATAAACCACAGTTAAGTTATTTTTTAACAAGGGGGGCAATCACTTTTTCACACAGGGCCTTGTAGATTTGGACTTTTTTTTCTCACTAAATAATAAAAACCATCGTTTAAAACTGCATTTTGTGTTCAATTATGTTATCTTTGACTAATAGTTAACGGTTTTTGATGAGCAGAAACATTTAAGTGTGACAAACATGCAAAAGAATAAGAAATCAGGAAAGGGGGCAAATAGTTTTTCACACCACTGGTATATATATATATATATATATATATATATATATATATATATATATATATATATATATATATATATATATATATATATATATATACACACACACACACACACACTGGGAGCACAACCCATATTCAACACATTTCAAAACGATATTTATCGTTTTATGACTTAAATTTCAAAACGATATTTATAGTTTTATGGAAGTCATAAAAAGATAAATATCGTTTTTAGTGCGGCGCCATTTTTTAACTCATAAAACGATAAATATCGTTTTATAATGCAAATTAATGCGGCGCCATTTTTACACTGTAGGCTCTGGAGCCATTTTTTACTGATCCCGGATAGTGTACTGGTTAGGGCACCGCCTTTGACATGGGAGACCAGGGTTCGAATCCTGGCTAGGCTCAGTACCTATTCAGTAAGGAGTTAAAGGCAAGACTCCCTAACACTGCAGGGTGGCCTCTTGACCGCTTTGAGTCAGACAGGAGAAAAGCTATAGAAATCTTTGAATTATTATTAGATAGTGAGCTCCTCGACAGTCAGTGACATGACTATGTACTCTGTAATGTGCTGCAGAGGATGTCAGTGCTATATAAATACATAATAATAATATGGGAGGACATTAGACTATGACTATGGTAGGAATTAGCTTGTAAGCTCCTCTGAGGACAGTCAGTGACATGATTACTGTATGTACTCTGTAATGTGCTGCAAAATATGTCAGTGCTATATAAATACTTAATAATATGGTAGGACATTAGACTATGACTACGGTAGGTTTAGATTGTGAGCTCTGAGGACAGTCAGTGACATGACTATGTACTCTGTAAACTGCTGCAGAAGATGTCTGTGCTATATAAATACATAATAATAATATGGTAGGACATTAGACTATGACTATGGTAGGGTTAGATAGTGAGCTCCTCTGAGGACAGTCAGTGACATGACTATGTACTCTGTACAGTGCTGCAGGAGATGTCAGTGCTATATAAATACATAATAATAATATGGTAGGACATTAGACAATGACTATGGTAGGATTAGATTGTGAGCTCCTCTGAGGACAGTCAGTGGCATGACTATGTACTCTGCAATGTGCTGCAGAAGATGTCAGTGCTATATAAATGCATAATAATAATATGGTAGGACATTAGACAATGACTATGGTAGGATTAGATTGTGTGCTCCTCTGAGGACAGTCAGTGACATGACTATGTACTCTGTAATGTGCTGCAGAAGATGTCAGTGCTATATAAATACATAATAATAATATGGTAGGATAATAGACTATGACTATGGTAGGATTAGATTGTGAGCTCCTCTGAGGACAGTCAGTGACATGACTATGTACTCTGTAATGTGCTGCAGAAGATGTCAGTGCTATATAAATACATAATAATAATATGGTAGGACATTAGACTATGACTATGGTAGGCTTAGAGTGTGAGCTCCTCTGAGGACAGTCAGTGACATGACTCTGTACTCTGTAATGTGCTGCAGAAGATGTCACTGCTATATAAATACATAATAATAATATGGTAGGACATTAGACTATGACTATGGTAGGAGTACAGTGTGAGCTCCTCTGAGGACAGTTAGTGACATGACTATGTACTCTGTACAGTGCTGCAGAAGATGTCAGTGCTATATAAATACATAATAATAATATGGTAGGACATTAGACTATGACTATGGTAGGATTAGAGTGTGAGCCCCTCTGAGGACAGTCAGTGACATGACTATGTACTCTGTACAGTGCTGCAGAAGATGTCAGTGCTATATAAATACATAATAATAATATGATAGGACATTAGACTATGACTATGGTAGGATTAGAGTGTGAGCTCCTCTGAGGACAGTCAGTGACATGACTCTGTACTCTGTAATGTGCTGCAGAAGATGCCAGTGCTATATAAATACATAATAATAATATGGTAGGACATTACACTATGACTATGGTAGGATTAGACTGTGAGCTCCTCTGAGGGCAGTCAGTGACATGACTATGTACTCTGTAATGTGCTGCAGAAGATGTCAGTGCTATATAAATACATAATAATAATATGGTAGGACATTAGACTATGACTATGGTAGGATTAGAGTGTGAGCCCCTCTGAGGACAGTCAGTGACATGACTATGTACTCTGTACAGTGCTGCAGAAGATGTCAGTGCTATATAAATACATAATAATAATATGATAGGACATTACACTATGACTATGGTAGGATTAGAGTGTGAGCTCCTCTGAGGACAGTCAGTGACATGACTATGTACTCTGTAGAGAGCTGCAAAGCGCTTTCACCTTGGGTTCACTTTAATATATGTCTAGTGAATCCATCATGTATCTCCTTCTGACCTATCAGCTGATCCCGCAGGGTGTCCATGTGCTGCTCAGAACATTCAGAGGCCTCTTTGATGGCTTCTTCCTTCTGGGACTCCAGCTGGTGGATTTCTTGCATCAGCTGCTCTTTCAACTTCTCAATCTCCACTTCATAGGAAGAAATCTGAAGACAAAGACAAAGCATTAAACAGAGATGTGGCCATTAGAATTTCCTGCCATGGTATCTTTGCAGTTTGAACCAGGAATGTCAGAGTGGGCTTCTTACTACCGGCCAGACTTCTGCCTGCCTCTCACACCACAGAGCCCCACTGAGGTACGGTGTTGTGTCTGATTACGCTGCCTGTGGCTTTGCGCTGCCCCGCATGCGCAGTAGTAGGAGGCTGTGCGGCCACAGTTCCTATTTAATTATGCTGCTGGTAAAATACTAAATATCTCTGCTTCTTCACATCCTACACTCCCCAAATTTTCAGGGTAGGGAGGGGACCCCCCGAACTACCTCTATGCTAAATTGCAGCCCCCGAGCCCCGCTGGTTCAGGAGATAGATTAGCTCTAATCTATCTCCTGAACCAGCGGGGCTCGGGGGCTGCAATTTAGCACAGAGGTCGTTCGGGGGGTCCCCTCCCTACCCTGAAAATTTGGTGAGTGTATGATGTGTGGAAGCGGAGATATTTATTATTTTACCCCCAGCAGCATAATTAACTTCACACTGAGCATGCGTGCTACTCAGTGTGGAAGGCTGGCCTGGAACCAGCATGCGTGCTACTCAGTGTGGAAGGGAGCTTCCGGGCAGCACAATCAGACATTACACCGGCACAAATCGGTCAGATGATTCCTGCTCCATTCTGTTACCTACAAGGCTGCTGGATGGAGAGATCTCATCCCAAAACCCTTCACTGCTAACCTCACCCCTAGCTAAGTGGTCACACTCCAGAGAGTCACACGTGTAGCTCAATGAAAGAGAGCAGAGATTCTACCACATTAAAGTGACAAAGAGGACTACATTTACAAAAAAAAAATAAAAGAATAAATATAGTTTCTTTCATCATGCAGCCAATTTACTATTGTCCAAGATGGTGGCATGCTTGCTCTAAGCTTCCAAATTCTCTCTCTCTCTCTGGAGATGATCTTGTCCTGTTCTCATCCTTCATCACAACCTTTGTTACTACATCCATGTGGATTAATAATATCTGC
Organism: Hyperolius riggenbachi; assembly: GCF_040937935.1. NCBI lineage: Eukaryota > Metazoa > Chordata > Amphibia > Anura > Hyperoliidae > Hyperolius > Hyperolius riggenbachi. The sequence goes on along the minus strand of NC_090650.1, from coordinate 446,347,838 downwards.
CCTCGTACCTTGGCTTGGAGGCTGGAGGTGAGATCTTCAGATCTGTGGAGCTGCTCCTCCAGCCGGAAGCACTTCTCTCCATGACTGGACACTTGGTCCATCAGTGTCCGGTTCCTCTCCTCAGCTTGGGCTAAGCCATGCAGCAATGTCGGTGACTCCACCTCCACCGTCTGCGTCACATACTGCAGAGACAGAGAAAGGTTCTAAGTCTAAAACAAGCTATAACAGTAAACAATACAAGGCGTGCTCGGTCTCTTCAGCATGAATGACATGGGAATAAAATGGTGCAGAAGTTATTTGGTCCCTCCAGCTGCTGGTGTCAGCTGAAGAGAACAATCAAGAGCAGCCATGGTGATAAATGAGTTTTGGGCAAATTCCTGAATACTGTTGTGTATGCCAAGATGCCACTGAACTCATCTGACCACCAATTACTTCCCAATGACTGCCAGCTGCTTGAACTGTGCCCTCCAGTGCCACCAGCCATCTCTCCTCTGCTCACCAGTTACGTGTCTGGCCACGAGTCACCCATCTCTCACCACCCATCATTTGTCCTCTGACCATGTCACCTGTCTCTGCCTGTAATGAACTGTCAGCCCTCTGCCCACAGCTTGCCATTCACCCCGGTCTTTCATCATCTCTTCTGTGCTCCCCAATCTCCTCTCTGCCAATCTGATTTGTCCCCGCCCTGCCTATCATTTATCCTTTGCCTACAAGTCTTCTCTGACTGTTAGTTACCTGCCCTCTGTCTACTTTTTACCTTTCCACAGCCCAAAAGTAATCTGCCCTGTGTCTATAAGTCTGCAGAACACTAGCCACTTGACTTCTGTTCTGACTCTGGTCACCTGTCCACTGTCTTCCTATGACCATGAGCCACCAATCCTCTGACTTCTAGAGCCGATTGCTCCTCGCCAATTGCCTTTCCACTACATACCTCTCACTAGTCCTCTGACTCTGTGGACACCTGGTAGCTCCTGACCCATCACCTGTCTCCTACCAACCTCTCACCTATCCTCTGACTCTCTGGACACCCTGTTCCTCCTCACCAATCACCTGTCCACTACTTATCCTCTGAATCTCTGAACACCTGGTTGCTCCTCACAATCACCTGTCTCCTACCAACCTCTCACCTGTCCTCTGACTCTCTGGACACCTTGTTCTTCCTCACCAATCACCTTTACACTACTTGTCTTCTGAATCTCCGGACACCTGGTTGCTCCTGACCCATCACGTGTCTCCTACCGACCTCTGACCTATTCTCTGACTCTCTGGACACCTGGTAGCTCCTGACCCATCACCTGTCTCCTACCAACCTCTCACCTATCTTCTGGCTCTCTGGACACCCTGTTCCTCCTCACCAATCACCTGCCCACTACTTGTCCTCTGAATCTCTGGACATCTGGTTGTTCCTTACCTATCACCTGTCTCCTATGTCTCCTAGTCATCTCTCACCTGTCCTCTGACTCTCTGGACACCTGGTTTCTCCTGAACTGTCTCCTACCAACCTCTCACCTATCCTCTGACTCTCTAGACACCTGGTTGCTCCTCACCAATCACCTATCTCCTAGCGACCTCTCACCTGTCCTCTGAATCTCTGGACGCCTGGTTCCTCCTCACCAATCACCTACTGTATCGCCTAGCGACTTCTCACCTGTCCTCTGACAACACCTGTTGCTCCTCCCCCTCACCTGTCTCTTAGTGACCTCTCGCCTATCCTCGAGCTCTCTGGACACCTGGTTGCTCCTCACCAATAACCTGTCTCCTAGCGAACTCTCATCTGGCTCTCTGGACACCTGGTTGCTCCTGACCAATCACCGGTCTCCCAGCGACCTCTCAACTGTCCTCTGGCTTTCTGTATACCAGGTTGCTCCTCACCAATCACCTGTCTCCTAGCGACCTCTCATCTGACCTCTGGCTCTCTGGACACCTGGTTGCTCCTGACCAATCACCGGTCTCCCAGCGACCTCTCAACTGTCCTCTGGCTTTCTGTATACCAGGTTGCTCCTCACCCATTACCTGTCTCCCAGCGATCTCTCATCTGCCCTCTGGCTCTCTGAACAGCAGGTTACTCCCCACAAGTCACTTGTCCTCTGGCCTCCAGCTGTCTGTCCTCAGACCAGAGGACGCAGTGTCCATAACCTCAGAAATAACTGTGTCACCTTCACATCTGGGGGTTTCGTCTTCTCATTTTCCAGTGAAAGCTGCAGCCCATGAATCTTCTCCTCCAGCAGCCGTGTTTCCTCCTCTCTGCGCCACTGCAGCGTGTCCATGTGACCCTTCGTGTAGACCAGCTGCTCCACCTTCTCCTGCAGTGATGTCTCCAGATGATGCACCTTGCTGCGCAGGTCCTCATTCTCCTGATATTCAGCAAGACATAAGAGAAGTCAACGATGGCTAAAGCTGCTGTGTTCAATCTTCAGGGTAACGCCAAACTAAAACGAGTGTCTCAGAGTAAGAATACTTTATGCTTCCAATCCCAAACCTATAGGATAGTTTTAGATAGAATGCCCCTCCCCTTTTCCATCTGTCTTCCCAATGGAGATGTTCCGGCATTTCCTGTCCCAGAGACCTCCAGATGCCCTCAAGACATGAGTTCTGGGGGTCACAGGGGTGGCAATATATAACTTGTGGGGACTTTCATCTGCTGTATAACATTTATTGGTAGATATGTCTGTTCCTGTAAAGGTGGCCACTAATGATACAATGTTGATTGTACAATCCTATCACTTCTACAATGTGCTTGAAAACAGTTTTTGAAATACGTTGGATGGGAGTACATATGACCGATACTTGTACATCCAGCAGTGGTGCCAACTCAGGCCGCTACCAATCTGAAATGTGAAAACACCCCAGCATGGCTTCCCTGCAGTCCCTGTCCCTGCATGCTGTCTGTATGGTGGTTTAGGGTTAGGGTCACCCACGTTCTGAATGAAGACAGACTAATCTCTCCACAGGTGCGTTGCTGTGGTTGACGCTGTTGCAGCCTGGGTTTGGGAATACTATATACTACACTATACCCACTTTTGATGACATACTACACTATAAAGAGCTTCTGGGGTCTCTCTTCCCAAATCTGGAAGGTCCACCTCAACCTCTGGAGCTCCCATAGTCACGATCATGTCTCCTTCCTGTTTCCGCAGATGGTGATGATGGTGACCAGCCAGAGACTTACAAAACGTACAAATCAGTCACCTAAATAAAATGGTCATGTGCTTCCCCAAAAATTCTCCTAGAGAAGACATTATTATTTCATACAGTGGTTTGCAAAAGTATTCGGCCCCTTTGAAGTTTTCCACATTTTGTCATATTACTGCCACAAACATGAATACATTTTATTGGAATTCCACGTGAAAGGCCAATACAAAGTGGTGTACACGTGAGAAGTGGAACGAAAATCGTACATGATTCCAAACATTTTTTACAAATCAATAACTGCGAAGTGGGGTGTGCGTAATTATTCAGCCCCCTTTGGTCTAAGTGCAGTCAGTTGCCCATAGACATTGCCTGATGAGTGCTAATGACTAAATAGAGTGCACCTGTGTGTAATCTAATGTCAGTACAAATACAGCTGCTCTCAGAGGTTGTCTGAGAGAATATTGGGAGCAACAACACCATGAAGTCCAAAGAACACACCAGACAGGTCAGGGATAAAGTTATTGAGAAATTTAAAGCAGGCTTAGGCTACAAAAAGATTTCCAAAGCCTTGAACATCCCACTTAGCATTGTTCAAGCGATCATTCAAAAATGGAAGGAGTATGGCACACCTGTAAACCTACCAAGACAAGGCCGTCCACCTAAACTCACAGGCCGAACAAGGAGAGCGCTGATCAGAAATGCAGTCAAGAGGCCCATGGTGACTATGGACGAGCTGCAGAGATCTACAGCTCAGGTGGAGGAATTTGTCCATAGGACAACTATTAGTCGTGCACTGCACAAAGTTGGCCTTTATGGAAGAGTGAGAGAAGAGAGAGAGAAAAGCATAAGAAGTCCCGTTTGCAGTTTGCCACAAGCAATGTAGGGGACACAGCAACCATGTGGAAGAAGGTGCTCCGGTCAGAGGAGACCAAAAATGCAAAATGCTATGTGTGGTGGAAAACTAACACTGCACATCACTCTGAACACACCATCCCCACTGTCAAATATGGTGGTGGCAGTATCATGCTCTGGGGGTGCTTCTCTTCAGCAGGGACAGGGAAGCTGGTCAGAGCTGATGGGAAGATGGATAGAGCCAAATACAGGACAAACTTGAAAGAAAACCTCTTGGAGACTGCAATAGACTTGAGACTGGGGCGGAGGTTCACCTTCCAGCAGGACAATGACCCTAAACATAAAGCCAGGGCAACAATGGAATGGATTAAAACAAAACATATCCATGTGTTAGAATGGCCCAGCCAAAATCCAGATCTAAATCCAATCGAGAATCTGTGGCAAGATCTGAAAACTGCTGTTCACAAATGCTGTCCATCTAATCTGACTGAGCTGGAGCTGTTTTGCATAGAAGAATGGGCAAGGATTTCAGTCTCTAGATGTGCAAAGCTGGTAGAGACATACCCTAAAAGACTGGCAGCTGTAATTGCAGCAAAAGGTGGTTCTACAAAGTATTGACTCAGGGGGCTGAATAATTACGCACACCCCACTTTGCAGTTATTGATTTGTAAAACATTTTTGGAATGATGTATGATTTTCGTTCCACTTCTCACATGTACTCCACTTTGTATTGGTCTTTCATGTGGAATTCCAATAAAATTGATTCATGTTTGTGGCAGTAATGTGACAAAATGTGGAAAACTTCAATACTTTTGCAAACCACTGTATTATTCCCATCTATAGGACTTACCTTCATGAGGTGGGTGGAGGGTTGGGCAGTCTCTCTAGAGCTCCACCCATTTCCCATCTATAGGACTTACCTTCATGAGGTGGGCGGAGGGTTGGGCGGTCTCTATAGAGCTCCACCCATTTCCCATCTATAGGACTTACCTTCATGAGGTTGGCGGAGGGCTTGGTGGTCTCTATAGAGCTCCACGCATTTCCCATCTATAGGACTTACCTTCATGAGGTGGGCAGAGGGCTGGGTGGTCTCTCTAGAGCTTCACCCATTTCTCAACTATAGGACTTACCTTCATGAGGTGGGTGGAGGGCTGGGTGGTCACTGCAGCCAGTTTCTCCAGTAAGCCCTGAGTGACGCTCAGACTCTGCTTCAGCCCCTCATTCTCCACACTGAGGTTCTGGATGTGCTTCTCTGAGTCTGTCATACCCTGCAGGGGGCGACAGAGAGCTCACGCTGGCCTTATTCTATACACCTTATACACTGTATACACAAGACATACCCTGCAGGGGGCGACAGAGAGCTCACGCTGGCCTTATGCTATACACCTTTTATACTGTATACACAAGATATCCCAAATACACACTCTGCATAACCAAAGCAAATAAGGGAAAGTTGTTACAGTTGCACAACATTTTCTTTTCTAGACATTTCGCTACTCCCACAGAGTAGCTTTCTCAGTCTAATGTGTGATGGAGATTCAGCTAATCTGCTTCAGCCAACTGTCCAACTAACTGACATTCTGATGCCCAAAGTTAATCCTTTGAGTTCCAGATGGAAGGTGTACTGGTGGTTCGCGAACTTTCCCGGAAGTTCAATTCGCCCCATAATGCTCTATTGAGCAAAACTTTGACCCTCTACATCACAGTCAGCAGGCACATTGTTGCCAATCAGACTACGCTCAGTCCTAGATCCCCACCCCCCCTTATACAAGGCAAGGTCCTTGTGCCATTTTACTCACTAGTCTGCCTACACTAATTAGTTAAGGGACAGCTGCTGACAGACTCTGCTAGGGAGAGTTTAGTTAGGCTCTTATAGGCTTATTCCTAGCTAATTGTTGTTCCTTATCCTCCCTCACTCCCGGAGGGAGGAGGGTCTCATCTTCCAGGGAATTGTAGAATTTCAAAAGCCAGCTTATATACTTGGCCAGGAATTGAACCCAGGTCTTGGCCAGGAATTGAACCCAGGTCTGAGTGCTTGGTAGATAACTCTCTTAACCTCTATACCACCACCAACACTACTTGCTAAAGGCAGCCTAGCATGTACCATTAGGATATATCCTAGAGAAAAATGAGCTTGCTTAAAGATTTGTAGGCTTTCAAAAGCCAGCTTACATACCTTGGCCGGGAATTGAACCCAGGTCTCAGTGTGTGATAGGTATCTGACTTAACCCCTATACCACCAACCACACTACATGCTGAAGCCAGGCTAGCATGTACCATTATGATCAATCCAAGAGAAAAATTAGCCCTCTCTCTCTCTCTCTCTCTAGGACTTGATGCCATTGAACTGAATTTTCAGCTTAAAACCATCAAAGGATACCGGCAGATTTTCACAGGCATTTTCGGAATTCCGCCAGATTGAAAAAGCAATTCCGTTCCGACCAAACGGAACGGAATGACCAATTTCCGCCTAAAAATTCCAGAAAATACAATTCCGCGGAAAGCGGTGAACATCCGGGGCGTAGCAATAGGGGGTGCAGAGGTAGCGACCGCATCGGGGCCCTTGAGCCAGAGGGGCCCCGAAGGGCTCTCCCTCAACTACAGTATTAGCTCTCTATTGGTCCTGTGCTCATAATAATCACTTCTATAGATGCTGTGAATAGTAGTAATGACTAACACACTGTTCCCCATCCCCTTCTTGCTCCTCTGACACTGTAGTTGCCATTGGCAGGTTTTGGTGCGCCGCATCAATTGTTATGTATAGAGTGCTTGGGGGGGCCCCAATGTAAAACTTGCATCGGGGCCCACAGCTCCTTAGCTACGCCACTGGTGAACATCCCTACTAGAGAGAAAGAGAGAGAGAGATTAATCTACCTGGCTATCTGGGGTTTTCTTTGGACAACTGTTGAACACAAAAGGCAAGGCCATGCCTGGCTACAAATCCTTAGAGAGAGCTCATTTTTCTCTTGGATTGATCATAATGGTACATGCTAGGCTGGCTTCAGCATGTAGTGTGGTTGGTGGTATAGGGGTTAAGTCAGATACCTACCACACACTGAGACCTGGGTTCAATGCCCAGCCTGGGTTCAATTCCCAGCCACAGTATTTAAGCTGGCTTTTGAAATACTACAAATCCTTAAGCACGCTACTTTTTCTCTTGGATTGATCATAATGGTACATGCTAGGCTGGCTTTAGCATGTAGTGTGGTTGGTGGTATAGGGGTTAAGTCAGATACCTACCACACACTGAGACCTGGGTTCAATGCCCAGCCTGGGTTCAATTCCCAGCCACTGTATGTAAGCTGGCTTTTGAAATACTACAATTCCCTGGAAGATGAGACCCTCTTCCCTCCGGGAGGAAGGAGGAGACGAGGAAGGAGGAGGGGAGGAGGGAAAATAGATAGGTGAGAAAATAAATGTAAATTCCGCGTAATTAAAAAAATTTCCGCGGAATTCCGTTTTAGAGGTATAGCAATTCCATTCCGCCTGGCGGAATCGGAATTGACCCAATTCCGGCTGGAATCACGGAATTGAGAATTCCGCGGAATCCAGCGAGCATCCCTACTTCTCTCTCTCTCTCTAGTAGGGATGGTCACCGCTTTCCGTGGAATTGTATTTTCCGCAATTTTGGGCGGAAATTGGTCATTCCATTCCGTTTGGTCGGAACGGAATTGCTTTTTCAATCCGGCAGAATTCCGAAATTGCCTGTGAAATTCTGCTGGTATCCGTTGATGCCATTGAAGTGAATTTTCAGCTTAAAACCATCAAGTCCTAGAGAAAGAGAGAGAGCAAGCTCATTTTTCTCTTGGGTATATCACAATGGTACATGCTAGGCTGGCTTCAGCATGTAGTGTTGGTGGTGGTATAGCGGTTAAGAGAGCTATCTACCATGCACTCAGACCTGGGTTCAATTCCCAGCCAAGGAATGTGTAAGCTGGCTTTTGAAAGCCTACAAATCTTTAAGCAAGCAAATTTTTCTCTAGGATGTATCATAATGGTACATGCTAGGCTGGCTTCAGCATGTAGTGTGGTTGGTGGTATAGGGGTTAAGTCAGATACCTACCACACACTGAGACCTGGGTTCAATTCCCAGCCCAGCCTGGGTTCAATTCCCAGCCACGGTATGTAAGCTGGCTTTTGAAATTCTACAAATCCTTTAAGCAAGCTAATTTTTCTCTAGGATATATCATAATGGTACATGCTAGGCTGGTTTCAGAATGTAGTGTTGGTGGTGGTATAGCGGTTAAGAGAGCTATCTACCACGCACTCAGACCTGGGTTCAATTCCCAGCCAAGGTATGTAAGCTGGCTTTTGAAAGCCTACAAATCTTTAAGCAAGCTCATTTTTCTCTAGGATATATCATAATGGTACATGCTAGGCTGGTTTCAGAATGTAGTGTTGGTGGTGGTATAGCGGTTAAGAGAGCTATCTACCATGCACTCAGACGTGGGTTAAGTTCCCGGCCAAGGTATGTAAGCTGGCTTTTGAAAGCCTACAAATCTTTAAGCAAGCTCATTTTTCTCTTGGATATATCAGAATGGTACATGCTAGGCTGCCTTCAGCATGTAGTGTTGGTGGTGGTATAGCGGTGAAGAGAGCTATCTACCAAGCACCAATTCTACAATTCCCTGGAAGATGAGATCCTCCTCCCTCCGGGAGGAGGAAGGAGGTGAGGGATACACTGTCTGATGTTGTAAAGTAGTGTAGGCCTGTAATTGAACATTGAATGAGATTTGTGACCTTAAAATAGGGGTTTATGTGAAATCTAGATTTTTGCCTGGGACTTTTGATTTGTATTTCACTCAATCATGTCTTCCTCCAGGTATTAGAACCCTTGAAACATGTTTTCTATCATTTTTCCATCCGGTAGAAATTTTTCTAAAATCTAAAGTTCGCCTCCCCATTGAAGTCTATTGCGGATTGCGAAAGTTCGCGCGAACCGAACCTTCTGTGAAAGTTCGCGAAAGGGGTTCGCGAACTGAAAATCGGAGGTTCGTGACATCACTACATTACACATTAAGATGCCCATAAACGTATCACAGATTCGACCACTGTGGTTGTATTTTCACTTTCTGGCCAAAATCGATCAAAACTATTGATTGCTCGATCGGGGGCAGGTGGGGTGTGTGGCGGGTGCGGCAGTAGATTAGCGGCCAATTGTTGAACCTCTCCAACTAAAATACTGCTCCCCCGCCGTGCAGAGTGTTGGCAGCAGAATGCACTCCGCTGCCCGCTGGCTTGCTCCACCCATGTCCTGTCTCCATTCTGAGCAGAGCTCCTGTTACTCGTCAATGCAGCAGCTTGTACATTAAGTGACACCCCACATGCCACCAGGTGAGGGTAACGGGCGCACCAGCAGAGAGGGAGACAGGACATGGGAGGAGCATGCCGTCAGGCAGGTGAGCTCACTCCGCTGCCAATACTCTGCAGGGGCAGCACTATATGGGGGAGATCTGGGGGGGGGGGGGGGGACCACCAGTCCACCCTGCACAGCAGCCACTGGAAAAGTTCTATGGATTGTCAAGGTGAAAACTTAAAAAAAATCTTTTTGCAGTGTGGCAATTATAAATCTGGTGGCCATCTGCCTGCGTAAGGACACCATTAATGACAAAAACTACAAAATATGGAAGTACAGTATCTAAAGCAACCAATGTCACCCCAGCAATGCCTAGCCCCTTGCTCCCTCACCTAGCCCACCCACAACACATTATTTTTGAATAGACAGATACAATATCATCAGACAGTTAAATCTTCCACTTCTCACCATTTCTGCTCGGAGCTGACACAGTTCCTCCTCTCGCTGCTTTATCTTCTCCTTCAGCTCTTCAATCTAATTGTCAAGAGAGAGAGACTCCTTGTGAGTTCATATAATATTCATCGCCTACAGCTACTGCTCAGGGGAAGGATCATGTAAACCATTGGTCAAGAGAAACCTGTCATTGAGTACACGCCCCCTGTATAACCTGTCATTCAGTACACGCCCCTGCAGAACCTGTCATTCAGTACACGCCCCTACCTCCAGATTCCCTGAGGCATTAACAGTGAATTTTGCTGTTATTATGTACTTAAGTCATTGTGTTTTTTCTGTCCCACATTATGAAAATAGTGCATGAAGCACGCCCTCCTCCTCATCCCAGTGTGAGTACATGAAGGTGACACACAGACACAGTCAGGAATGTTGGCTGTATATACATATACTACGTGTAATCATAGATTATTGCTGGGTGTGATGATGTCACTGGTAGGAGGTCTCACCTGCTGCTGGATGTGATGATGTTGGTTGGCTGTATATACAGATACATGTTATCGTAGATTATTGCTGGATGTACTGATGTTGGCTGGCTATATATACAGATATGTATAATCGTAGATTATTGCTGGGTGTGATGATGTCACTGGTAGGAGGTCTCACCTGCTGCTGGATGAAGTGATGTTAGGCTAGCTGTATATACAGATATGTATAATCGTAGATTATTGCTGGGTGTGATGATGTCACTGGTAGGAGGTCTCACCTGCTGCTGTAGCTCAGTGTTCAGCCTCTCCTTCTGCCGCTCCTTCTCCTCCATGTCTTGCCTCAGCTCTCCTATCTCCTCCTGCAGCTGCGCCCGCTCCCCCTGCAGGGTGCTGATAGACTCCACCAGCTTGTGAACCCCGAGAGGGGTGAGGGGAGAGTCGGGGAACCCCGAGCATAACACACCTGTGCGGGGGCCAAATCCAAGGAACAGCCGGTCAGTAGCATCATAATACAACATATAAAGTATAGTATAGCGAGATCTGTGAAAATCAGCTTCAGAATGGATACATAATATCACCAAAGAGCATCACAGAATAGAGGAGCAGCATGATCTGACATGGCACTACAAATTCAGAGGAAATCTTGGGATAGAGCACAGGGGTCGAACTCCAGTCCTCAAGGGTCGAGATCCTTACACATTTTTGGAACAGCTCAAACTAGTTGATGAGACTGAATCAGGAAAGGTGCGGTCCTTCAGGTAGAGCACATGTCTCCATTTCTCAGTCCATCCTAAACACTGGCATGGATTTGGCCCTCAAGGATTGGAGTTCCACACCTGTGGGATAGAGCAACGTATTTACCCTAATTCTCCAAAACACCACTTACTCTACTAACCTCTGTTTTTCTAACTCTAATCCTCCAAACCTCACTTCCTCTACTAACCTCACTTCCTCTAAACCTGATTCTCTAAAACTTGCTTTATCTAACCATAATCCTCCTGACCTCACTTCCTCAAACAGTAATTCCCCAAAACCCACTTCCTTTACTAACCTCACTTCCTCTAAGCCTGATTCTCTAAAACTCGCTTCATCTAACCATAATTCTCTTGACATCACTTCCTCTACTAACCCCACTTCCTCTAACAGTAATTGTCCTAAACCCACTTCCTCTCCTTACCTCACTTCCTCTAACCCTAATTCTTCTAACCTCACTTCCTCTATCCTCAATTCTCAAAATCCTACAAACTCTAACCCGAATTCTTCGAACTTAATTTCTTCTAACACTAATTCTCCTAACCTCACTTCTTCTTACCCCAGTTCTTTTAACCCTAACTCTCCTTCATGTAACAATGAAACCCCTCAGCCTAACACAACACCCTCTAACCTGAACTTCACTTCTTCTGACACTCATACTCCTAACCCTTCTTTGAATCACAACCTCATATCCTCCAAACCCAACACTGCTAATCTTAACCCTAACCTCTAGGGATGGTCGGAATGCCAATTTCCGATTCCGCGGTAAATCCGCATTCCGCCATTGCCAAATTACCGATTCCGCTACCAATTTCCGCATTCCTATGCGGAATTTCCGCCGGAAATCGCGGAAATTCCGCCCGACTTTAACATCGATTTTCTCAAAAACTATAAGGTCTTTTTGAAAACTTTTTTTTGCATCTTGTTCAGAAGATTCTGTATAATAAACCCTGCAAATTTGGTGTTCCTAGGACTTACAGGGGATTTGCTATTAACCATTAAAGTCGGCAGATTTTTACTGTATGGTAAAATGCAGAAAATAGGCAGATGCAGATTTTCTGCATTTTAAATTACAGTAAAAATCCGCCGACTTTAGCGGTTAATAGCAAAGCCCCCTTAAGTCCTAGAAACACCAAATTTTCAGGGTTTATTAAACAGAATGTTCTGAACAAAATGAAAAAAAAAGTTAACCTTTATAGTTTTTGAGAAAATCGATGTTAAAGTCGGGCGGAATTTCCGCGATTTCCAGCGGAAATTTCCGCGACTTCCGGCGGAAATCCGCCTACCGCACTTGAATTACCGATTTCCGCATTCCGATGCGGAAATGCAATTTCCGATCGGAATTTCGGAAATTGCATTTCCGCGGAATCCGAATGAGCATCCCTACTAACCTCACTTCCTATAACCCTAATTGTCCTCCCCTCACTTCCTGTAGTCTTGCTCGTGAGTTTGTACCTCCTCCCTGCCCCCCTCACCTCTCTGCAGTCTCTCCAGGACCCCCTGCTGCTCACAGATGACGCTCTCCAGGCTCTCGATGAGGCCGAGCTTGTCTCTCATTCGCAGCTTGTAGGCCTCCCGCAGGTTCCGCAGTTGCCTCTTGCGGCGGCGCTCCTCCCTGCGGAGTTGGGTGCGGTACTCCTGGGCCTTCCCCTGCAGACGCTGCATCTGGGAGTAGTGCTCCAGGAAGGTGATGAGGTGGGACATGACGGTGAGGAGAGGAGATGAAGCCTGGAGGGGCACAATACTCATCAGCGGCCTCACATGACTGATCGCCCCCACGCAACACGCAATACATACAAAAAGGGCGTCCAAAACAAACGGTGCCCAGTAACGCCAATAGTAAAATATAATTCTTAAATACCAATATTTTACTATAAAACCGTAAAATATCAATATTAAATAGAGATATTTTATTATGGCCAAACCTAACCCTACTCTCACCCAGAGCCCTCCCCCCGACGCCTAACCTTTAATCCTCCCTCGGCGAGGTGGAGGGGGGCACAGGTGAGGGTGAGTATCCCGCAGCCCCCGGCCCTGTGCACAGTGCGTATAGCGGGACAGGGGGCGGTGCTGCAGGCCGGGGTTGGCGGAGTAAGCCGCACGGGGGATGTCCAGGTAGCACTTCTGACATGGCAGCAGGAAGAAGCTGTGCAGCGGCAGTACTCCAGGCTGCAGTGGAGGAGGGGCAGCACTCACAGGCCGCTGGAGGGTGAGGATAATGCCGGCAGCGGAGAGTAGAGACATCATCTCCATCGTGGCAGGAGGGGATACCGCACAGCGCTGCTCCCGGGAGGAAGCCGGATTAAGTCCCCACAACTAGGCACATGCGGCAAGAGGACTAAATAAGAGCCGCCATGGGCGCTGCAGAATAGCGGCATTAAGTGCTTGCGATGGACGATATACGTCTGCCGAGAAGGAACTCTCCCAGTATAACAAAGTGTATAAAATACGCCCCTACCTTCCCAGGCTCAGGGCCGAGAGCTGCAGCCCGATCCGGGTCCTGCTTGAAGGCCAGAAACTCGGTCAGAGGGGAGCGAATATCATCCAGAGACGGATCCCCAAACCCTGCGGCCTCATCCTCTGACCCAGACGATCCATCACTGTCATCAGAGCCTGCAGGGAAAACAGCAGCGTCACACCGGGGAAAACAGCAGCGTCATGCCCCGGGAAAACATGACAGAGGAGAACAGCAGGATCACACCAGGGAAAACAACAGCGTCACACCGAGGAAAATGGCAGCGTCACACCAGGGAAAACAGTGGTGTCACAGCCAGATTTCTATGCTGGATAAACTGCTTCCATTAGCACAATTTTGATGCCAGGAACCCAAAAGCTCACAAACTTGATCATTGAGTGACTGTGTGTCCAGGTTACAAAAACTGGGTGAAGCCAAAAACACATTTCCCTGGGAAAATGTAGACTGCAGCCATTCTTACACTGTTAATGGCAGGGTTCTCAAACTTTGCACAGCTGGTTACTGGGTGACTGAGATTATTATTCAGGGGTTGATTGATATTCAGTGGGTGGAGCCTACAATAGCCAATCAAAATTCACCTGTTGATTTTCAAGGGGAATATTTAAATTGCTGCCATTTTTACATGGTTAATAGCAGATGCCTCAAACCTGCTACAGTCGGTCATTGGGGTTCAAATTCTGGAAAGGGGGTGAAGCCACAAACAGCCAATCAGATTTGTTTAATTTCTATGGGAATATACAAATTATTGATACTAAGGACCCCAAAGCTCACAAACTTGGTCATTGAGTGTTTGTGCGTTAGGGTTAGAAAAAGTGGGCGGAGCCAACAACTAAACTTTTTACATATGAAAATATAGACTGCTGCCATTCTTATACTGTTAATGGCAGGGTTCTCAAACTTGCTGGGTGATGGAGATTAATATTCAGAAAAGTGGGTGGAGCCTACAACAGCCAATCAAAATTCACCTATTGATTTTCAAGGAGAATATTTACATTGCTGCCATTCTTATACTCTTAATGGCAAAGGCCTCAAACCTGCTACAGTCAGTCATTGGGACACTGGGGCTCACATTCTGAAAAGCGGTGGAGCCAGAAACAGCCAATCAGATTTGTTTCATTTCAGTGGGAACATTTAAATTATTGATGCCAAGGACCACAAAGCTGATACACTTGGTAATTGAGTGACTGCATGTCAAGGTTAGAAAAAGTGGGCGGAGCCAATAACTATTTTTTTTTTACATGCCAGGTTTCTCAAACTTCACACAGTTGGTCACTGGGTGACTGAGATTACATGGCCTTTTACAATAACGCAATTCCAATAAGATGACATCCAAATACAGTGGTGTGAAAAACTATTTGCCCCCTTCCTGATTTCTTATTCTTTTGCATGTTTGTCACACTTAAATGTTTCTGCTCATCAAAAACCGTTAACTATTAGTCAAAGATAACATAATTGAACACAAAATGCAGTTTTCAATGATGTTTTTTATTATTTAGTGAGAAAAAAAACTCAAAACCTACATGGCCCTGTGTGAAAAAGAAATTGCCCCCTGAACCTAATAACTGGTTGGGCCACCCTTAGCAGCCATAACTGCAATCAAGCGTTTGCGATAACTTGCAATGAGTCTTTTACAGCGCTCTGGAGGAATTTTGGCCCTCTCATCTTTGCAGAATTGTTGTAATTCAGCTTTATTTGAGGGTTTTCTAGCATGAACCACCTTTTTAAGGTCATGCCACAACATCTCAATAGGATTCAGGTCAGGACTTTGACTAGGCCACTCCAAAGTCTTCATTTTGTTTTTCTTCAGCCATTCAGAGGTGGATTTGCTGGTGTGTTTTGGGTCACTGTCCTGCTGCAGCACCCAAGATCGCTTCAGCTTGAGTTGACGAACAGATGGCCGGACATTCTCCTTCAGGATTTTTTGGTAGACAGTAGAATTCATGGTTCCATCTATCACAGCAAGCCTTCCAGGTCCTGAAGCAGCAAAACAACCCCAGACCATCACACTAACACCACCATATTTTACTGTTGGTATGATGTTCTTTTGCTGAAATGCTGTGTTACTTCTACGCCAGATGTAACGGGACACGCACCTTCCAAAAAGTTCACCTTTTGTCTCGTCGGTCCACAAGGTATTTTCCCCAAAGTCTTGGCAATCATTGAGATGTTTTTTTTAGCAAACTTGAGACGAGCCTTAATGTTCTTTTTGCTTAAAAGTGGTTTGCGCCTTGGATATCTGCCATGCAGGCCGTTTTTGCCCAGTCTCTTTCTTATGGTGGAGTCGTGAACACTGACCTTAATTGAGGCAAGTGAGGCCTGCAGTTCTTTAGATGTTGTCCTGGGGTCTTTTGTGGCCTCTTGGATGAGTTTTCTCTGCGCTCTTGGGGTAATTTTGGTCGGCCGGCCACTCCTGGGAAGGTTCATCACTGTTCCATGTTTTTGCCATTTGTGGATAATGGCTCTCACTGTGGTTTGCTGGAGTCCCAAAGCTTTAGAAATGGCTTTATAACCTTTACCAGACTGATAGATCTCAATTACAGTACTTTTGTTCTCATTTGTTCCTGAATTTCTTTGGATCTTGGCATGATGTCTAGCTTTTGAGGTGCTTTTGGTCTACTTCTCTGTGTCAGATAGCTCCTATTTAAGTGATTACTTGATTGAAACAGGTGTGGCAGTAGTCAGGCCTGGGGTGACTACAGAAATTGAACTCAGGTGTGATAAACCACAGTTAAGTTATTTTTTAACAAGGGGGGCAATCACTTTTTCACACAGGGCCATGTAGATTTGGAGTTTTTTTTCTCACTAAATAATAAAAACCATCATTTAAAACTGCATTTTGTGTTCAATTATGTTATCTTTGACTAATAGTTAACGCTTTTTGATAAGCGGAAACATTTAAGTGTGACAAACATGCAAAAGAATAAGAAATCAGGAAGGGGGCAAATAGTTTTTCACACCACTGTACTTCTGCGGCCAATGCAAATTCTCAGTTCCACAACATGCACATTAACCAGTTCACCCCCAAGGGTTTTTATCCTAACGGACCAGAGCAATTTTCAGTTGTCAGCGCTCCTCCCTTTTATTCCCTAATAACTTTATTACTACTTATCACAAGAAAATGATCTATACCTCGTTTTTTTCGCCACCAATTAGGCTTTCTGTGGATAGTACATTTTGCTAAGAATTTTTTTATTCTAAATGCATTTTAATGAGAAAAACAGAAAAAAAAGAAAAAAAATAATTATTTCTCAGTGTTCAGCCTTTATAGTTTTAAAATTAAACATTCTCCTGTGGATAAAACAAACACGTTTTATTTGCCCAGTGGTCCCGATAATTAAACCGTTTAGATTATGTCCCTACCACAATGTATGGCGACAGTATATTATTTTGAAATATAAGTGGTTATTTTTCTGTTTGTTCTGGCCATAATTACAAGCCCCTATGTAATAAATTAAAATTAATTTTCCCCCATAAAATATAGAATAAAAAAAGCTGAGTCCCTAAGGCAACTATTTATTTTTTTTAAGCTGATTTTTTTTTTTTACAAGTGTTTTTTTTGGGGGGGAGGGTTGGAAGTGTAATTTTATTAATGATGTGTATATACTTGAAAATGTATGTATTTTGTAGGTGTAATATACTTTTTGGCCACAAGATGGCGCTAGTGAACACTCATAGGACGTGTTCACTTTTTTTTTTTTTTTTTTTTTACACTTTATTAAACTGTTACATTTCCTGTTTATGTGAATGGACGTAGCCGCTGTTCGCGGTCACGTCCATTCACTCCAGGCACTGCGATTGGGTAGAGGACTGTTCGGTCCTCTTCCCCAATCACCCAGCACGGGATCCCGACGGTAATGGCGGCGGTAGCGGCGCGCACACGGCGGTAGCAGCGGCGGGAATGCGCGACGTATTAAAACGTCATGTTGCTGTTAATAGCGGTAAGCATGACGTTTTAATACGTTAGGATGGCGGTAAATGGTTAATTATAATAAGTGTGACTGGTGCCTTAGCTCACTGATATAATGAGATAACATTATAATGTAAAGTTGATGCGAGTTTAGGACAAGGTGTGACGTACTTTCCAGCTCATCCAGCTCCGACCACAGAGCGGTCTTCTCGGCATTCGCAGCCCCCTTTTCTGACTTCTCACCGGCATCCCCATCCTGCAGGGAAGAGGAAGATTGTCAGCAGCTCGTACAAGCAATCCGCACAGCTCTGAGCTCACTGGTCATGTGACTGTATCAATGGACCAATCCCGAGCCACATACAATGTGCAATACGGGATTTTGACCAATCTTGCTGTCCATCTTTAATGAGGATTTATCCTGTTAATAATTTCCTCATCGAGTATATGAGGGCTGCCAACTTTACTGTCCAGATATTGTAAATCCCCTTCTAGCTTCATCCTACTTATTAAAGGGAACCTAAACTGAGATGGATATGGATTTTTCCATTTAAAATAATACCAGTTGCCTGACTCTGCTGCTGATCCTGTGTCTCTAATACTTTTAGCCACAGCCCCTGAACAAGCATGCAGATCAGGTGCTCTGACTGAAGTCAGACTGGATTAGCTGCATGCTTGTTTCAGGTGTGTGATTCAGCCACTACTGCAGGACTGCCAGGCAATTGGTATTGTTTAAACGGAAACATCCAGATCCCTCTCAGTTTAGGTTCCCTCCCTTTAACCACTTCCCAACCACAGGTTTTTTTCCCCTTGAAAACCATCACATCGCACTCCACCCATTCATTCGCCAATAACTTTATTGTTACTTGTCGCATCAAAATGATCTATATATTGTTTTATTCGCTACAAACTAGACTTTCTTTGGGTGGTATTTTTGCTAAAAAAAATTTATTTTATATGCATGTTAAAGGGAATAATAAGAAAAACATTTTTTAAAAAATCATTTCTCAGATTTCAAACATTATAGTTTTAAAATAAAATGAGCAATGTTAAATAAAACACACACGTTTAATTGGTAAAACACAAACGAAAAAAGCACCCGACCACCGGGAGCCCGATCTGGTGTAATATCGCCTTATTGGGTTTTAGAGTGAAGTAATTTCGGAGGAAATATACTTACAAGTCTGGGTTGCTCCAGAAGCAACCACTCATTAGAGCAGGTGGAGAAATACCGTCCCCACTCGGCCTTTTCTTGTTAGATGTCGGTCGCAACTCCAAATGAAAAAATATATATTCGGCTCGCTATACCAGCGGGGCGAACAAACCCTACTAGGTAGGGTGCAAGTATATCAATGGATAAGATAGGAGGCGCCCAATCAGAAATTTTGTATAAATTGTATCAGAGCTTGTATCAAACGACACGTGCTCTTAATAATGAAAACCTTGAGTCAGGTCAAATATGTGCCTTCAAAATAAAAACAAAAACAGAAAAACAACTAAAAACAAAAGTTGCGCTCAGAACATTCAATTTCTATTGATAGAAATTGAATGTTCTGAGCGCAACTTTTGTTTTTAGTTGTTTTTCTGTTTTTGTTTTTATTTTGAAGGCACATATTTGACCTGAGGAAGCGGCTTCACGCCGAGAAACGCGTTGTCACAGTGCTGATCGCATATAATAAATGAAAAGATATTCTAATTTTATTACGACTCAAGGTTTTCATTATTAAGAGCACGTGTCGTTTGATACAAGCTCTGATACAATTTATACAAAATTTCTGATTGGGCGCCTCCTATCTTATCCATTGATACACGTTTAATTGGCCCATTTGTCCCAGTTATTACAACAGTTAAATTGTGTCTCTAGTACAATGTATGGTGATAATAATGTATTTGGAAATAAAGGTGTATTTTTTTCAGTTTAGTGATTTTTAACACTATATCAATAACTATGAGCCTTTATTTGCAAAAATAACAGTAATATACCCTCATGATATACATATGAAAAAGTCCATAAGGTAACTTTGTATTTTTTTTAAATGGTTTCATTTTTTTCAACAAGTGATTTGTTTTGGTAACAATGGGGTAGGGTTGTAAGGGGTTAAAAAAATGTATAGAACTTTATGTATCTATATGTAATAGTGTGTGTGGGTGCATTTTTACTTTTTGACCACAAGATGGTGCTACATTTAATTGCCAAGTACTATAAACATAGTGGAAAACGCATATGCGATTCTGCCTAGTGTGTTCCTACCTTTAAAGTGTACCCGAGGGGAAGATGGGACACAGAGGCATATTCCCTGCTGCAGGACATGCCTTTGTGTTTTCCCCTCCCGCATCGCTCTCTGCCCCCCCCCCCCCCCACACACACACACACACAAATTGGCAGCATGCAATTGTCGACAATCGCAAGGGAGGAGAGGCATTACCTGCTGAAACGCCCACTGGGGGCGTTCTTGTAGGCCTTCCCCAGCTGCCATTGGGCAACTCTGTCCCTCCCTGGCCACTCCCCCTGCCGCTCACCCACCTCCCTACTCGCTGATTTGTGTATGAGACACGCAGAGCAGCTCTCGATCCAGCGTCGTGACCCCAGAGGTCATGAAAATGAAAGTAACCCACTGCAGGCTACAGGAGCGGTGGAGAGTGGCGGGGATGGTGTCTACCTGATCCTCCCAGCCCCCCGAATCAGGTAGCATTGTTTATTTTAATTTAGATTCCCACCTTTAATCTCCTTAGCGGTAATCCTGAGTCAGGCTCGGGACGGTAATCCGCAGCTTAGAGCGGTAACCTGGAGACTGAGTGAGTTATGTGCAGGAGCTGCTGCAGATCTCTTTGTGGTATGTTTTTTTTTTCTTGTTTTTAGGGTCTAAAAGCCTGTGAATTTTTTTTTTACAGTTTTTAGACCGTAAATCTGGAAATAATCATAACGCCCGGGAGGTGTAACTGTTTACTTTCACTTTGTGAATGAAATGCCGGCGTCTCGCTGCCGCTGGCTTCTCATTCATTACAGGCACTGTGATCAGGTTTGGGAACAAGCTGTTCCCATTCACCGATCACGGAACGATGAGATTGTGACGGAAAAGAACGGCAGTGGCGTGGTGATCGGGAATGGCGAGGTAAATAAACATATACACGTATATACGTCCCTGGTGTTGAAGTGAAGTCCACAGGGGCGTAGATATGCGTAGCAGCGGTGGGAAACTAGTTAAGGGCCCTTTCACAATGCGCAGGTTGCATCATAATAGGATTGCAACACTGCCGAAAACACACCTCCCAACTTTTTTGAGATGAGAAAGAGGGACACTTAAACCACACCCCTACCGCAACCCTGGTCACACCCCCATCACACCCCTAGTCACGCAAACAATTAAGATTTTATAAGAAAAATATATTTTATAATTAAAGCAACGCTGGTCCTCTCTATCCTGGTTCATTTTCCTTCATATTAACATTTTAAAATGAGTAATATAGTAATTTAAAGGTTGGGAATAAAGTTTAGAGTCAATCAAACACATTTTAGTAAGAGAAATATATATATTTACATAGAAAGAGGGACAAAGTCCTGAAAGTGGGACAAATGAGGAGGGAAGAGGCAGGCGCGGAGCTAGGGGGGGTCGCGGTAGGACAAGTGCCCCGGGGCGCCTGGTCCCCAAGGGCGCCCAGCTGAGCTTCGGGTTTTTTTTTTTGTTAGTTTTTTTTTTGCAGGGGGTGAGGGGAGCAGCGCAGAGAAGAGGGAGAGCTGTGCGGACGGTGGGGAAGGGGGGCCATCTCCCCCCTCCTTCCCTCACCTTAGGTGCTCTCCCTCCCTCGCTCTCCCCTCCAATGTCCGGGTGGCTGGCAGCGGCGGGCGGAACTCACCTCCGTCTCGCTCCAGCGCCGGCCGGAAGTTCGGATGCGCAGCCGCTGCTCTGGTCTGGACCAGACCAGAGTAGTGGCAGATCCATCCGGCGCTGCGACGAGACGGAGGTAAGTTCCGCCCGCCGCTGCCAGCCTGAGCCACCCGGACATTGGAGGGGAGAGCGAGGGAGAGAGAGCAGCTCTTCTCTGCGCTGCTCCCCTCCTGCTGGGGAGGGGGACACCTGACCTGGCTACCTACTCTGGGCACATATACCCTGCCTACATATATTGGGCACATATACCCCTGGCTACCTACTCTGGGCACATATACCCCTGGCTACCTACTCTGGGCACATATACCCCTGGCTACCTACTCTGGGCACATATACCCCTGCCTACATATACTGGGCACATATACCCCTAACTACATATACTGGGCATATATACCCCTGGCTACCTACTCTGGGCACATATACCCCTGCCTACATATATTGAGCACATATACCCCTAGCTACATATACTGGGCATATACCCCTGGCTACCTACTCTGGGCACATATACCCCTGCCTACATATATTGAGCACATATACCCCTAGCTACATATACTGGGCATATACCCCTGGCTACCTACTCTGGGCACATATACCCCTGGCTACCTACTCTGGGCACATATACCCCTGCCTACATATACTGGGCACATATACTCCTAACTACATATACTGGGCATATACCCCTGGCTACCTACTCTGGGCACATATACCCCTGCCTACATATATTGGGCACATATACCCCTAACTACATATACTGGGCATATACCCCTGGCTACCTACTCTGGGCACATATACTCCTGGCTACCTACTCTGGGCACATATATACCCCTGGCTACCTACTCTGGGCACATATATACCCCTGGCTACCTACTCTGGGCACATATACCCCTGGCTACCTACTCTGGGCACATATACCCCTGACTACATATATTGGGCACATATACCCCTAACTACATATACTGGGCATATACTCCTGGCTACCTACTCTGGGCACATATACCCCTGGCTACCTACTCTGGGCACATATACCCCTGCCTACATATACTGGGTACATATACCCCTGGCTACATATACTGGGCATATATACCCCTGGCTACCTATACTGGGTACATATACCCCTGGCTACATATACTGGGCATATATACCCCTGGCTACATATACTGGGCACATATACCCCTGGCTACATATACTGGGCATATATACCCCTGGATACATATACTGGGCACATATACCCCTGACTATATATACTGGGCACATATTATACCCCTGGCTACATATACTGGGCACATATAACCCTGACTACATATACTGGGCACATATACCCCTGGCTACATATACTGGGCACATATACCCCTGGCTATATATACTGGGCACATATACCCCTGACTATATATACTGGGCACATATACCCCTGGCTACATATACTGGGCACATATACCTCTGGCTACATATACTGGGGACACATACCCCTGCCTACATATACTGGGCACATATACCCCTGGCTACCTGTTCTGGGGACATCTATACCGCTGGCCACCTATTCTGGGGACATCTATACTGCTGGCCACCTATTCTGGGGACACCTATAGACCTGGGGCTACCTATTTTTGGGGAAGCACTGCTGTCAGATTGAGTGTATTTTGGGGAACTGCTGCCAGGTGAGAGGTGTCTACATATTAAAGGGGCATTCTGCCTATTTATGTGAAATGCTGTCTATTTATGTGCCTCATGACTGCTGAATTTGTCTTGTTGGGGGCCTCATGGTTACTGAATTTGTCTTGTTGGGGGCCTCATGATTTGTTGGGGGCCTCAAGATCGCTGAATTTGTCTTGTTAGGGGCCTCATGATTGCTGAGTTGGTCATGTTGGGGGCCTCACGATTGCTGAATTTGTCTTGTTGGGGGCCTCAGGATTGCTAAATTTGTCTTGTTGGGGGCCTCATGATTGCTGAGTTGGTCATGTTGGGGGCCTCATGATTGCTGAGTTGGTCATGTTGGGGGCCTCATGTTTGCTCATGATTGCGGAATTTGTCTTGATGGGGGGGCTCATGATTGCTGAATTTGTCTTGGAACATGCTGGAAGGTACATACTGAGGGAGGGTGGGTGAGCGTGAGCCTGCTAACCTCCATGTACATTTGAAGGGGCGTGACCAAATGTGGAGCACCCATAACCACGCCCACATTTGGTCACGACCCTTCACCTTAGGGGGCGCATTAATAGTCTTTGTCCCCGGGTACTGAAAACCCTAGCTACGCCTCTGGGAAGAGGGACAGAGGGACAGGGCTCCAAAAGAGGGACAGTTGGGAGCTGTGCAAAAAGCTGAATCGCACAGTGGCATTGTGTTGCGAATGTAGAGTGAAGCATATAGCATATGTAAGTATGTCTCACTGGAAGCAGAAAATTGGAAGTTTGGGTGCTGCCTTAGGCGTCCAATGAAGTAGCGGTATTAAGGGGAAATTTGCGTGCCCACTAAATGTGCGTTACGGTGCAATGCCCCGCCCCCACCACATCGCAATGCAAAAACCCACAAAAATATGACCCCGCAACAGCGTATGCCGACAGTGTCATATGCATAGCCCCCCCCCCCCCCCAACTCCCCTCACCCAGTGGCGTCCTTCATGCTGCACAGGAAACAGGAAGTACATCCCTGGGATTCCTAGGGATCCTTGTCTTAATTCCGTCGCTAGCAGCATGCATGCCGCAGTGCCGCCGCAGACCACCAAACATTTTAAACATTTTTAAAAGTGATGCATCGCCCATTGACTTACATTACTTCTGCGTTGATGGAGTAGCGTGCTTTTGTCTCTCCGTCGGGCAAGCGTCAGATCGGACATTTCAGGCACACCGCAACGTCCCACAATAAGGGCCCTTTCGCATGGGCAGTTGATCTGTGTGCTCACCAAGCAGTTACCAAGCAGCAATGAGCAGTTACCAAGCAGCAATGAGCAGTTACCAAGCAAGCAGCAATGAGCAGTTACCAAGCAAGCAGCAATGAGCAGTTACCAAGCAAGCAGCAAGCAGTTGTGAGAGGTCGACGAGCATTTAACTGCCTATCAAATGCCCGTGTGAAAAGGGCCCTAAGTGTGCAAGGCTCCTATATCCTTGCATTGCCTCCGTGGCCCCTTGCGGAAACGGAGAGGAACGCAACACAGGAATCCTGGTGGGTAAGTGTGAAAGGGGCTGAAATAATCAAAATTCTAAACGAATGTTCAAAGTGTGTGTGACATCTGCATTGGCACAGTCAGCGCCAAGGTCTCATTTACACCTAAAATCAAAAATGCGCTTTTTTTCCCCCTCCTGGCGCTCCACTGCATGCTGTGTTTCTGGTAAAAACGCTTTTCTAAGCACTTTTCCAGAGCGGTTTTGTAATTCACTCCCTGACACGAGTCAGGAAGTGAACTCTTTGACCCGGAAAATAATAAATACAATGTATTTATTCTAAAAAACGTGAATGCCATCTCCGCATAAAGAGGTTTTGTGAGCGTTTAGCGCTCTTCCTATACCTTCCATTATAGTAACACCGTCCCAAAAATGGTCCAGGCTCCGCTTTGCTGAACGCACAGCGTGCGAACCGCGCTGATATGAACCTTCTCACAGAGATTCATTGCACAACCGTTTTGTGGGCGATTTTAAAAATCGCCTGTGCTTGAAAAAAGGCCAAAACGCCCCTAGTGGGAATAAGCACCAACTGTGGAGTATTTTACACTGTTTATTGTACATAGTAATGACGGGCAATGTACATAGCAATGAGATGCTAATGATTTCGTCTTGCCTGCAGATTTCATGCTAATTATATGCATTTTGGAAGTGGGCCTCTCCAAGGCACTGCGGCACTGGAAGCTGTGTATATAATTCAGCTCCTGGGAGTTTGCAGCACCCCCTCCCCCCGCGCGCAGTGACCCTCCTGTGACATGGAGGACGGCCATCGACTAGCGTGACGTTTGGGAGACATCAGTGTAATGAGGAAGCGCTGGGTGATCTGTCCTGCGCTGTGATAATTGCTGCAGCCTCATTAGCCGGAGAGAAGCGATTGGTCAGCTGATAATTATGGGATATTTCCCTCCCGGGCAGAGGAGCTAATTATCCGGCATACACAATAATTATCTCCTCTAATTCCATTATATCTCCCCCGCAGCCAATTATCTCCCGATAATCACAGGGAAATAACGAACGATGGCCAACCCCGGAGACAAGTGACCGGCCGGGTGATGCTGAGGCCTGGATGCAGGACAGGATAGGATGGCTGCAAATGCCACACAGGCTAAGGGGAAGGTTGCACATGGAAGAGTGGGCCATTACCATGGCGGGAGGGGGACTGTTACCATGGCGGGAGGGGGACTGTTCGGGATTTCCCCGGTGGGCCTTAACGTCACATGATGTCAGTGGCCCCGGGGGCCCCAAGCACTACTGCATCAGGCTAAAACTTTTCTAATGGGCCCTTAGTGTCCCAGTCTGACCTTGTCTGTGTGCCCAGTGGAGTTTCTTGCTGCTACAGAACCAATTCACCATCTACATAACCCCAGAGCCCTTCTAGAGGCTGTGTTCTGATCTTGTGATATTGCTGTTCAGTGTGTCTACAAAGTGCACTTTAGCTGTTGCAGACAGGTGCAGTCAGCGTTACAGTAGTTCACCCTTGTCAGGGCTGTTTTTCTTTTTCTTGCTATTGTTATATTGCAATCTTGTGTGTCCAGTGCACACGTTAGCTGTTGGAGACAGGTCTGCTGGTCCTAGTAGTGCACCGACCATAACATAACCCAATATTCCTTCACCACCACTACTGGCATCTATAATCCACTATTGCCCCCTGTATAAGACCTCAGCCTGACTGTAGGGGATGGAAAACGGCGGCACACAAGCACGGCGGCCACTACAAACCACTACACAAAGACTGCCACCGAGAGGCCTAACATGTATGTCCTGGAGGTGTCAACTAGTAAAAACAATGATTTGCTCACCTGACGTTGTCACTGTAACGATTGTGGAATCGTATTCGCGGTCAGCGCACCAGACGTGACGCGGCGGATTTCCTCCACAAGCGTATATTTGAGGACACCCAGGCTAGGTGCTATGCACCCGCAGAGGGCAATTCCCTCCGGCAGATGGCGCTGTGGAGTGCAGGCGAACACAGTCGCTGCACAGCCACAGATGCCAGACGGGAATTGTACAGATCCAGGACAAGGTACGATCAGGCAGGGCTGGATAGCCCACAAGAAACAGAGCAAAGGGACAGAACCAATGTGTGTCCACCAAACTAGCCGCCACCCAGCGACAGTGAACACACAACAGCGGAAACAAAGTGGGAACGCAATCGCAAGATTGGCGATTGCCGATAGAGACACAAGACAGAGCAGGACAGAATACGAGGATAGCAAAGGCACAGCAAATCATACAATGAGGAGGTGCAGAAAATAACAAACGCTAGCTAACCGCGAACACCGCACTCATTCGCAACAGTGCACGCGGTTATGCGCGGTCTCCACGTGATAAGCACAATAGAGACAAGCACGCCTAACTAACCATCGACAGAGAAACAAGAAACAGGGGACGCAAACGCTTGCTTAACAATTACCTCACCGAGCCTCCAACAAGCGGTCGTAGCAGACAAGACAGACACACGAAAACAGGGACAAGCGAGAGATAGGATCCACAGCACTAGCGAAAGTGACTAGCGTGATCCAGAGAGGCAGAACAGAAGGATCCACAGCACTAGCGCAGGATGCTAGTGCGATCCAGAGAGGTAGAACAGAACAGAAGGATCCACAGCGATAGCGGAAAGTGGCTAGCGCAATCCCAGGAGACAGAACAGAAGGATCCACGGCGCTAGCGAAAAGTGGCTAGCGCGATCCAAAGAGACAGTTCAGAAGAGATAGCTGGTAGCAACCGCTGCACCAGCTATACTCCAAGAACAGGGATCAGAACCATTTCCTGTCGACCACCGTTGGGACAGGACAATGGCAACAGGCAAGACAAGACAGAACAGGCAATACAGATAATACAACCTGACTGGGCTAGAAGGGGAGCCTAAAGCAACCCCCAGGAATTAACTATACTAGATAGCAATGGCTGACACTCCAGCAGTGTCTATCAGGAACAGACTAGAGTTGGGCCGAACCTCCGATTTTAGGTTCGCGAACCTGGTTCGCGAACTTCCGCGGAAGGTTCGGTTCGCGTTAAAGTTCGCGAACCGCAACAGACTTCAATGGGGATGCGAACTTTGAAAAAAAAAAAAAATATGCTGGCCACAAAAGTGATGGAAAAGATGTTTCAAGGGGTCTAACACCTGGAGGGGGGCATGGCGGAGTGGGATACATGCCAAAAGTCCCGGGGAAAAATCTGGATTTGACGCAAAGCAGCGTTTTAAGGGCAGAAATCACATTGAATGCTAAATGACAGGCCTAAAGTGCTTTCAAACATCTTGCATGTGTATACATCAATCAGGTAGTGTAATTAAGGTACTGCTTCACACTGACACACCAAACTCACCGTGTAACGCACCGCAAATAGCTGTTTGTGTAGTGACGGCCGTGCTGGACTGGTGCGCACCATGGCGAGAGTGCAGGTTTTGGTGGCTTTACAGCCCATATGGTCGCCTGGCTGATGTAGCTGAATGACAGAACAGTGACTGTCCAGCTGATCAAATTTGGTCTGACCACAATGAAGCAACGACCTTATTATCTTTTGTGTGCCCCCCGAGACACTCATCTAGGCGCCGGTCATTGCTTCATTGTGATACGCAAGCCCCTTCACCACGGCAAGGTAATGATCACGAAGGGGAATGGGCGCATGTACATGCCTTTTCTTTTGTTGTTGCAGCTGCCCGCAGTGCAGCCAGAAAAATTAGGCAGTCATGTACACGCACCAGAAAAATTATTACAGCAAATTCAGCAATCCGCCTGGAGTCCCGGACCCTGTTGGTGGTGGCGGAGAAGGTAGTCAAGCGGCCTGCAGGCAGACATGCTGTGTGGAGGGACTGGGAGCGACTTAGTCTTCTTGGGGCAGGCCAGGCAGCCAGTCACACGGCGTGCAGGCAGAGATGATGTGTGTGCGGGGACTGACTTAGTCTTGGGGCGGGCAGCAGCCCTCCGGGATCCATGCCTCATTCATTTTGATAAAGGTGAGGTACTTAACACTTTTGTGACTTAGGCGACTTCTCTTCTCTGTGACAATGCCTCCAGCTGCGCTGAAGGTCCTTTCTGACAGGACGCTTGCGGCAGGGCAGGAGAGAAGTTGGATGGCAAATTGGGACAGCTCTGGCCACAGGTCAAGCCTGCGCACCCAGTAGTTCAAGGGTTCCTCATCGCTGTTCACAGCAGTGTCTACATCCACACTTAAGGCCAGGTAGTCGGCTACCTGCCGTTCCAGGCGTTGGTGGAGGGTGGATCCGGAAGGGCTACGGCGAGGCGTTGGACTAAAGAACGTCCGCATGTCCGACATCACCATGAGATCGCTGGAGCGTCCTGTCTTTGACTGCGTGGACACGGGAGGAGGATTAGTGGCAGTGGTACCTTGCTGGCGTTGTGCCGTCACATTACCCTTAAAGGCATTGTAAAGCATAGTTGACAGCTGGTTCTGCATGTGCTGCATCCTTTCCACCTTCCGGTGAGTTGGTAACAGGTCCGCCACTTTGTGCCTGTACCGAGGGTCTAGTAGTGTGGCCACCCAGTACAGGTCATTCCCCTTGAGGTTTTTTATACAGGGGTCCCTCAACAGGCAGGACAGCATAAAAGACGACATCTGCACAAAGTCGGATCCAGTACCCTCCATCTCCTCTTGCTCTTCCTCAGTGACGTCAGGTAAGTCAACCTCCTCCCCCCAGCCGCGAACAATACCACGGGAAGGTTGAGCAGCACAAGCCCCTTGCGATGCCTGCTGAGGTTGTTCTCCTGCCGCTGTCCCCTCCTCCTCCTCCTCCTCCTCCCCCAAAGAAACACCTTGCTCATCATCCTCTGAGTCTGACTCGTCTTCTGCACACGACTTCTCTTCTTCCTCCTCCTCCTCCCCCCTCTGTGCTGCCGCAGGTGTTGAGGAAACAGCTGGGTCTGATGAAAATTGGTCCCATGCCTGTTCCTGCCGTAACGGTTCCTGGTCACGCTCATTCACAGCTTCATCCGCCACTCTACGCACAGCACGCTCCAAGAAGTAAGCGTAGGGAATTAAGTCGCTGATGGTGCCCTCACTGCGGCTCACCAGGTTGGTCACCTCCACAAACGGCCACATGAGCCTGCATGCATTTTCCATCAGTGTCCAGTTGTCGGGCCAGAACATCCCCATCTTCCCAGACTGTTTCATTCTACTGAAGTTGTAGAGGTAGTGGGTCACGGCTTTCTTCTGTTCTAGCAGGCGGGAGAACATGAGCAGGGTAGAGTTCCAGCGAGTCGGGCTATCGCAAATGAGGCGTCTCACCGGCATGTTGTTTTTGCGCTGAATTTCCGCAAAGCGTGCCATGGCTGTGTAAGACCGCCTCAAATGCCCACAGAACTTCCTGGCCTGCTTCAGGACATTCGCTAAGCCAGGGTACTTTGCCACAAATCTTTGAACCACTAGATTCATGACATGTGCCATGCAGGGTATGTGTGTCAGCTTCCCCATATGCAAAGCGGCAAGCAGATTGCTGCCGTTGTCGCACACCACGTTGCCTATCTCCAGGTGGTGCGGGGTCAGCCACTCATCCACCTGTTTCTTAAGAGCAGCCAGGAGAGCTGCTCCAGTGTGACTCTCCGCTTTGAGACAAGACATGTCTAAGACGGCGTGACACCGTCTTACCTGGCATGCAGCATAGGCCCTGCGGAGCTGGGGCTGTGTAGCTGGAGAGGAGAACTGCCACTCAGCCAAGGAGGAGGAGGACAGCAAAGAGCATGTAGCAGGAGGAGAGGAGGTGGCAGGAGGCCTGCCTGCAAGCCGTGGAGGTGTCACAATTTGGTCCGCTGCGCCCTGCTTGCCATCGTTCACCACCAGGTTCACCCAATGGGCTGTGTAGGTAATGTAGCGGCCCTGCCCGTGCTTGGCAGACCAGGCATCCGTGGTCAGGTGTACCCTTGACCCAACGCTCTTCGCAAGAGATGACACCACTTGCCTCTCAACTTCACGGTGCAGTTGGGGTATGGCCTTTCTCGAAAAATAAGTGCGGCCTGGCATCTTCCACTGCGGTGTTCCGATGGCCACAAATTTACGGAAGGCCTCAGAGTCCACCAGCCGGTATTGTAACAGCTGCCGAGCTAACAGTTCCGCCACGCCAGCTGTCAGACGCCGGGCAAGGGGGTGACTGGCCGAAATTGGCTTCTTCCGCTCAAACATTTCCTTCACGGACACCTGACTGCTGCTGTGGGCAGAGGAGCAGGAACCGCTCAAGGGCAGAGGCGGAGTGGAGGAGGGTGCCTGTGAAGATGGAAGGGAGAAAGCGGCAGAAGCAGATAATGCACCTGATGGAGGAGGAAGAGGAGAAGGAGGGTGGCTTTGCTTTTGTGTGCTGCTGCTGCTTTTGCTCAGGTGGCCATCCCATTGCTGTTTGTGCCTTTTCTCCAGGTGCCTTCGTAAGGCACTTGTCCCTACGTGAGTGTTGGCCTTTCCACGGCTCAATTTTTGTTGGCAGAGCGAACAGATGGCTTTGCTCCGATCTGAGGCACACACATGAAAAAATTTCCACACCGCTGAGCCACCCTGGGATGTGGGCACTATGGGGACCTCAGCAGCTGATGCTGAAGGGCAAGTTGGCTGGCTGTACATAGGTGGCGATACATGGTGCCGGACTCTGCCACCAGCTGTTTCTGACGAAGAGCTGCCCCAGCTTCTTTCAGCAACTTCTCTCCTCCTACTACTCTCTGACTCCCCCTCTGAACTGTCCCCCTCTTCATCTCCTCTATTGGGAACATACAGAGGATCCCTATCATCGTCATCATCGTAATCATCCTGCCCAGCTTCGCTTGCCTCAGACAAATCCAAACATGCACCATCAGTAGGTCCTTCATCCTCCTTACACGTTACATCCATAGTGTTGCCGGGTAACTCAAATATATGAGCTGGTGAAAATTCATCTGGCTGTAACAACAATGGCTGTGCATCAGTGATTTCCACACTAAATAATTCTTGTGAAGTGTCAAATGCAGCGGAAGTGGTGCTAGTAGTAGCGCTGGTGGCTGAGCAAGATGAGGTGTTCTGTGTCGCTAAATACTCAACCACGTCCTGACAATCTTGGGAGGTGATGGGACGTGCCTTCTTCCGAGCACTGTACTGTGGGCCAGGTCCACACGAAATTACATTTACACGACCTCGCGCAGACCTGCCGGGTGGCCTTCCTCTGGCTCTGGCACTACCTCTACCTCTACCTGTTTTGTCCATATCGGGTATGCACGGAGTGGTATATCACACTGCGTGCACTCACGTAGGTAGGTGGGTTCACTTAACTGCACAGGTATGCGCACTGATGCGGTGGGTTCACTAAACAGAACAGGTATACAGTGGCGGGTTCACTGAACAGGTATACAGTGGCGGGTTCACTAAACAGAACATGTATACAGTGGCGGGTTCACAGAACAGGTATGCAGTGGCAGGTTCACTGAACACAACAGGTATGCAGTGGCGGGTTCACTGAACAGGTATACAGTGGCGGGTTCACTAAACAGAACAGGTATACAGTGGCGGGTTCACTAAACAGAACAGGTATACAGTGGCGGGTTCACAGAACAGGTATGCAGTGGCAGGTTCACTGAACACAACAGGTATGCAGTGGCGGGTTCACTGAACAGGTATACAGTGGCGGGTCCACTGAACAGAACAGGTATGCAGTGGCAGGTTCACTGAACAGGTATACAGTGGCGGGTCCACTGAACAGAACAGGTATGCAGTGGCGGGTTCACTAAACAGAACAGGTATACAGTGGCGGGTTCACTAAACAGAACAGGTATACAGTGGCAGGTTCACAGAACAGAACAGGTATACAGTGGTGGGTTCACAGAACAGGTATGCAGTGGCAGGTTCACTGAACACAACAGGTATGCAGTGGCGGGTTCACTGAACAGGTATACAGTGGCGGGTCCACTGAACAGAACAGGTATGCAGTGGCGGGTTCACTGAACAGGTATACAGTGGCGGGTCCACTGAACAGAACAGGTATGCAGTGGCGGGTTCACTAAACAGAACAGGTATACAGTGGCGGGTTCACAGAACAGGTATGCAGTGGCAGGTTCACTGAACACAACAGGTATGCAGTGGCGGGTTCACTGAACAGGTATACAGTGGCGGGTCCACTGAACAGAACAGGTATGCAGTGGCAGGTTCACTGAACAGGTATACAGTGGCGGGTCCACTGAACAGAACAGGTATGCAGTGGCGGGTTCACTAAACAGAACAGGTATACAGTGGCGGGTTCACTAAACAGAACAGGTATACAGTGGCGGGTTCACAGAACAGAACAGGTATACAGTGGCGGGTTCACAGAACAGGTATGCAGTGGCAGGTTCACTGAACACAACAGGTATGCAGTGGCGGGTTCACTGAACAGGTATACAGTGGCGGGTCCACTGAACAGAACAGGTATGCAGTGGCGGGTTCACTGAACAGGTATACAGTGGCGGGTTCACTAAACAGAACAGGTATACAGTGGCGGGTTCACTAAACAGAACAGGTATACAGTGGCGGGTTCACAGAACAGGTATGCAGTGGCAGGTTCACTGAACACAACAGGTATGCAGTGGCGGGTTCACTGAACAGGTATACAGTGGCGGGTCCACTGAACAGAACAGGTATGCAGTGGCGGGTTCACTGAACAGGTATACAGTGGCGGGTCCACTGAACAGAACAGGTATGCAGTGGCGGGTTCACTAAACAGAACAGGTATACAGTGGCGGGTTCACAGAACAGGTATGCAGTGGCAGGTTCACTGAACACAACAGGTATGCAGTGGCGGGTTCACTGAACAGGTATACAGTGGCGGGTCCACTGAACAGAACAGGTATGCAGTGGCGGGTTCACTGAACAGGTATACAGTGGCGGGTCCACTGAACAGAACAGGTATGCAGTGGCGGGTTCACTAAACAGAACAGGTATACAGTGGCGGGTTCACTAAACAGAACAGGTATACAGTGGCGGGTTCACAGAACAGGTATGCAGTGGCAGGTTCACTGAACACAACAGGTATGCAGTGGCGGGTTCACTGAACAGGTATACAGTGGCGGGTCCACTGAACAGAACAGGTATGCAGTGGCGGGTTCACTGAACAGGTATGCAGTGGTGGGTTCACACAACAGGTATGCAGTGGTGGGTTCACAGCACAGGTATGCAGTGGTGGGTTCACAGCACAGGTATGCAGTGGTGGGTTCAATGAACAGGTATACAGTGGCGGGTCCACTGAACAGAACAGGTATGCAGTGGCAGGTTCACAGAACAGGTATGCAGTGGTGGGTTCACAGCACAGGTATGCAGTGGTGGGTTCAATGAACAGGTATACAGTGGCGGGTCCACTGAACAGAACAGGTATGCAGTGGCAGGTTCACTGAACAGGTATGCAGTGGTGGGTTCACAGCACAGGTATGCAGTGGTGGGTTCACTGAAAAGGTATGCAGTGGTGGGTTCACAGCACAGGTATGCAGTGGTGGGTTCACAGCACAGGTATGCAGTGGTGGGTTCACAGAACAGGTATGCAGCCAGACAGGAACAAGTTAAGCCTAACTAATCTTTCCCTGAGAGACAGTCTGCAGCAGCTCGCCCTACTCTCACTAACGCAGGCAGCACACGAGTGACCGTAATGGCCGCCGCTGCCTGCCTTATATAAGGGGGGGTGGGGCTCCAGGGGCTAGTGTAGCCTAATTGGCTACACTGGGCCTGCTGACTGTGATGTAGAGGGTCAAAGTTGACCCTCCATGTGCATTATGGGGCGAACCGAACTTCCGCAAAGGTTCGCCTGCGGGACGCGAACGCGAACCACTGAAGTTCGCATGGAACCGTTCGCAGGCGAACCGTTCGGCCCAACTCTAGAACAGACCATGGAAGGGAAATGACCAGCAAAGCCTTCTGGGAAACATAACGCTCTTATAGTGCCAGTCATCAAAGAAGGCAGGTAGGGGATTTGCATAACGAATGTATGCAAATTCCCCAGCAAGAGAACAGACCAGAAACTTGCAATGGAAAGACAGGTCTCTGTTCCAGAGACCTGCAGCCCACAGACTAGAGGAATGGACAAACAGCTGTCTGCCTGTGCAGCCAGCTGAGCGGATCATCACAGTACCCCCCCCCCCCTCTAGGGATGGATTCCAGACATCCCTCAAAACTGGTATCATCACAAAACTCTAACTGAAGACTCATTAAGGTCGGGACAGCCCGACAAGGCCCAATTCCAGAGTCAGTCCATCCGAAACCGACCTCATCGGAAGCAGAAGCCACCGAAACATGCCCATCAGCACTACAAGTCTCAGCGTAACACCCATCAGGACTGTGGACACCAGAGAAGAAGCCACCGACACCCTCCAGACAATACCCACCACCTTCCAAGGAGCGTCCAAGAATACCAAACCTGCCGCAATACCTGTTCGAAGTGTCCCTTACAACACCAAAGCCATTGCTGATCGTATTCAAGGCACCAAGCAAAACCTTTCCCGGAATCTCCCAGAACGCCTTGAAGCTCCGCAGAGATCCCAAGAAGCCAGAACGCTCACCAGGCTCACATGGAGAACCACCAAGAACCCCTATGGAACCTATAATCATTCCAGACTCAAAATTAGCAGGACACCCATCAAGATCAGGACTTTCAGGGACCACTTCTGGGCATGCAAGCAGGCAGGCTATATCAGAACATGTCTCCACTGAGGAAGCATCTGCGTACGCTGGTAACCGAGGCACACTTGGGCTTTCTGGGTCACAGAGCACATCGGGGTACACTAGTACAGGAGAAACCTCAGGACATGTCGGGGAACTGCCAACCTCTGAGTCCGACACGACAAGACCAAAACCAGTACCGGGCAGAAAATCATCACGAGTAAAGGTCACAGGTACTGGTCTTTCAAAAGAAGACTCGGACACCAAATTCAGAATTTTCTGTAACTGTAATATCATCATTGACTACACATGAATGAAGCTCCACAAGAGCTGCAAAAGTAGTCAGCAAGGCAGCAATGCCTACTGAAGTGGGCAACACCTCAGAAGGACCTGGGGGGCAGGAGACATCTCCTACAAGTTCTGCACTCTTTGGGAGGAACTCGGAGATCTCCAGGACATCAGACAAGACCTCAGGAACACCATTTCCCAAGTTTTCTAAGAAGGATTCTGAACTATCCATGTTACAGGGCAAAACTTGAACTTTATTTTGTGTGCAGGGCAGATGTCCCAGGGAAGGTTCCATCATAAACTGAGACTGAATTTTATCATCAGGACAGGGATACACAGGAATATCTAGTGAAACTAGCTCTGACTTTCTGAGTTTTGCCTCACTACAGGCAGATTCCTCCATAGCAGATCAAACCAGACTGCAATTCCAAAATAGCAGAGAAACAGGTAACAATGGTTGCAATACCTAGACGAGCCTCTAGGGTCACTGCAGGAGATATTGTACAAGGCAATATTGACTCATCCAGAGTACAGGGTGGAGAGTCAGAACTTTCTTCAAAATAAGAAAGGGGTTCCCAAATGTCAGTGTGATTGGACGTCATATTGTTATTCATGGTACAGGGCAGGCTCAGAGAAACCTTCTCTGGACCCAGCAAAAATGCTTCAGAGTCAGATTCGTAAAACCAAAGTGCTGTCTCACTCTTAGACTCGGCTAACGATGTCGAATCCGAGGAGACAGAACGCAAAATTTGCGGATCCAAGATCGCTTTAGGTTGCGAAACTGATGCTTCCATAGCGCAAACCTCCGCGATCTGCGTAGCAGACTGCAAGGCATCTAGGACAGAAACACTGGAGCAACTGTCATCAGGCAACAGGCCTTCACAGGTGTGAACAGAATAAGCCATAGATTCATTTGCAAAAGAAGTGGCGACAAAAACAGGAGAAACTTTATTAGACACATCAATAATTTTCGTAAAGTTGCATAACTTAGGAATTTTCCCCATAGTAGGTTCATAAATGGACGATCTCAGAGAACCTGAGGGAAAATATCTGTCTTTCTTAGACAAAGGACCACACAGACCTTTTGCAGCCATACGTGCGGTGGCGACATCACACCGCACTGGTTCAACTTCCACACAAGCAACTGCTCTGAACGACTTGCACTCAGGCTTCAAACACTCAGTAGCTTTGGGAAAGGAAATGCATTCAGAACTCACTTTCTTTAAATCCAGAGGATTGGAACAATCGTCCGTTGACAATGTGTTTTTACAAGAATTAGCAGATTGAAGCGCATGTAGTTCATCCAAAATCATTCTCCACACGTCAAACAGCGGAGTCACAAAGTCAGAGATACATTCACCAGTCTTGATTAACCACTTGAGGACCTAGGGCTTTCTACCCCTTAAGGACCGGCCACTTTTTTTCCATTCAGACCACTGCAGCTTTCACGGTTTATTGCTCGCTCATACAACCTACCACCTAAATGAATTTTGGCTCCTTTTCTTGTCACTAATAAAGCTTTCTTTTGGTGCTATTTGATTGCTCCTGCGATTTTTACTTTTTATTATATTCATCAAAAAAGACATGAATTTTGGCAAAAAAATGATTTTTTTAACTTTCTGTGCTGACATTTTTCAAATAAAGTAAAATTTCTGTATACATGCAGCGCGAAAAATGTGGACAAACATGTTTTTGATTAAAAAAAACCCATTCAGTGTATATTTATTGGTTTGGGTAAAAGTTATAGCGTTTACAAACTATGGTGCAAAAAGTGAATTTTCCCATTTTCAAGCATCTCTGACTTTTCTGACCCCCTGTCATGTTTCATGAGGGGCTAGAATTCCAGGATAGTATAAATACCCCCCAAATGACCCCATTTTGGAAAGAAGACATCCCAAAGTATTCACTGAGAGGCATAGTGAGTTCATAGAAGATATTATTTTTTGTCACAAGTAAGCGGAAAATGACACTTTGTGAGAAAAAAAAAAAAAAGTTTCCATTTCTTCTAACTTGCGACATAAAAAAATGAAATCTGCCACGGACTCACCATGCCCCTCTCTGAATACCTTGAAGGGTCTACTTTCCAAAATGGGGTCATTTGTGGGGTGTGTTTACTGTCCTGACATTTTGGGGGGTGCTAAATTGTAAGCACCCCTGTAAAGCCTAAAGGTGCTCATTGGACTTTGGACCCCTTAGCGCAGTTAGGCTGCAAAAAAGTGCCACACATGTGGTATTGCCGTACTCAGGAGAAGTAGTATAATGTGTTTTGGGGTGTATTTTTACACATACCCATGCTGGGTGGGAAAAATATCTCTGTAAATGACAATTTGTTAATTTTTTTTACACACAATTGTCCATTTACAGAGATCTTTCTCCCACTCAGCATGGGTATGTGTAAAAATACACCACAAAACACATTATACTACTTCTCCTGAGTACGGCGATACCACATGTGTGGCACTTTTTTGCACCCTAACTGCGCTAAAGGGTCCAAAGTCCAATGAGTACCTTTAGGATTTCACAGGTCATTTTGAGAAATTTCGTTTCAAGACTACTCCTCACGGTTTAGGGCCCCTAAAATGCCAGGGCAGTATAGGAACCCCACAAATGACCCTATTTTAGAAAGAAGACACCCCAAGGTATTCCATTAGGAGTATGGTGAGTTCATAGAAGATTTTATTTTTTGTCAAAAGTTAGCGGAAAATGACACTTTGTGAAAAAACACAATTAAAATCAATTTCCGCTAACTTGTGACAAAAAATAAAATCTTCTATGAACTCGCCATACTACTAACGGAATACCTTGGGGTGTCTTCTTTCTAAAATGGGGTCATTTGTGGGGTTCCTATACTGCCCTGGCATTTTAGGGGCCCTAAACCGTGAGGAGTAGTCTTGAAACGAAATTTCTCAAAAATGACCTGTGAAATCCTAAAGGTACTCATTGGACTTCGGGCCCTTTAGCGCAGTTAGGGTGCAAAAAAGTGCCACACATGTGGTATCGCCATACTCGGGAGAAGTAGTACAATGTGTTTTGGGGTGTATTTTTACACATACCCATGCTGGGTGGGAGAAATACCTCTGTAAATGGACAATTGTGTGTAAAAAAAATCAAAAGATTGTCATTTACAGAGGTATTTCTCCCACCCAGCATGGGTATGTGTAAAAATACACCCCAAAACACATTATACTACTTCTCCCGAGTACGGCGATACCACATGTGTGGCACTTTTTTGCACCCTAACTGTACTAAGGGGCCCAAAGTCCAATGAGTACCTTTAGGATTTCACAGGTCATTTTTGTTTCAAGACTACTCCTCGCGGTTTTGGGCCCCTAAAATGCCAGGGCAGTATAGGAACCCCACTAATGACCCCATTTTAGAAGGAAGACACCCCAAGGTATTCCGTTAGGAGTATGGTGAGTTCATAGAAGTTTTTATTTTTTTGTCACAAGTTAGCGGAAATTGATTTTAATAGTTTTTTTTCACAAAGTGTCATTTTCCGCTAACTTGTGACAAAAAATAAAATCTTCTATGAACTCACCATACTCCGTACGGAATACCTTTGGGTGTCTTCTTTCTAGAATGGGGTCATTTGTGGGGTTCCTATACTGCCCTGGCATTTTAGGGGCCCTAAACCGTGAGGAGTAGTCTTGAAACCAAATGTCGCAAAATGACCTGTGAAATCCTAAAGGTACTCATTGGACTTTGGGCCCCTTAGCGTACTTAGGGTGTAAAAAAGTGCCACACATGTGGTACCGCCGTACTCAGGAGAAGTAGTATAATGCGTTTTGGGGTGTATTTTTACACATACCCATGCTAAGTGGGAGAAATATCTCTGTAAATGACAATTGTTTGATTTTTTTTACACACAATTGTCCATTTACATAGAAATTTCTCCCACCCAGCATGGGTATGTGTAAAAATACACCCCAAAACACATTATACTACTTTTCCTGAGTACGGCGGTACCACATGTGTGACACTTTTTTGCAGCCTAGGTGCGCTAAGGGGCCCAACGTCCTATTCACAGGTCATTTTGAGGCATTTGTTTTCTAGACTACTCCTCGCGGTTTAGGGCCCCTAAAATGCCAGGGCAGTATAGGAACCCCACAAGTGACCCCATTTTAGAAAGAAGACACCCCAAGGTATTCTGTTAGGTGTATGACGAGTTCATAGAAGATTTTATTTTTTTGTCAAAAGTTAGCGGAAAGTGACACTTTGTGGAAAAAAACCAATAAAAATCAATTTCCGCTAACTTTTGACAAAAAATAAAATCTTCTATGAACTCGTCATACACCTAACAGAATACCTTGGGGTGTCTTTTTTTCTAAAATGGGGACACTTGTGAGGTTCCTATACCGCCCTGGCATTTTACGGGCCCAAAACCGTGAGTAGTCTGGAAACCAAATGTCTCAAAATGACTGTTCAGGGGTATAAGCATCTGCAAATTTTGATGACAGGTGGTCTATGAGGGGGCGAATTTTGTGGAACCGGTCATAAGCAGGGTGGCCTTTTAGATGACAGGTTGTATTGGGCCTGATCTGATGGATAGGAGTGCTAGGGGGGTGACAGGAGGTGATTGATGGGTGTCTCAGGGGGTGGTTAGAGGGGAAAATAGATGCAATCAATGCACTGGGGAGGTGATCGGAAGGGGGTCTGAGGGGGATCTGAGGGTTTGGCCGAGTGATCAGGAGCCCACACGGGGCAAATTAGGGCCTGATCTGATGGGTAGGTGTGCTAGGGGGTGACAGGAGGTGATTGATGGGTGTCTCAAGGTGTGATTAGAGGGGGGAATAGATGCAAGCAATGCACTGGCGAGGTGATCAGGGCTGGGGTCTGAGGGCATTCTGAGGGTGTGGGCGGGTGATTGAGTGCCCTAGGGGCAGATAGGGGTCTAATCTGATAGGTAGCAGTGATTGATGGGTAATTAGTGGGTGTTTAGGGTAGAGAACAGATGTAAACACTGCACTTGGGAGGTGATCGGACGTCGGATCTGCGAGCGATCTATTGGTGTGGGTGGGTGATCAGATTGCCCGCAAGGGGCAGGTTAGGGGCTGATTGATGGGTGGCAGTGACAGCGGGTGATTGATGGGTGGCAGTGACAGGGGGTGATTGATGGGTGGCAGTGACAGGGGGTGATTGATGGGTGATTGATAGGTGATTGACAGGTAATCAGTGGGTTATTACAGGGGAGAACAGATGTAAATATTGCACTGGCGAATTGATAAGGGGGGGTCTGAGGGCAATCTGAGCGTGTAGGCGGGCGATTGGGTGCCCGCAAGGGGCAGATTAGGGTCTGATCTGATGGGTAACAGTGACAGGTGGTGATAGGGGGTGATTGATGGGTGATTGATGGGTAATTAGTGGGTGTTTAGAGGAGAGTAAACGCTGCGCTTGGGTGGTGATCTGATGTCGGATCTGCGGGCGATCTATTGGTGTGGGTGGGTAATCAGATTGCCCGCAAGGGGCAGGTTAGGGGCTGATTGTTGGGTGGCAGTGACAGGGGGTGACAGGGGGTGATTGATGGGTGATAGGTGATTGGCAGGTGATTGACAGGTGATCAGTGGGTTATTACAGGGAAGGATAGATGTAAATAATGCCCTGGCGAATTGATAAGGGGGGGGTCTGAGGGTAATCTGAGCGTGTAGGCGGGTGATTGGGTGCCCGCAAGGGGCAGATTAGGGTCTGATCTGATAGGTAACAGTGATAGGGGGTGATTGATGGGTGATTGATGGGTAATTAGTGGGTGTTTAGAGAAGATAACAGATGTAAACAATACATTTGGGAGGTAATCTGACGGCGGGTTTGCGGGCGATCTAATGGTGTGGGTGGGTGATCAGATTGCCCGCAAGGGGCAGGTTAGGGGCTGATTGATGGGTGGCAGTGACAGGGGGTGATTGATGGGTGATAGGTGATTGACAGGTGATCAGTGGGTTATTACAGGGAAGAACAGATGTAATGAATGCACTGGTGAATTGATAAGGGGGGGGGGTCTGAGGGCAATCTGAGCGTGTGGGCGGGTGATTGGGTGCCCGCAAGGGGCAGATTAGGGTCTGATCTGATAGGTAAAAGTGACAGGTGGTG
Source organism: Hyperolius riggenbachi (assembly GCF_040937935.1). Lineage (NCBI taxonomy): Eukaryota > Metazoa > Chordata > Amphibia > Anura > Hyperoliidae > Hyperolius > Hyperolius riggenbachi. The sequence continues at coordinate 446,306,489 of NC_090650.1, read as the reverse complement.
ATAGGGGGTGATTGATGGGTGATTGATGGGTAATTAGTGTGTGTTTAGAGGAGAGAATAGATGTAAACAATGGATTTGGGAGGTGATCTGATGTCGGATCTGCGGGCGATCTATTGGTGTGGGGGGGTGATCAGATTGCCCGCAAGGGGCAGGTTGGGGGCTGATTGATGGGTGGCAGTGACAGGGGGTGATTGATGGGTGATTGATGGGTGATTGACGGGTGATTGACAGGTGATTGACAGGTGATCAGGGGGGATAGATGCATACAGTGCATGGGGGGGGGTCTGGGGGGGGGGGGGGTCTGGGGAGAATCTGGGGGGTGGGGGGGTGATCAGGAGGGAGCAGGGGGCAGGGGGGGGGGTATAAAAAAAAAATAGCGTTGACAGATAGTGACAGGGAGTGATTGATGGGTGATTAGGGGGGTGATTGGGTGCAAACAGGGGTCTGGGGGGTGGGCAGGGGGGGGTCTGATGGGTGCTGTGGGCGATCTGGGGCGGGGGGGGGGAGAAAATCAGTGTGCTTGGTGCAGACTAGGGTGGCTGCAGCCTGCCCTGGTGGTCCCTCGGACACTGGGACCACCAGGGCAGGAGGCAGCCTGTATAATACACTTTGTAAACATTACAAAGTGTATTATACACTTTGTATGCGGCGATCGTCGGGTTAACATCCCGCCGGCGCTTCCGTATGGCCGGCGGGATGTTGCGGCGAGTGAGCGGCGACAGGCGGAGGCGGAGGATCGCGTCACGGATGACGCGATCGCTCCGCCCATGCCCAAACAAGGACCGCCGCCATTTGTCAATACGACGGTCCTTGCGGCGTCTGCTTCCCGGCCGCCATTTGTCTATACGGCGGTCGGGAAGTAGTTAAAGTGCACGCAGACTCAATGCACGCATACAAAACTGCTTCATTTTTAGAAAGGTAATGATTGCAAAACGATCTCCAATCACATTCCAATTCATAGACCAGGAGCTCGATCTCCCATTTCTCAAACGGGGGCTCCCATGCACACTTAACAAAGGATGAACAATCATAGTGCGCACAGTCTACAGATGGAACTGGAGCAGGAACAGAACGGGAATCTTTTACCTCTTTATTGGGGTCAATTGATTGGTGTGTGTGTAATTCATCCAAAATGATCTGCCACACATACATCACCAGATCCACAACACACTCGTCACATTCATCAGAGTCAATCAAAAGGTACATAGAGTCAAGACAATCGTTCAGGACATCCGCGCTTTTTGCGATATAAAAATCGCAAAAAGTTTTCCAATCAAAATCAAATTCTTCCACCAAGGCCCCGATTTCCCATGAGGCAAATGGTGGTTCAAACAACCCGGTGTCTAGATAATCTCCATATGGGTGGGGATCAGGAACGAGTACAGATTTTTTAACTGCTTTAATATAGTGTGCGATCCTACCTATAATAGGATCCACATATGCTTTTGTCACAGGCAATGACATCTGAAGCAAATCAAAGGTTCCCTCTGGCCTGGGAATTTTGGTTTGGCTGGTCATTCTGTAACGATTGTGGAATCGTATTCGCGGTCAGCGCACCAGACGTGACGCGGCGGATTTCCTCCACAAGCGTATATTTGAGGACACCCAGGTTAGGTGCTATGCACCCGCAGAGGGCAATTCCCTCCGGCAGATGGCGCTGTGGAGTGCAGGCGAACACAGTCGCTGCACAGCCACAGATGCCAGACGGGAATTGTACAGATCCAGGACAAGGTACGATCAGGCAGGGCTGGATAGCCCACAAGAAACAGAGCAAAGGGACAGAACCAATGTGTGTCCACCAAAGTAGCCGCCACCCAGTGACAGTGAACACACAACAGCGGAAACAAAGTGGGAACGCAATCGCAAGATTGGCGATTGCCGATAGAGACACAAGACAGAGCAGGACAGAATACGAGGATAGCAAAGGCACAGCAAATCATACAATGAGGAGGTGCAGAAAATAACAAACGCTAGCTAACCGCGAACACCGCACTCATTCGCAACAGTGCACGCGGTTATGCGCGGTCTCCACGTGATAAGCACAATAGAGACAAGCACGCCTAACTAACCATCGACAGACAAACATGAAACAGAGGACGCGAACGCTTGCTTAACGGTTACCTCACCGAGCCTCCAGCAAGCGGTCGTAGCAGACAAGACAGACACACGAAAACAGGGACAAGCGAGAGATAGGATCCACAGCACTAGCGAAAGTGACTAGCGTGATCCAGAGAGGCAGAACAGAAGGATCCACAGCACTAGCGCGAAGCGAGTGCGATCCAGGGACAGAGTAACAGAACAGAAGGATCCACAGCACTAGCGCAGGATGCTAGTGCGATCCAGAGAGGTAGAACAGAACAGAAGGATCCACAGCGATAGCGGAAAGTGGCTAGCGCGATCCCAGGAGACAGAACAGAAGGATCCACGGCGCTAGCGAAAAGTGGCTAGCGCGATCCAAAGAGACAGTTCAGAAGAGATAGCTGGTAGCAACCGCTGCACCAGCTATACTCCAAGAACAGGGATCAGAACCATTTCCTGTCGACCACCGTTGGGACAGGACAATGGCAACAGGCAAGACAAGACAGAACAGGCAATACAGATAATACAACCTGACTGGGCTAGAAGGGGAGCCTAAAGCAACCCCCAGGAATTAACTATACTAGATAGCAATGGCTGACACTCCAGCAGTGTCCATCAGGAACAGACCATGGAAGGGAAATGACCAGCAAAGCCTTCTGGGAAACATAAAGCTCTTATAGTGCCAGTCATCAAAGAAGGCAGGTAGGGGATTTGCATAACGAATGTATGCAAATTCCCCAGCAAGAGAACAGACCAGAAACTTGCAATGGAAAGACAGGTCTCTGTTCCAGAGACCTGCAGCCCACAGACTAGAGGAATGGACAAACAGCTGTCTGCCTGTGCAGCCAGCTGAGCGGATCATCACAGTCACTAAAGCTCTTTGTGGTTGTTTGCAGTGCGTTAAACGCAGCGTTTCGTCTGTCAGTTAGAGTTGGGCCGAACGGTTCGCCTGCGAACGGTTCCATGCGAACTTCCGTGGTTCGCGTTCGCGTCCCGCAGGCGAAGTATTGTGGAAGTTCAGTTCGCCCCATAATGCACCATGAGGGTCAACTTTGACCCTCTACATCACAGTCAGCAGGCCCAGTATAGCCAATTAGGCTACACTAGCCCCTGGAGCCACTCCCCCCCCTAATAAAAGGCAGGCAGCGGCGGCCATTACGGTCACTCGTGTGCCTGCATTAGTGAGAGTAGGGCGAGCTGCTGCAGACTGTCTCTCATAGGGAAAGATTAGTTAGGCTTAGCTTGTTCCTGGCTGCATACCTGTACTGTGAACCCACCACTGCATACCTGTTCAGTGAACCCACCACTACCCACCACTGCATACCTGTTCTGTGAACCCACCACTGCATACCTGTTCTGTGAACCCACCACTGCATACCTGTTCAGTGAACCCACCACTGCATACCTGTTCAGTGAACCCACCACTACCCACCACTGCATACCTGTTCAGTGAACCCACCACTGCATACCTGTTCTGTGAACCCACCACTGCATACCTGTTCAGTGAACCCACCACTGCATACCTGTACTGTTCAGTGAACCCACCACTGCATACCTGTTCTGTGAACCCACCACTGCATACCTGTTCTGTGAACCCACCACTGTATACCTGTTCTGTTCAGTGAACCCGCCACTGTATACCTGTTCTGTTCAGTGAACCCGCCACTGTATACCTGTTCAGTGAACCCGCCACTGTATACCTGTTCTGTTTAGTGAACAGTTTGGTGTGTCAGTGTGAAGCAGTACCTTAATTACACTACCTGATTGATGTATACACATGCAAGATGTTTTAAAGCACTTTAGGCCTGTCATTTAGCATTCAATGTGATTTCTGCCCTTAAAACGCTGCTTTGCGTCAAATCCAGATTTTTCCCGGGGACTTTTGGCATGTATCCCACTCCGCCATGCCCCCCTCCAGGTGTTAGACCCCTTGAAACATCTTTTCCATCACTTTTGTGGCCAGCATAATTTTTTTTTTTTCAAAGTTCGCCTCCCCATTGAAGTCTATTGCGGTTCGTGAACTTTAACGCGAACCGAACCTTCCGCGGAAGTTCGCGAACCCGGTTCGCGAACCTAAAATCGGAGGTTCGGCCCAACTCTACTGTCAGTGTGAAGTGGGCCTAACCCTTACAATTTAGGAATGTACTGTGATTTCTGCCCTTTAGAAACTAAAATACAACTGAGTAAACTACGTAATTTTTGGTGCAACTTTTGGCATGGATCCCCCTCCGGCATGCCCCAGTCCAGGTGTCAGACCTCTTGAAACAACTTTTCCATCACTTTTAGTTTCAAAATCTTTTATTAGGCACTCAAGTGCCAAAGTAGCAAAAGGAACATTACAACATAATATAACATATCTGTATTGTCCCAACATGGGCAACAGATATCATATAATACACATGGTATGAATTTTACATTTACGTTCTAGAAATGTCAGTTCTGGAAAGCGATAAAATGGTTGTAACAAAAACATTGAAATAGCATATGAATCATAAAAACATAAAAACATAAAAACAAAGCACGGTCAGATCTTTGTTATGGTCAGTTATAATTGAGAGTCTAGGAAGATTGTATATGGCCCGGGGTTCCGCAAACCCCCATTAGGTGAACCTTCTAACAGGGGGAGGGTGTGAGGTCCAGCAGTGCTTGGGTGCCTTTAGAGAGTTTATTGGTTGACCAGGGCTCCCGGACTTTTTGGAATTGGGGCATTCTATCGTTGATTGTGGCATTGATACGTTCGCAGGTCATTATAGAATTTATGCTATTGACTACTTGAAGGTAGGAGAGGTGTGGTGAAAGCCAGTTAGCTGCAATATGCGTTTTGGCAGCGCATGCAATGAATTGCACAAGTTTATGTTGGGCATATAGCATTGCCTTTGGCTTGTATCCTAGAAGAAATATTTTGGGGTCCAGTGTGATAGGTTTAGGAATTATGTTATTGATGAGGTGGCGTAGTCTTCCCCAGAGGCGAGACACCCTGGGGCAGGAAAACCAGATGTGATATAATGTGCCCGTAACCTTGCATCCTCTGAAGCAGAGTGGGCTTTTCGTTGGGTCTATTTGATGAAGCCTATGGGGGACCAGGTATATGCGATGTAGTAATCGTAGGTACACTTCCATATGTGTTGTTTGCAGACCCCCCCTAGATAAGGTCGACTTTTCCATCACTTTTGTGGCCAGAAACAGTGTTTATAGGTTTTAAAATTGGCCTGCCCATTGAAGTCTAAGGCAGTTCTCCAAATTCGTCTGTTCATGAACTTTCACTACAGTCCACAACCCCATATCAACGCAAAGTCTGAGTTTAGATTTGCCCTTTTTTTTTATAAAATCATTATTATATTGATTTTAAATATTGCTTTAGTGCACGACCAGCATATTATTTGACCAGAGCAGCTTTCAAGGACACCTGAGGTGAAAATAAACTAATTAAATAAACAATTGTATCTATCTTCCTTCTCCCAAACATGACTTTTTAAGATATTCCAGTTTTATTTTATATTTAAATCTACTTTTTATGTTTTTACTGTTTTATTGTTTTTGCTCAATGACGCATTCATTGAAGTATGACAGAGCTAAAAATCTATGAACTATTGGCCCCTTTTATCTCTTTACTGCTCTCAGAAGCCATTTTTGACTAGGAAAGTGTTTTATAGTTGGAATTTCTTATCAGTGAGGGTCACACTGTAGTCACTTCCTGTCTGAGTCAGGACTGAGTCAGCCACTTACATGCCTGATATTTAACTCTTTCAGGCAGAGAAAAAAACAAAGGAAAGCAGCCTAGTTAGTTGTGTGCTAGGCACTGTACATACACATGTCTATCTCATCATGTCACATGTCACTTCGGGTATCCTTTAAGGACAATCATCATGAAAAGCTGTAAAAATGTAAATCATACATATACATTTCTAGCAGAGTGAAATGCATTAGAAATGACTTGTTTCCTTTGTTGTTGCCACTTAATGTACAGTGCATTTCACTGTGGAAGAAATGTACATTTATTGTGTATATACTGTAAATGTTATCATTTTTTGTGACAGTGGTCCTTTAAGGTGGCCATACTGAATCCAATCAAATCAATTGATTTACCATTTATTTTAACAAAAATGATCGAATATATAGAAAAATCAAAAATATATATATTTTTTTTTTTAGATTAAGAAAATCGATTGATTTTTTTCCAAATATTTATTTTCTATAAATATCTGATTGGATGTTGAAAAAAAAATCAGATTGAATAAAATATTTAGTTTTTGTATTTTTCTGTTCTATTTTTTTTTTTAGTACTTTTTTAAAAAAATGTCAGCAAAATCAATTATAAGTTTATGTTATAGTGGTTCCATTTTTCAAATTCTTCTATCAAGTGGAAAAATCGACGGGATTTGTCGTGTTGAAAAATATTCAAACAAAAGATTGAGGTGTTTTAGGCGTCCTTTAATTCGCCATCTGTCAACTGAAGGAAGAAGTCAGATTATTTCATTCATTGCCCCTATTAAAGGGGACCTGAACTCAGAACTTCCTCTCTGCTCTGAAAGATACACAACAGCATCATAACTTTAAAGAAAAACATTTCTTTCTTACAGCTGATACACATCCTGAAATAAATCTGCAGTGTGTCTACTTCCTGCTTTCATGGAAGCAGGCAAAGGGTTAACACCCTGTGCTTTCAAATGAGCTTATCTGCCTTATTTGCCATGGCAGTCAGGTGACACAGGGGAGAGATCAAATTACAACTTGTGATTAGTCACAGATGAGGGGGAATTAGACATGCTGAACTCCCTAAATACACACAGGGTGCCCTTCTCTCTCTCTTTTCCTTCTGTCCTGTGCAAGAGTTCAGTCTCCATTGAATTTCACACTCAGCTTCGATTCTCGCCCCCTCCCCCTCCACAACTGATTACTTGCTTTATCAAATGCTCCAATTACCACCGAAGGCAGAGGCAGAAGGTGGTGCATTTACCGCCTGTGAGCTGCTGCCGTGCACCGGTTGGCACAGGTGGTGGAGAGCCGTCCCCCCATAGAGTCACATGTGCGTGTGACCACGCCCTTGCTCACATACAGCATGTCACGGTATTTGCCTCAGAGTAACACCCCCCTGTGACAGACGTGTAGGCTTAAGGTAGCCATACACTGGTCGATTTGCCATCAGATTCGACCAACAGATAGATCCCTCTCTGATCGAATCTGATCAGAGAGGGATCGTATGGCTACCTTTACTGTAAACAGATTGTGAACCGATTTCAGCCTGAAACCGTTCACAATCTGTTGTGGTGGTGCTGCTGCTGCTCTCCCCGCCCGCATACATTACCTGCTCCGCCGGCGCGACTCCAGTCCCCAGGTCTCCGCTGCTCCGTCTCCGCTCTGGACTCCGGCCCCGGCATACTTTACTTCTTCCTGCCCGGCAGGAAGTTTAAACAGTAGAGCGCCCTCTACTGTTTAAACTTCCTGCCGGGCCGGAGGAACTGAAGCATGCCGGAGACCAGACTGGAGCAGCGGTGACCGGGGGTAGTCGTGCCGGCGGAGCAGGTATTGTATGCGGGCTCTATTGCGTCGGTCGTCGGGCAATCGAATGCCGCTAGCGACGCGCTCCCTACCCGCGGGCGATCAGTGGTAATTTTCCGCACGAAGCGATCGACGGGATCCGACAAAATGGATAGAAATTCGGCGTGTAGCGCGAACGATTGGCAGCAGATTCGATCCCAGTGATCGAATCTGCTATCGAAACGGCGGCAAATCGGGCCAGTGTATGGCCAGCTTTTCAGACGCTGCCACCTCTGCATGACATTACATGGGAATATTGCTCGCTGCCAGGAGGATGAACCACCCATCAGCCTCTCACATGAAAGAGCCCTTGGGAAGAGCTGTCGCCCTATTCACAAGCTAATTATGTAAATGAACTCACAGGAAGTGCTGTGGAGATTTTCAGACTTTCTCCATCATGTCTTCTTATTTCTCAACAGATCGATTGTAGAGGAATGAGCCCGATTGGGGCAGACTTAATCAGAGGTGCTGTACGTGTGTGCAGGCGATCAATGCTCGCCAAGCTGTATGCGGTCTCCTTATAACTCCGCTATTTTCAGAATATCGCTCCCTATCAGCTCTTATAGGGTGTCCATATTTTGATTTCCAAAAAAGAGGACGATCACAACAGCATGTGGGCGTGGTCATGGGTGGGGCCAAATATACAAGACCTTAGCAGTGTGCTGTCCAACTTCGCGGGCATGGAGGGCCGTTTTTTTCTCCAGACCACATGGTGGTGGAGGGCCGGCCGACCACAAAATGCAATCAGATTCGCAGAAGATTTCCCCACAAAATGCAATAAAATCACACAGGCAGGTGACCAATGACAATCATGGTGAGAACTCCAGAGAAGTCTGTAACAACCATGCTAGTTAAGCACAATGATTTAGTATTCTGGCAGAACTGGATGGCTGTATGTCTTCTGTTCATCCTAAACCTGTAACTGCTGAGAAAAGACAAGTGAAACATGCTGTACTGAACGTTTTGCCATTCATTTGCCCATACTGAAAGCTGGATATCTCAGTGATTTAACTGAACACTTTGGGGTTAATTTAACTAACAAAGGTGTTTGAGATGAAGTGCAGGAAAACAGGAGGCTCTGCCAGTCTCTCACACAAGTCAGAAAGCAGCCCTCCTGGAGTCTAGGGACTGTCACAAACTTGTCAACTTTTTTTACACCTTATCCACACATGCAGTCATTATTTTTATAACAATGGGGAGAGACTAGACAGATATTTGCCCAGGGACCCTCCAGGCAAGCTCTGAGTCATGCTGTGTATATTTACCAGCTTGCCTGCCCTCTATTTGCACTTTTATCAGCTAGCCTAGTGTTTCACATTGCCTTACAACAACAAACCTGAATACACCAGACCTGCCCTAAATCACTGAATGAAAGGAGACCTGGGGGGAGATTGCCCCCCTTCCCCCTGGCCAGTCTGCCCCTGACTCACACACTGAACACACACAGGCACTCAGGAAGAAGCTGCAGTTCCTGTTTCTTCCAGACATCTGCTGTGAACCGAATCGTTCATTGTAATGATCCGGATGATTCGACTCACAAAAAAGATCCAAATCGTTCATGATCCGGACCACATTACCGCCCAGCTGATAGGCTCTGGGGAAAACACTGGACTAAGTCTTGGCCTCGGATCCCAGAGAGTCGGCTGTGTTCGGCTCTCTTCACCCGGACATTTCAAAAACCCGTGAGGACGGCCAGGACAGGTCTGAAAAAGTTGACCTGTCCGGGCAAAAGAGGACGCCTGGTCAGCCTAGGCTCTTATGGTATTATTGCTACATTATTTGTTTCTGGGTCTACCTCTAATCTTTTCCTTCTCCTCCCAGCACGACCATCACACTCGTATATTTATTAGAGGAATTATTTAATCTCCATACAAAGACTCTGAATTCTATCTAGTTCATTGCTCAGTTTCTATGACAACCAAGAAGTCTGTGTGAAGATTTACTCCAGAGAGGCCTGCGCTCCTCACATCTCCGATCGTGCCTGAGACCCCCCAAATTGACCGCACAAGCCCGCTGCCTGGGTGTCACCATGGACTCGACCATCTCTTTCGTACCCCACATCCAAACCATTGCTAAGGCATGCAAAATCCATTTATGCAACATCTTCATGATCCGCCCCTTCCTGACCCCAGACACTGCCAAACTCCTCGTCCATGCCCTCATCATCTCCCGCCTGGACTACTGCAACACCCTCTTGTCAGTCCTCCCTCTGAACCGGACACTGCCAAACTCCTCCTCCATGCTCTCATCATCTCCCACCATGACTATCGCAACCCCTTCTGTCAGGCCTCCCTCTGACCCTAGACACTGCCAAACAAACTCCTCATTCACGCCCTCATCATCTCCCGCCTGGACTATGGCAACACCCACCTGTCGGTCCTCCCTCTGACCCTGGACACTGACAAACTCCTTGTCCATGCCTTCATCATCTCCCACCTGGATTACTGCATCACCCTCCTATCAGACCTTTCTCTGACCCCAGACAGATACTGCCAAACTTCTCCTCCATGCTCTCATTATCTCCTTCCTGGACTACTGCAACACCCTCCTGTCAGGCCTCCCGTTGAACCGCATCACCCTCCTACTTTCCATCATGAACGCAGCAGCCAGACTAATGTACTCCTCCCATCGTACCATTTCCATGACTCCCCTAAGCAAATCCATCCACTGGCTCCTGATCTGCTTCAAGATCTTTCCCCACCTTCATCTCTGACCTGTTCAGTAGATACACACCTGGCTGCCCACTTTAATCCTCCAACGACCTCCTCCTAATCACCTTACGCATCTCGCATTCCCATGTACGACTGCAGAACTTCAATAGTGCTGCCCCCATCCTGTGGAACTCTCTCCCACTGCCCATCAGGCTTGCCTTGCCCCCTCCTTCAACACCTTCAAACAGGTCCTTAAAACTAACTGCAGTCACTAACTGCAGTCAACTTTCAACTATTAAGCACAAAAAAAACCTCACCTCTTCAAGAAGGTCTACCCCAACTCTTTAAAGAGACATTTAAGCCAGAAATAAAAAATCAGTTTTTCTTGCCTGGGGCTCCTACCAGCCCCCTCCAGCCATCCCGTGCCCTCGTAGTCACTCACAGAGCCTCTGGTCCCCCGCCACCAGCTAGTTTCGTTTTCGCTGAAAGGCCCTGACAGGGAGTCGGCGGGCTTTCTGCACCTGCGCAGGCCTGGCCATGCGTATCCTTCTTCATGTTCCCCTCCTCAATAGCGTCCTGCACAGGCGCAGGACGATATTGTGGACTGGATGTGAAGAAAAACAGTCCTGTCGGGCCTGTCATCAAAAACGAAACTAGCTGGCGGCGGGGGACTGGAGGCTCCGTGAGTGACTGCGAGGGCACGGGACGGCTGCAGGGGGCTGGTAGAAGCAGAACTAGCTGGTGGCGGGGGACTGGAGGCTCTGTGAGTGACTGCGAGGGCACAGGACGGCTGGAGGGGGCTGGTAGAAGCAGAACTAGCTGGTGGCGGGGGAGTGGAGGCTCCGTGAGTGACTGCGAGGGCACAGGATGGCTGGAGGGGGCTGGTAGAAGCAGAACTAGCTGGTGGCGGGGGAGTGGAGCAGCAGTGAGTGACTGCGAGGGCACAGGACGGCTGGAGGGGGCTGGTAGAAGCAGAACTAGCTGGTGGCGGGGGACTGGAGCAGCAGTGAGTGACTACGAGGGCACAGGATGGCTGCATGGGGCTGGTAGAAGCAGTAGTAGCTGGTGGCGGGGGACTGGAGCAGCAGTGAGTGACTACGAGAGCACAGGATGGCTGCATGGGGCTGGTAGAAGCAGAACTAGCTGGTGGCGGGGGACTGGAGCAGCAGTGAGTGACTACGAGAGCACAGGATGGCTGCATGGGGCTGGTAGAAGCAGAACTAGCTGGTGGCGGGGGACTGGAGGCTCCGTGAGTGAGGCGGAAAGATTCGCACTTGCAGTAAATAATTAAGGACAGGGGTTTGCTGAGACATTGGCCTCCATTCACGATATTGTGTGGTCAAGTAATGTGTAACGAAAAATTACCAATTGTGGTAATTACCGTTTTTTTTCCACGTTCACAATTTTTTTTCCAAGTGTGAGTAAAGGTTGGTAAAAAAAGTGTGATAAGACGGTGGTAATAGTGAAAAAAAAATGTTCATTAAAAATGCGGAATAAGCGTGTAAAATATAATTTTCTGTGGACAAAGTCCAGCAAACACAGCTCAGAAGGCTCTAGATTACAATTGGATATGAAGCAAAAAATACCGCCAGGTGATAAAAAATCGGTAATTAAGGATGAAATTATGTTTTCTTTTTAATTACGAAGATTATTTTTTGCGAAATTTACCTCTAAAATAACGATTTTTTACCGACATGCTTCCGCACATTTATCCCTTTTTTCGCACTTCTTCAGCAAACAGTAATTTCAGGTGGAAAACATTGTGAATGTGGACACGGTCGTACGTCAGTCGGTCATTTTCCAACGTTTCGTTTGCGAATGCGGTAACTCATTGTGAATAGAGGCCAAAGTATGCAGAAGCACAAATATGAAAGGGGCGGCTTGACTCCTACAAATAGCAGCACTCAGTTGTTTAGTCAGAAAGCTATCACAATACTTTATCACAAAGATGGTCCCGCAATCGCTGGATTCTGCGATTCTTGTCGTGATCGCGCTCCATTCCCAGAAGATATACGGTACGTCGCAATGGCGGCTAGTGGAAATTGCTGCTTGTGCGATCGCAATGCAGTGTGGGGCCCGAACCAGCAGTAATCAGGCAGCAACTGTGGACTACCTATTAAAATCCCTGCCGTAGTTTGGAAGTTGCCAGAGCTTAAAGAAATCAACTTCATCCCAATCAGTAGCTGATACCCCCTTTCCCATGAGAAATCTTTACCTTTTCCCATCAGGAGGGTCTGTATGGCTGATATTGTGGTAATCCCTCCCACAGTGTGATGTCATGACCATGGTCAACTGTCAGAACTAAACATGTCACCACCAGTGATATTTCAGAATGTAAATCAGGGAGAAAGATTTTACAATGAGCAAACACTGATCAAATCATTTATAAATACGTTTTTCATTAAGGGCCCGTTTCTACTAGAGCCGCATGTGTCTGCGAGACGCGCACGGCACTTCCGGGTCTGCGGATACGTCGCTGAGGAATTCCAGCAGCCGTGCCATGCATGGCTATGGGATTCGCACAAATTCGGATGGAAATTGTGGCTGAATCGCTAACGCAAGCGATTCGGCCAGCAGTGCCATTGTTCTCTATGGCAGAGCTTCCCTGCGTGATTTGCCTGCGGGGAAACTCTGCGGATTCGGAGTGAAAACCGCTCTGGTGGAAACGGGCCCTAAACTACCTCTATAAAGGACAACTGAAGCGAGAGAGATATGGGGGCTGCCATATTTGTTTCCTTTTAAGCAATACAAGATGCCTGGCTGTCCTGCTGATCCTCTGCCTCTAATATGTTTAGTCACTAGTCTGTATATTTTGTTGCCTGATCTGATCATTTTCTCTATTGAAAAGTAAAAATATTTAGACACTTGACACGCCCCCACAACAGTTTCCATCACGCCCCCAGCCACACCTCCCATCACGCCCCCAGCCACACCTCCCATCACGCCCCCAGCTTTTCTCCCATCACGCCCCCACCACACCTCCCATCACTCACCAGCCACATCTACCATCACACCCTTGCCACAGTTCCCATCATCCGCCAGCCACACCTTCCATCACCCACCAGCCACACCTCCCATCACGCCCCGTCACACCTCCCATCATCCCCCAAGCCACACCTCCTATCATGCCCCCAGCCACATCTCTCATCACCCCCCTTGCCACAAGTACCCATCACCCTCCAGTCAGTCCTCCCATCACGCCCCAGCCACACCTCCCACCATGCCCCCACCTCACCTCCCATCAGCCCCTCAGTCACACCTCCCATCACACCCCCGCCACAGTTCCCATCATCCACCAGCCACACCTTCCATCACCCCAGCCACACCTCCCATCACTCACCAGCCACACCTCCCATCACACCCCTGCCACAGTTCCCATCATCCGCCAGCCACACCTCCCATCACGAACCCATCACACCTCCCATCATCCCCCAAGCCACACCTCCCATCATGCCCCCAGCCACATCTCTCATCACCCCCCTTGCCACAAGTACCCATCACCCTCCAGTCAATCCTCCCATTACGCCCCAGCCACACCTCCCATTAGGCCACTGCCACAGTTCCCATCATCAACCCCTAACTACAGTTCCCATCAACTCCCAGTCACACCTCCAACCATGCTCCCAGCCACACCTCCCATCACACCCCAGCCACAGTTACCATCATGCGCCTGGCTGCCACACCAACCTATCACCCCCCAGCCACACCTCCCATCACACCCCAGCCACAGTTACCATCATGCGCCTGGCTGCCACACCGACCTATCACGCCCCTGCCACACCTCCCATTACACCCCAGCCTCACCTCCCATCAACCCCTAGCCACACCTCCTATCACGCCCCCACCACATGTACCCATCATGCTCCAGCCACACCTCCCATAACCCTCCAGCCACACCTACCACCATGCCCCAGCCACACCTCCCATCATACCAACCATGGGGAATTAGGGAAGAAATATGTATTTTCCATTTTTTTTAATGATTCCTTTTCCATTATACTGAACTAGCATGTGAAATCAAAAAGTGCATTGATGTAGAGGAGGAGTATGTGTTTACTTCAACCTAAATGTTGTTTTTAGTATAGAATATGAATGGATCTACCAGGAGCAAAGCGCAATATAAATCTTCTTTGTCTGTGTCTGTCTATTGACCTGTACATCACACATGTGATCAGCAGTTGGCAGTCCTGCTGTTACTGAGACCAGGCAGCCGTCACTCCAGGAGTGGGGTTGTTAAATATTCATGTCATTTCTTGGATGTACCAGAACAGCCCCATGAGGGATAGCAAGGCAAGCTGATCAGGTGGTAAGCCTGCATACTGCCCACTAACATTACAGCTATGATTACTCCAGGGGCGGATGATCTAACACAGCTTCATGTGGCTGGGCCCTGCACCCCTTAACAATACACCACTGCTGCATCGTATACTGTCCACTAACATTACAGCCTTCCGCTATGAGGGGCCGATGTACTAACATAGCTTCATGTGGCTGGGCCCTGCACCCCCTAACACTACACCACTGCTGCATCGTATACTGTCCACTAACATTACAGCCATCCGCTATGAGGGGCCGATGTACTAACATAGCTTCATGTGGCTGGGCCCTGCACCCCCTAACACTACGCAACTGCTGCATCGTATACTGTCCACTAACATTACAGCCATCCGCTATGAGGGGCCGATGTACTAACATAGCTTCATGTGGCTGGGCCCTGCACCCCCTAACACTACACCACTGCTGCATCATATACTGTCCACTAACATTACAGCCATCCGCTATGAGGGGCCGATGTACTAACATAGCTTCATGTGGCTGGGCCCTGCACCCCCTAACACTACACCACTGCTGCATCGTATACTGTCCACTAACATTACAGCCATCCGCTATGAGGGGCCGATGTACTAACACAGCTTCATGTGGCTGGGCCCTGCACCCCCTAACACTACACCACTGCTGCATCATATACTGTCCACTAACATTACAGCCATCCGCTATGAGGGGCCGATGTACTAACATAGCTTCATGTGGCTGGGCCCTGCACCCCCTAACACTACACCACTGCTGCATCGTATACTGTCCACTAACATTACAGCCATCCGCTATGAGGGGCCGATGTACTAACATAGCTTCATGTGGCTGGGCCCTGCACCCCCTAACACTACACCACTGCTGCATCATATACTGTCCACTAACATTACAGCCATCCGCTATGAGGGGCCGATGTACTAACATAGCTTCATGTGGCTGGGCCCTGCACCCCCTAACACTACACCACTGCTGCATCGTATAATGTCCACTAACATTACAGCCATCCGCTATGAGGGGCCGATGTACTAACACAGCTTCATGTGGCTGGGCCCTGCACCCCCTAACACTACACCACTGCTGCATCGTATACTGTCCACTAACATTACAGCCATCCGCTATGAGGGGCCGATGTACTAACATAGCTTCATGTGGCTGGGCCCTACACCCCCTAACACTACACCACTGCTGCATCGTATACTGTCCACTAACATTACAGCCATCCGCTATGAGGGGCCGATGTACTAACACAGCTTCATGTGGCTGGGCCCTGCACCCCCTAACACTACACCACTGCTGCATCGTATACTGTCCACTAACATTACAGCCATCCGCTATGAGGGGCCGATGTACTAACATAGCTTCATGTGGCTGGGCCCTGCACCCCCTAACACTACGCAACTGCTGCATCGTATACGGTTCACTGACTTTACAGCGGTTTGCTATGTTTACTCCAGGGACCGATGACCTCACATAGCTTCATGTGGTTGGGCCTCGGCACCTATTGGTAACATTGTTTACATAGAGTGGAAAGCCATACGGCAAAGATTATTTACATTACGGTGATCTCATCTACATATCCCTCTATGAAGAAATATTACAAATAATAAATGCTGTCTTTGCATGATGATGATAATGATGATAAGATAACTCGTCACCAAACCCTCCAATCATCACAGAACCATCAGTGTCCTCCTATCTGTGTCTGATGTTCAGTCCTTGGTAGAAACCAGGATATTGGTCCATAAGCCATGATTTGTTTTGTGGTTCCTCAGTATACAGGATTCTCAAAGTCGGCCCTCTGCACGCCCACCACAAGACCCCCGAATGCTCCACTCTGTGTGTACAGTTTCACTGACCACAAGACCCCCAAATGGTCCGCTCTATGGATTTAGCTTCACTCCCCCCACAAGACCCCCCCCCCCCCCCCAAAATGGTCCGCTCTATGGATTTAGCTTCAACCCCCCCCTGAATTGTACACTCTATGGATATTTTGGTTTCTCTGACATTCCTCCTCTATTTTTGGGAAGAGCAAAGGATCCTACCAGAACCCCACTGCAATGGCATCTGTATCACATCCCTGACACTTACCTGTCCTGGTGGGTCTCCAGCTGCTTTCCCTCCTGAGGGCAGCTTCCTGAAGAAGGTGTAGATGATGTAGACCAGCAAGGAGTAGAAGGCGTACATGCTGAGAGATGTAGTCCTCCTTGATCAGATGAGGTGTAGAGCAGCTCTGAACATAACAGAGAAATGACTGAGATTACAGATCAGACACAGCGGGGAGCTGAGAACACAGAGCTGAGTGTGGGGAAGGATCTTGCTGGGATGGGGATGGAGTGTTTGTTATTGATCTATGTATGGATAGGCAGAAAGCAGAACAAGGTCTCCAGAGCAGCGTTGTATTTTCTGTATCCCCATAACAGATGTCAAAGCCATCCATCCATCCATCCAATCATCCATCCAACCAGTCATCCATCCATCCATGGAGAGAGGAGAACATACCGTCTTGCTGCACCTTCCATCCCGTCCATCACTCTGCTCCTCTCTCTGCTATTCCACCATCCTCCTTCTCCTCCTCCTCAATACACACCAGGCAGGAGGCTCTGTCCAATCCTATACTGGGATCTCAGCAGTAGATGGAGCCAGACTGACTGCAATGCTATAGCACACAGCTATAATCTGCCTATTCTACTCACTGTGGCCACCAGGCCTGGAGACCTTCATGTATAGAGAAAGTGAGACATACATTTCTAGAGAAGTGAATCAGGTCTGCTCACCTAGAAGACTGCTGCTATCACAGGCATTGCTATAGATGAAGATCGCTGGCAGACTCTGAACACCAGCCAAGGCTGAGGAAATAATCATTCTATGGAAAATGGGGAGGTCATATTCAGGAGGTGGGAAGGAAAGGCCATAGACTAGATACTTTGGTCCGCAGAAACACACAATATCGATTGTTTGGTTCATGATTTTCAGATGAACTTTTGTTGCTTCAACTACTAATGGCCATTCTCGGCCAAATATCTGATGGGACAGCTATTTTTAAGGTGGCCACTAACGATCCAATTTCTAGCGAAAAATCGTTCGAGCGATCAGGTAATTCTGGAAGTAAAATCGTTCACCACACTTTAAATGAACCAATCTTTGCTTCGTATCTATCATAACAGACAAGAAGATCCAAATTTTCGTTCGACAAAAATTAAATTGGATAACTTTTTTTTATAATCGTTTGTAATAGATTGTACCCATCAATGGAGATTATTTACAACTAATACGATTAGAGTTTTTGATCGCTCGAATGATTTTTCGCTAGAAATTGGACTGTTAGTGGCCACCTTTAGGCTGAGGTGGGGTAGAGCGGAGTGTAGTCACGGCAAACCCACCGGTGGGGGACAAAGAGACTAATCACCGCTGCACCGGCACACTGCCATGACCCCACCAGCACACCATCCACACACCACCAACCAGACTGTCAGATGTAGCCTCATACACACAATAGATCATAGTCATCCGAAACAAGCGAAAAATAAATGTCAACCATTTCTCATCAGAATAAAAAGCCTGGTACACACTTTCAATTATGATTGGCCAATCACTGGCCAATTTTACTCTCCATAGTGCAGAACATGCTGGGGAGGGAGCAGTATGTGCTGTACTATGGAGAGGGGAGAGGAGCAGCATGTACTGTACTATGGAGAGGGGAGGAGCAGCATGTACTGTACTATGGAGAGGGGAGGAGCTGCATGTACTGTAGTATGGAGAGGGGAGGAGCAGCATGTACTGTACTGTGGAGAGGGGAGGGGCAGTATGTGCTGTACTATGGAGAGGGGAGGAGCAGCATGTTCTGTACTATGGAGAGGAGAGGAGCAGCATGTACTGTACTATGGAGAGGAGAGGAGCAGCATGTACTGTGCTATGGAGAGGGGAGAGAGCAGCATGTACTGTACTATGGAGAGGGGAGAGGAGCAGCATGTACTGTACTATGGAGAGGGGAGAGAGCAGCATGTACTGTACTATGGAGAGGGGAGGAGCAGCATGTACTGTACTATGGAGAGGGGAGGAGCAGCATGTACTGTGCTATGGAGAGGGGAGAGGAGCAGCATGACTGTACTATGGAGAGGGGAGGGAGCAGCATGACTGTACTATGGAGAGGGGAGGAGCAGCATGTACTGTACTATGGAGAGGGGAGGAGCAGCATGTACTGTATGGAGAGGGGAGAGGAGCAGTATGTGCTGTACTATGGAGAGGGGAGGAGCAGCATGTACTGTACTATGGAGAGGGGAGAGGGGCAGCATGTACTGTACTATGGAGAGGGTAGGAGCAGCATGTACTGTACTATGGAGAGGGGAGGAGCAGCATGTACTGTACTATGGAGAGGGGAGGGGCAGCATATACTGTGCTATGGAGAGGGGAGGAGCAGCATGTACTGTGCTATGGAGAGGGGAGGAGCAGCATGTACTGTACTATGGAGAGGGGAGGGGCAGCATGTACTGTACTATGGAGAGGGGAGGAGCAGCATGTACTGCACTATGGAGAGGGGAGAGGAGCAGTATGTACTGTACTATGGAGAGGGGAGGAGCAGCATGTGCTGTACTATGGAGAGGGGAAGAGAAGCATGTTCTGTGCAATGGAGAGGGGAGGGGCAGCTTGTACTGTACTATGGAGAGGGGAGGAGAGGCAGCATGTACTGTACTATGAAGAGGGGAGGGGAGCAGCATGTACTGTACTATGGAGAGGGGAGGGGAGCAGCATGTACTGTGCTATGGAGAGGGGAGAGGAGCAGCATGTACTGCACTATGGAGAGGGGAGCAGCATGTACTGTACTATGAAGAGGGGAGGGGAGCAGCATGTACTGTACTATGAAGAGGGGAGGGGAGCAGCATGTACTGTGCTATGGAGAGGGGAGAGGAGCAGCATGTACTGCACTATGGAGAGGGGAGCAGCATGTACTGTACTATGGAGAGGGGAGAGGAGCAGCATGTACTGTACTATGGAGAGGGGAGGAGCAGCATGTACTGCACTATGGAGAGGGGAGGGAGCAGCATGTACTGTACTATGGAGAGGGGAGGAGCAGCATGTACTGTACTATGGAGAGGGAAGGGAGCAGCATGTACTGTACTATGGAGAGGGGAGGGGCAGCATGTACTGTACTATGGAGAGGGGAGGAGCAGCATGTACTGTACTATGGAGAGGGGAGGAGCAGCATGTGCTTTACTATGGAGAGGGGAGGAGCAGCATGTACTGTACTATGGAGAGGGTAGAGGAGCAGCATGTACTGTACTATGGAGAGGGGAGGTGCAGCATGTACTGTACTATGGAGAGGGGAGGAGCAGCATGTACTGTGCTATGGAGAGGGGAGAGGAGCAGCATGTGCTGTACTATGGAGAGGGGAGGAAGCAGCATGTACTGTATTATGGAGAGGGGAGGAGCAGCATGTACTGTGCTATGGAGAGGGAAGGAGCAGCATGTACTGTATTATGGAGAGGGGAGGAGGAGCAGCATGTACTGTACTATGGAGAGGGGAGGAGGAGCAGCATGTACTGTACTATGGAGAGGGGAGGAGCAGCATGTACTGAACTATGGAGAGGGAGGGAGCAGCATGTACTGTATTATGGAGTAGGGAGAGGAGCAGCATGACTGTACTATGGAGAGGGGAGGTGCAGCATGTACTGTACTATGGAGAGGGGAGGAGCAGCATGTGCTGTACTATGGAGAGGGGAGGAGCAGCATGTACTGTACTATGGAGAGTGGAGAGAAGCAGCATGTACTGTACTATGGAGAGGGGAGGAGAAGCATGTACTGTACTATGGAGAGGGGCAGCATGTGCTGTACTATGGAGAGGGGAGGAGCAGAATGTACTGTACTATGGAGAGGGGAGGAGCAGCATGTACTGTACTATGGAGAGGGGAGGAGCAGCATGTACTCTACTATGGAGAGGGGAGGAGCAGCATGTACTGTAGTATGGAGAGGGGAGGAGCAGCATGTACTGTACTATGGAGAGGGGAGAGGAGCAGCATGTACTGTACTATGGAGAGGGGAGGGGCAGCATGTACTGTAGTATGGAGAGGGGAGGAGCAGCATGTACTCTACTATGGAGAGGGGCGGAGCAGCATGTACTGTACTATGGAGAGGGGAGGAGCAGCATGTGCTGTACTATGGAGAGGGGAGGAAGCAGCATGTACTGTATTATGGAGAGGGGAGGAGCAGCATGTACTGTGCTATGGAGAGGGAAGGAGCAGCATGTACTGTATTATGGAGAGGGGAGGAGGAGCAGCATGTACTGTACTATGGAGAGGGGAGGAGGCTGCATGTACTGTACTATGGAGAGGGGAGGAGGAGCAGCATGTACTGTACTATGGAGAGGGGAGGAGCAGCATGTACTGAACTATGGAGAGGGAAGGAGCAGCATGTACTGTATTATGGAGTAGGGAGAGGAGCAGCATGACTGTACTATGGAGAGGGGAGGTGCAGCATGTACTGTACTATGGAGAGGGGAGGAGCAGCATGTGCTGTACTATGGAGAGGGGAGGAGCAGCATGTACTGTACTATGGAGAGTGGAGAGAAGCAGCATGTACTGTACTATGGAGAGGGGAGGAGAAGCATGTACTGTACTATGGAGAGGGGAGAGGAGCAGCATGTGCTGTACTATGGAGAGGGGAGGAGCAGAATGTACTGTACTATGGAGAGGGGAGGAGCAGCATGTACTGTGCTATGGAGAGGGGAGAGGAGCAGCATGTACTGTGCTATGGAGAGGGGAGGAGAAGCATGTACTGTACTATGGAGAGGGGAGGAGAAGCATGTACTGTACTATGGAGAGGGGAGGAGCAGCATGTACTGTGCTATGGAGAGGGGAGGGGCAGCATGTACTGTACTATGGAGAGGGGAGGAGCAGCATGTACTGTACTATGGAGAGGGGAGAGGAGCAGCATGTAATGTACTATGGAGAGAGGAGGAGCAGCAGACATCAGTTACTTATTAAGATTCAATCCTGGGTTAAAGTTCCTTTAAGCTACAGTATAACTACGCCCCCAGAGACTTCATCTTAGCTCCAGGGATGTAGATAAACGTACCTCGCCGCGATCGCTGTTGAGCATTCCCACGCGAGTTGCCATCCGTTAGTACACAGAGGGAGGAGCAGCATGTACTGTATTATGGAGAGGGGAGGAGCTGCATGTACTGTACTATGGAGAGGGGAGGAGCAGCATGTACTGTACTATGGAGAGGGGAGGAGCAGCATGTACTGTGCTATGGAGAGGGGAGGAGCAGCATGTACTGTGCTATGGAGAGGGGAGAGGAGCAGCATGTACTGTGCTATGGAGAGGGGAGGAGAAGCATGTACTGTACTATGGAGAGGGGAGGAGAAGCATGTACTGTACTATGGAGAGGGGAGGAGCAGCATGTACTGTGCTATGGAGAGGGGAGGGGCAGCATGTACTGTACTATGGAGAGGGGAGGAGCAGCATGTACTGTACTATGGAGAGGGGAGAGGAGCAGCATGTAATGTACTATGGAGAGAGGAGGAGCAGCAGACATCAGTTACTTATTAAGATTCAATCCTGGGTTAAAGTTCCTTTAAGCTACAGTATAACTACGCCCCCAGAGACTTCATCTTAGCTCCAGGGATGTAGATAAACGTACCTCGCCGCGATCGCTGTTGAGCATTCCCACGCGAGTTGCCATCCGTTAGTACACAGATCAGTGAATTGGAACACCTACATACATTACATTAAATAAAAATACATAAAAGACCCCAATAATTAAAAGGACTCTGAGCAGTGCAGTAACTATGGAAAGATGCATATCATTTTGTAGCTCTCTTTCTCCTCTTTCCAATGATATATATAAATCACCGCCCTACGCCTTTTAGTTTTCACTATTTTCGTGATCGAATTCGTGACCGTGGCAAATAGAGAGATATAAAATAGCGAAAACTAAAAGGCGTAGGGCGGCGATTTATATATCATTGGAAAGAGGAGAAAGAGAGCTTCAAAATGATTTGCATCTTTCCATAGTTTCTGCACTTTTTGGAGTCCAGCATTGTATTACACTTTCCCCAGTGTCGGCAGCTCCATTCAGCACAATGCAATGAAATATAAGGAACCCAGGGGGGTATAATTACAAACATCATGCTGGTAGGTGTGAGCAGTGGTGCTCAACAGAGCTCGAATATTCGAGTAGCTCGAATATTCGAGCTGTTTTTCAGCTATTCGAGCTCGGTATTCGAGCTCCGAATAGCTGGAGATATTCAAATGGCTATTCGAGTGAACTCGAATAGCCCATTCACTATTCGCGCTATTCGAGCTAACAGCGCTATTCGAGCTCGAATACCGAGCTCGAATAGCGTCATAGCCCAGATTGATGTCCTCAGAGCCAATCAGAGGGCTCCCAGGCCCTCTGGCGGCAGCCAATCACTGAGGGGGACCCTGGCCAGCCCCTACCCTATAAATAGCGGCCGCCATGTTCGGTTTTTCCGTCCTTGCCTGACTTTGTACAGAGAGAGATCTGCTCCTTTGTGCTTTGGCTTAGCAAGAGCTTTATTGTGGTCATTCACCTAGCGTTTTTGCTCACATACACCTCCTATATACACCTATATTGTTGTTAGTTAGATAGACATTGTATTTTAGTTAGTAGCTTGTGTGTTACTAGAGAGCCAGCTGCTGCAGGCAAGCTTACACAACTTTAGGCCTCAGGGCCTGCCTGTGTGGGCAGCTCAGCTGTTCTCTCCTGTCCTCTGTTAGTTTATTTCTCATCTATACCAGTATTTCTGCTGTCCTTTACTAGCTACTGAGTGATTGTATTTTGTATTGTAGTTATATAACTATACTAGGACACTCACTGTCACTGTTTGTTCATAGCTCCTGCGTGTGACCGTGTGTGTGTGCGTGCACTGTCTGTAGTCGTGTACACACACTCTATTTCCTTGTGATTACTACTGAATCTGATTATTGTAATTTCTACTAGTTGTACTTCCTGACTGTTACTACTTACTTACTGTACTAGGGTAGGGACACTCACTCAGTCACTGTTCATAGGCTAGCTCCTGCGCGTGTGTGCGCGTGCGTGCACTCACTGTCTGTAGTGTACACACACTCTATTTCCTTTTGATTACTACTGATTATTGTAATTTCTAGTTGTACTTCCTGACTGTTACTACTTACTTACTGTACTAGGGACACTCACTCAGTCACTGTTCATAGGCTAGCTCCTGCGCGTGTGTGCGCGTGCGTGCACTCACTGTCTGTAGTGTACACACACACTATTTCCTTGTGATTACTACTGATTATTGTAATTTCTAGTTGTACTTCCTGACTGTTACTACTTACTTACTGTACTAGGGTAGGGACACTCACTCAGTCACTGTTCATAGGCTAGCTCCTGCGCGTGTGTGCGCGTGCGTGAACTCACTGTCTGTAGTGTACACACACTCTATTTCCTTGTGATTACTACTGATTATTGTAATTTCTAGTTAGTGTACTAGGGGACACACTCACTGTTCACTGTTCACACTTACTGATTACCGATTATTGTATTTTGTATTTGTACTGTACTAATCAGTTAGCAATCTAATCACTTAGTGATTAGTGTCACCTCACCCACCAACCCACTCCATTAAAGTACCCCACTTTTTCACCCGCCCTTTTAAAAAACTTTTGTGTTTACGCCCAAAACATCTACGATGTCTGGAAGTGGCAGCCAGCGCGGTTTGGGCAAGGGGAAGGGCAGCAAGGGAATCAGGAGGAGAGGGAGCAGCATTGTGGCAAGCCGCGGCCGCGCCACCATGCACAGCTCCGCAGCAGCAGCGTCAGTGGCTAACATTCCTCCTATAGCCACTGGCCGTGGACGCCTTGGGCGCCGCCCAGCAGGAGCATCTGCAACTCACGCTGCAGAGACACAGCAGCAGCAGCGTGTAGCACCTGCTCCGACTTTCCTCCAGCCGGGTCGGAAACGTCCCATTGAGGAAAAGGATGCAGATACTGTGGTGCAACTGATGACGGAGGATGAGCAGCCCGCCATCAGCTCTGCATCCGAGGCCTCCACCCTCACCACCACCACCACCCCTGTTCGCAGCAGCCGCCCAGCAGGGCCTGGGGAGGAGGCCAGTTCACCGTCACTCGCCGACCTGTCATTCAGCAGTCTTTTGACCCCAGGCACCATCAGGGTATTGTCTGCTGTTGTTGGCGATCTTGAGGAGGAGATGCTGATGGGCACTTTGGGGGAGGAAGGATTGGACAGCAAGACTGTGACGACAGTCAAGCAGCCCATCCATGCATCAGGAGAGGAGTTTGGGGGGTCATCATCCCAGCAGGACATGTTTCAGGAGGGGGAGGATGATGATGACACGGTGACAGACAAAGACTGGGTGCCACCAGCTCCAGGAGATGTCGTCATCAGCAGCTCTGAGGAGGAGGAGGAGGATGCGCTTGTGGGCCTTGCAAGGAGGCGCATCATTGCAAGCATTGGCAGCAGTAGGCAGGTCCCACAGCCTGCTGGTGTCTCAGGCTCAGCAGCAGCAGCAGCAGCATCTGCCAGTACCACCACCAGCCGCACCCAAGCCCCCCCCCCCAACCACCACAGGGAGACAAGCAGCAGCGGCTCCAGGCTGTAGGGGGTTGTTTTTGTCACCAATCTGGCGCTTTTTCACCATGCCCACTGTGTACAGCAAGTACGCCACTTGCAACCACTGTCAGCGGAAGTTGAGCAGAGGTGCAGACCCCTTAAAGTTCAGCACCAGCTCGCTCATCAACCACCTTGCTGCGAAACATTTCCACCAGCATCAGGAGTTCCAGAGGCTGAAGGCATCTGGTGCTGGCAGTGGCACCACACCCATCACTGCACAGCCTTCAGCAGCAGCAGCAGCAACAGCAGCCACCCGCCACCAGCAGCACCAGCAGGAGTGCGGAAACGCACTGCTCCTCCCCCCTCTGCAACTCCTGCCACCGACACTGAGGCCTGTTCTGGCAGCCAGTCCTCAGTGGCCTCCTCTGCTGTGTCTGCTGATTCCCGTGCAAGCAAAAGGCCACGCCAGAGCCTTTTGAGCGAGTCCTTCCAGGGGGTGGTTAGGGCTCTGCCTCCCAGCAGCCATCGCGTGCGTCAGCTGAACGGCTTGCTGGCACGGGCCATGTGCTCCCAACTCATGCCGTACATGCGTGCGCTGCTTGCTTGTGCAGCCCCAGACTGGCAGCTCCCCAGCAGACACTTCTTCGCCCGCAAGGCCATTCCTGCACTGCACCGCTTTGTGATGGCCAATGTGGAGCGAGGGCTGGAGCACGCGGTTGGTGAAAGGGTCCACGTCACCATGGACTCCTGGAGCAGCCGCTTCGGGACAGGCCGCTACCTGTCCTTCACTGTCCACTGGGTCAGCTTGGTGGAAGGGGGTGAGGATGGGAGAGCAGCAGCGGGCACAGCAGCAGCAGCAACACAGTGGGTGGTGCCACTCCGCAGGGTCAGGGGAACTGCAGCAGGTTCCTCCGATCCTCTGCCATCCTCCGGCACACCTGGCCAAACCCCCCGCCTCAGCAGCAGCGTGAAGGCCCGCCACTGCCAAGCGCTGCTGCACTTGGTCAGCCTTGGGAAGACCAAACTGACGGCAACCCATGTGTTGGCCAAACTCCAGGAGCAGGAGAGGATTTGGCTGACCCCCAGAGGCCTCAGAGTTGGAGAGGTGGTGGCCGACAATGGGGACAATCTGGTTGCCGCAATAGACAGGGGAAACCTGACCCACATCCCCTGTCTTGCCCACGTGCTGAACCTGGTGGTGCAGAAGTTCTTGCGCACCTACCAGGGGATGGGCGAATTGCTGGAAACGGCAAGGAACATTGTGCGTCACTTCCGGCGCTCGGCTGCAGCCTGTGCGAGCCTGGAAGACGTGCAAAAGGAGCTGGAGCTGCCACGCCATCGGCTGATCCTTGACGTTCCGACTCGCTGGAACTCCACCCTGGCGATGTTGGAGCGTCTGGTTGAACAGAAGCACGCTGTCAACCAGTACCTTGCCCAGGCCACTGTGTCCGCCGCTCAGAGAAGGGACAGGACCAGCAACATCCCATCCATCGTCCCCAATGATGACTGGAGGCACATGCAGCAGGTGTGCTTAGTGCTGGCTCCCTTTCTGCAGGCCACTAACATGGTGAGCAGGGACCATGGTATGGTCTGCGAGTGGGTGCCCCTGGTTTGTCTGCTGAACAGGGCCCTCGATGCTTTGCTGGAACAGGGAGCGGCAGCCTTGGACCAGCAGGAGCGTCATGCAGCTGCACAGTCCACCTCTGAGGGGGAGGAGGAGGAGGACTTGGTGGAGGTCCCTGACCTTGCTGCTGATGAGGGGGATCAGCACAGCGCAGCTGAGTTGGTGCGGGGGTGGAGAGAGGATGAGGCGGCAGAGGAGGAGGATGAGGACAGCACTGCCGTCGATGTGCCAGCAGACGTGGCCCGCCTCTTCCCAATGGCAGCGCACATGCTGACGTGCCTGCGCAAGGACCCCAGGGTGATCCAGATGAAGCAGAGGGAGGACATCTGGATCAGCATGATGTTGGACCCACGCCTCAAGGGGAAGTTGAGCCAGTTCCTGCCGCCTGCAGGAGGAGACCCAGCGCAACAAATAAGGAGCTTGCAGCAGGCCCTTGTTGAGCGCTTGGAGGAAGCCTTCCCCCAGCCTTCCACCCCCACTGTCCAGCCAGCACAGAGGCAGCAGCAGGTGCCTGCATCCAGCAGCAAGCGCCCCACAGACCTGCTGTCTCTCAGCAACGAGCTCTACAGGACTGTAGAGGCTCCGGCAGCAGTGACTAGAGAGGAGGTGCATGCAGCAGCATCCTCCTCCGGTCACAGCCAGCGCCTGACCCGAATGGTGGCTGACTACATGGGGTCCTACAGCGGGCTTGACAGCGATGCCCCTGTTGATCCCATGGAGTATTGGGTCAAGCGCCTGGAGATCTGGAGCGAGCTGGCGCAGTACGCCCTGGAAGTGCTGTCCTGTCCCCCTTCCAGCGTGCTGTCCGAGCGCTGCTTCAGTGCAGCTGGTGGCGTGGTCACCGAGAAACGCTCACGTCTGTCTCACAAGTCTGTGGACAGACTGACGTTTCTCAAGATGAACCAGGCGTGAGTGGAAGGCGAGTTCCTGGCCCCTGTTGTCGGCGAGAGGGGGACATGAACTGAAGAACCATCGTTAATGTGCCTTACCACCCTTTACCACCTCCTGGCTCCTGCTCACTAAGCCAGCCTGGTTCACTTTGACTATAACGTCGCCTGCAGCCACACATTTTACACCTACAGTGGGCTGCTGTGTACTGCCCTTCTGCTGTCTGTCTGTGTTTCCCACTGCCAGGGTACACAAAATTACCTTCTGCTGCCACTCTGCCACCAGCTATTACGTCAAACAATAGCTATATCTGTCTGTGTAATTTTCTATAAAAAACAAAACAAATAAACCATAAAAAAAAAAAGGTTTAATTTTTCTGAGGTGCCCGGGTTGAAAACTGTGTTGTCCCAGTTGTGTATTGGACACGATGTGGTCTGCACGACCGCTGTCTGGGACCTCCTGCTGTGTTTATTTACAGCCCTGGTATCACCGCTAGGTACCAGGGCTATTATGTCACGCTGCCTGCCTGGCCTGCTGCCACACTCACACTACTCCTCCATTCCTCCTGCTGCTGCTGCTGTCTGTCTGTGTTTCCCACTGCCAGGGTACACAGAATTTCCTTCTGCTGCCACTCTGCCACCAGCTATTACGTCAAACAATAGTTGCTCACATTATTCCTCCATTCCTCCTGCTGCTGCTGCTGTCTGTCTGTGTTTCCCACTGCCAGGGTACACAGAATTACCTTCTGCTGCCACTCTGCCACCAGCTATTACGTCAAACAATAGCTATATCTGTCTGTGTAATTTGTTGTAAAAACAAAACAAATAAACCATAGAAAAAAAAAAAAAGGTTTAATTTTTCTGAGGTGCCCGGGTTGAAAACTGTGTTGTCCCAGTTGTGTATTGGACACGATGTGGGCTGCACGACCGCTGTCTGGGACCTCCTGCTGTGTTTATTTACAGCCCTGGTATCACCGCTAGGTACCAGGGCTATTATGTCACGCTGCCTGCCTCATTGACTGCCTGCTGCCACACACTCATCCTCCTCCTCCTGCTGCTGAATTTACCTCCTGCTGTCTGTGTGTTTCCACTGCCAGAGAGCACATACAATGGCGCTTCCAACATGCGTGCGCCACCAGGTATTTGTTACGCTCAAAAATAGCTGCATTTCTTTAAAAAAACCAAAAAATTATATATACTTTTTATTAATACTGTGTGATATTATTTTTAGAGGTGTCCGGGTTGAAAACTGTGTTGTCCCAGTTGTGTATTGGACATGATGTGGGCTTCACGACCGCTGTCTGGAACCTCATGCTGTGTATTTACGGCCTGGTACCACCGCTAGGTACCACAGCCTATTATGTCTCGTCTCGCTGCCTGCCTCATTGACTGCCTGCTGCCACACAATCATCCTCCTCCTCCTGCTGCTGAATTTACCTCCTGCTGTCTGTGTGTTTCCACTGCCAGGGAGCACATACAATGGCGCTTCCAACATGCGTGCGCAACCAGCTATTTATTACGCTCAAAAATAGCTGCATTTCTTTAAAAAAAAATATAAAAGAGAAATAAGTGAAGAAGAAGAAGACGATATAGAAAAAGAAGGAGAAGAAGAAGAAGAAGATGAAGAAGATGAAGAAGAAGGAGAAGAAGAAGAAGATGAAGGAGAAGAAGAAGAAGGAGAAGAAGATGAAGAAGAAGGAGAAGAAGAAGAAGATGAAGATTAAGAAGATGAAGAAGATGAAGAAGAAGAAGAAGATATAGAAGAAGATATAGAAGAAGAAGATATAGAAGAAGAATAAGAAGATATAGAAGATAAAGAAGAAGAAGAAGTATATACAGTACTGAACAACATTTTGGACACAACTTCTCTTTCCACCTTTTTTTTTTTTTAAAGGAACATCCCCACATAATCACTTGCTGTTGTTACTTGGAAAAAAGATGTTTCTTGCATCATTCACCCTCAAAACAAGTGTTGGAAGCTATTTAAGGCCAATTCGAATAGTCAGCTCGAATAATGAGCTCGAATACCGACTCGAATAGTGAGGTCGAATCGAATAGTAAAAAATATTCGACTCGAATATTCGACCGAATTCGAATAATTTACTATTCGAATTCGACCAAACTTGAATTATAAAAAGGGGTATCCGAGCATCACTAGGTGTGAGGATATAATTAATTAGTTGTGGGTATGCTTAAAGGCATACCAACAGGCACTGCTCAGAGTCCCTTTAACCCCTTACCTCCCCTCCCATAGTTACCAAAATAATACACTTCTATAAAAATGTTTTTAAAAAAGAGACAATTAATAAATACTATAATAGTTTCCTTAGGGACTCAACTTTTTTAATATGTATATTATGAGGGTATGTTACTGTTATTTTTGCAAATAAGGGCTTGTAATTAGTGACAGACGCAAAACTGAAAAAATACACCTTTATTTCCAAATAAAATATTGTCTCCATACATTGTGCTAGGGACATATTTTATACGTTGTAATAACCGGGACAAAAGGGAAAATAAATTGTGTGGGTTTTATCCAGAGTAGCATGTTTTATTTTAAAACTATAATAGGCGAAAATTGAGAAATAATGTTTTTTTTCTCCATTTATTTTCTTATTATTCCCGTTAAAATGCAGTTAGAATAAAATAATTCTTAGCAAAATGTACCCCCAAAGAAAGCCTAAGTGGTGGCGAAAACATTTCCTTGTGATAAGTAGTGATAATGTTATTGGCAAATGAATGAAAGAAATGCTGAAATGTGAAATTTGCTCTGTCCATAATGGGAAAAATCCCTAAGTGGTGAAATGGTTAAAGTAGACCTGAAGGGTATTATAAAAAGAAATATTAGTAGTAGTGGGAATCAGGATGGCTCAGAGGCTTCCGGGTTCCTATGTAACTGGAGCCGATAGTTTCAACCCCAACACCTTGGCTCCGTCACTGGGGCCAATGACGCAGCCGTGGTCCCGCCCTCAAGACCATGGGCTCCAATAAAGCAGGGAGCAGTCTGATTGGCGGTCTGGGGCAGCGCCCCCTGCCTGATTGGTAGTTTGCTCCCCAAAGCTGTTGCATCTACTTCCTTAGACCGGAGTGGCGTGGCTGCAATGTAAAGATGTACACAGGACATTGGGACAGAGAGGATGGGGACATAGGAAGAAGGACAGAGGACATCGAACACAGGGGGACACCGGGGAACAGAGTACATGGACAGAGGACAACGGAGGACGCAGGGGAGCAGAGGACACAAGAGGACATGGGGACAAAGATGATGGGGACATAGAAAGAGGGATGGGGACACCAAACTTAGGTGGACACCGGAGAACAGAGTACATGGACAGAGGGCACCGGAGGACACAGTGGGACAGTCGCAGGGGAGCAGAGGACACAAGAGGACATGGGGACAGAGGAAACTGGAGGACACAGTGGGACAGACGCAGGGGGACAAAGGGCACTGGAGGACACAGTGGGACAGTCGCAGAGGGGAAGAGGACACAAGAGGACATGGGGACAGAGGACACAGTGGGACAGTCACAGGGTGGCAGAGGGCACAAGAGGACATGGGAACAGAGGACACCGGAGGACACAGTGGGACAGACGCAGGGGGACAGAGGACACCGGAGGACACAGTGGGACAGATGCAGGGGGACAGAGGACACCGGAGGACACAGAGGACACCGGAGGACACCGAGGGACAGACGCAGGGGAACAGAGGACACTGGAGGACACAGTGGGACAGACGCAGGGGAACAGAGGACACCGGAGGACACAGTGGGACAGACGACACCGGAGGACACAGAGGGACAGACGCAGGGGGACAGAGGACACCGGAGGACACAGAGGGACAGACGCAGGGGGACAGAGGACACCGGAAGACACAGTGGGACAGACGCAGGGGGACAGAGGACACCGGAGGACACAGTGGAACAGTCGCAGGGGGGCAGAGGGCACAAGAGGACATGGGAACAAAGGACACCGGAGGAAACAGAGGGACGGACACAGGGGGGCAGAGGACACAAGAGGACATGGGGACAGAGGACACCGGAGGACACAGTGGGATAGAGGACACCGGAGGACACAGTGGGACAGAGGAAACTGGAGGACACAGTGGAACAGACGCAGGGGGACAGAGGACACCGGAGGACACAGAGGGATGGACGCAGGGGGGCAGAGGACACAAGAGGACATGGGAACAGAGGACACCGGAGGAAACAGAGGGACGGACACAGGGGGGCAGAGGACACAAGAGGACATGGGGACAGAGGACACCGGTGGACACAGCAGGACAGATGCAGGGGGACAGAGGACACCGGAGGACACAGTGGGACAGATGCAGGGGGACAGAGGACACAAGAGGACATGGGGACAGAGGACACCGGTGGACACAGCAGGACAGATGCAGGGGGACAGAGGACACCAGAGGACACAGTGGGACAGACGCAGGGGGACAGAGGACACAAGAGGACATGGGGACAGAGGAAACTGGTGGACACAGTGGGACAGATGCAGGGGGACAGAGGACACAAGAGGACATGGGGACAGAGGACACCGGAGGACACAGAGGGACGGACGCAGGGGGCAGAGGACACAAGAGGACATGGGGACAGAGGGCACCGGAGGACACAGAGGGACAGACGCAGGGGGACAGAGGACACCGGAGGACACAGAGGGACGGACGCAGGGGGCAGAGGACACAAGAGGACATGGGAACAGAGGGACGGACGCAGGGGACAGAGGAAACCGGAGGACACAGAGGGACAAACGCAGGGGGACAGAGGACACCAGAGGACACAGTGGGACAGACGCAGGGGGGCAGAGGACACAAGAGGACATTGGGACAGAGGACACCGGAGGACACAGTGGGACAGAGGACACCAGAGGACACAGAGGGACAGACTCAGGGGGGCAGAGGACACAAGAGGACATGGGGACAGAGGACACCGGAGGACACAGTGGGACAGACGCAGGGGGACAGAAGACACTGGAGGACACAGAGGGACAGACTCAGGGGGGCAGAGGACACAAGAGGACACAGAGGGACGGACGCAGGGGGGCAGAGGACACAAAAGGACATGGACAGAGGACACAGAGGGACAGACGCAGGGGGACAGAGGACACAGAGGGACAGACGCAGGGGGACAGAAGACACTGGAGGACACAGAGGGACAGACTCAGGGGGGCAGAGGACACAAGAGGACATGGGGACAGAGGGCACTGGAGGACACAGAGGGACAGACTCAGGGGGGCAGAGGACACAAGAGGACATGGGGACAGAGGGCACCGGAGGACACAGAGGGACAGACGCAGGGGGACAGAGGACACCGGAGGACACAGAGGGACGGACGCAGGGGGAAGAGGACACAAGAGGACATGGGAACAGAGGGACGGACGCAGGGGGCAGAGGACACAAGAGGACATGAGAACAGAGGGACGGACGCAGGGGGCAGAGGACACCGGAGGACACAGAGGGACAGACGCAGGGGGACAGAAGACACCGGAAGACACAGTGGGACAGACGCAGGGGGACAGAGGACACCGGAAGACACAGTGGAACAGACGCAGGGGGACAGAGGACACCGGAGGACACAGAGGGACAGACGCAGGGGACAGAGGACACAAGAGGACACGGGGACAGAGGACACCGGAGGACACAGTGGGACAGACGCAGGGGGACAGAGGACACCGGAGGACACAGAGGGACAGACGCAGGGGGAAGAGGACACAAGAGGACATGGGGACAGAGGCATGGGTCAGAATATGTATTATTCGGACTATAAGACAGAATTCCCCCCCTCCCCCCACACACACACACACACCTTTTGGGGGAGAAAAGGTGCGTCTTACAGTCTGAAAAATACAGTACATGTTATTTACACAATCAATGAATGAGACAGTTGCTGAACATCCTTTTTTTATTGAAATTTGCAATAAATACAGGTGATAGAAATAAAAGTAAAAAATCTCATGTATAAAACATGGAACGATTTCAAATTCTACATGATAAAAGACTCATAAATATAAAAGAATAGTAAAACAATAATTCCCAAAGCTCCGCCCACCTGGAGGTTATTGGTAAACATTAATCAACAAACCTGGCCTCGAATCATTAAAGGACAACTGAAGTGAGAAGAATGTGGAAGCTGTCATTTTTTTTTTTTTTAAACAATACCAGTTGCCTGGCAGCCCTGCTGATCTATTTGACTGTAGTAGTGTCTGGATCACACTAGAAACAAGCATGGTGGTCTCCAGGAGGACACAGGAAGGTTCCGCAGGATTCAGAGGGGTCCAGGCAGCGGTGGGGTCTCCAGGAAGACACAGGAAGCTTCTGCAGGATCCGGAGGGGTCCAGACAGTGGTGAAGGTCTCCAGGAGGACACAGGAAGCTTCTGCAGGATCTGGAGGGGACCAGACAGTGGTGAAGGTCTCCAGGAGGCCACAGGAAGCTTCTGCAGGATCCGGAGGGGACCAGACAGTGTTGAAGGTCTCCAGGAGGACACAGGAAGCTTCTGCAGGATCCGGAGGGGTCCAGACAGTGGTGAAGGTCTCCAGGAAGACACAGGAAGCTTCTGCAGGATCCGGAGGGGTCCAGACAGTGGTGAAGGTCTCCAGGAGGACACAGGAAGCTTCTGCAGGATCCGGAGGGGACCAGACAGTGGTGAAGGTCTCCAGGAGGACACAGGAAGCTTCTGCAGGATCCGGAGGGGACCAGACAGTGGTGAAGGTCTCCAGGAGGACACAGGAAGCTTCTGCAGGATCCGGAGGGGACCAGACAGTGGTGAAGGTCTCCATGAGGACACAGGAAGCTTCTTCAGGATCCGGAGGGGACCAGACAGTGGTGAAGGTCTCCAGGACACAGGAAGCTTCTGCAGGATCCGGAGGGGTCTGGTTTTTTTTGTTTATTGACACCTCAAGATCTTGTTAAGTGACAAACACTGCCTGGGGCCACACAGCTATACTCAGCATGGTCTCTCTGTTATGGGGTGACATTGGTGACATCTTGGTGTAGGGTGGAAGCAGGGGCTCTATTACTGTAACATGATGATGAGCTATATAACATGGAGAGAGGAAACATATATCGGGAGGAGACAGAAGCATCCAGTGTCCCAGGCTTGGTTCCCTCATCCAGAGATCGGCACAGAATATTACGATTCCCAGGATCAGCCAGTGTTAGAGCTCGCTGCAGAGGACTGTGAGAGAGAAGACATATGTGAATCCATCTGGGAAAACTAAACACTAGTGAGGCAGAGGTCAGTGTGTGAGGCAGGGGTCAGTGTGTGAGGCAGGGGTCAGTGTGTGAGGCAAGGGTCAGTGTGTGAGGAAGGGGTCAGTGTGTGAGGCAGGGGTCAGTGTGTGAGGCAGGGGTCAGTGTATGAGGCAGAGGTCAGTGTGTGAGGCAGGGGTCAATGTGTGAGGCAGGGGTCAATGTGTGAGGCAGGGGTCAGTGTGTGAAGCAGAGGTCAGTGTGTGAGGCAGAGGTCAGTGTGTGAGGCAGGGGTCAGTGTGTGAGGCAGAGGTCAGTGTGTGAGGCAGGGGTCAGTGTGCTAGGCAGAGTTAGGTGTGTGAGGCAGAGGTCAGTGTGTGAGGCAGGGGTCAGTGTGCTAGGCAGAGGTTAGTGTGTGAGGCAGAGGTCAGTGTGTGAGGCAGAGGTCAGTGTGTGAGGCAGAGGTCAGTGTGTGAGGCAGGGGTCAGTGTGTGAGGCAGAGGTCAGTGTGTGAGGCAGAGGTCAGTGTGTGAGGCAGAGGTCAGTGTGTGAGGCAGGGGTCAGTGTGTGAGGCAGAGGTCAGTGTGTGAGGCAGGGGTCAGTGTGTGAGGCAGGGGTCAATGTGTGAGGCAGAGGTCAGTGTGTGAGGCAGAGGTCAGTGTGTGAGGCAGAGGTCAGTGTGTGAGGCAGGGGTCAGTGTGTGAGGCAGGGGTCAGTGTGTGAGGCAGAGGTTAGTGTGTGAGGCAGAGGTTAGTGTGTGAGGCAGAGGTCAGTGTGTGAGGCAGAGGTCAGTGTGTGAGGCAGAGATCAGTGTGTGAGGCAGGGGTCAGTGTGTGAGGCAGGGGTCAGTGTGTTAGGCAGAGTTCAGTGTGTGAGGCAGGGGTCAGTGTGCTAGGCAGAGTTAGGTGTGTGAGGCAGAGGTCAGTATATGAGGTAGAGGTCAGTGTGTGAGGCAGGGGTCAGTGTGTGAGGCATGGGTCAGTGTGTGAGGCAGAGGTCAGTGTGTGAGGCAGAGGTCAGTGTGTGAGGCAGAGGTCATTGTGTGAGGCAGAGGTCAGTGTGTGAGGCAGAGGTCAGTATATGAGGTAGAGGTCAGAGTGTGAGGCAGGGGTCAGTGTGTGAGGCAGAGGTCATTGTGTGAGGCAGGGGTCAGTGTGTGAGGCAGAGGTCAGTGTGTGAGGCAGAGGTCAGTGTGTGAGGCAGAGGTCAGTGTGTGAGGCAGAGGTCAGTGTGTGAGGCAGAGGTCAGTGTGTGAGGCAGAGGTCAGTGTGTGAGGCAGGGGTCAGTGTGTGAGGCAGAGGTCAGTGTGTGAGGCAGAGGTCAGTGTGTGAGGCAGAGGTCAGTGTGTGAGGCAGAGGTCATTGTGTGAGGCAGAGGTCAGTGTGTGAGGCAGAGGTCAGTGTGTGAGGCAGAGGTCAGTGTGTGAGGCAGGGGTCAGTGTGTGAGGCAGAGGTCAGTGTGTGAGGCAGAGGTCAGTGTGTGAGGCAGAGGTCAGTGTGTGAGGCAGGGGTCAGTGTGTGAGGCAAGGGTCAGTGTGTGAGGAAGGGGTCAGTGTGTGAGGCAGAGGTCAGTGTGCGAGGCAGAGGTCAGTGTGTGAGGAAGGGGTCAGTGTGTGAGGCAGAGGTCAGTGTGTGAGGCAGAGGTCAGTGTGTGAGGCAGGGGTCAGTGTGTGAGGCAGAGGTCAGTGTGTGAGGCAGAGGTCAGTGTGTGAGGCAGAGGTCAGTGTGTGAGGCAGGGGTCAGTGTGTGAGGCAGGGGTCAGTGTGAGCCATACTCGAGGGAGTTGGATGTGATCTGTTCTCTATTCCCACCTTTGTCTGAGTTGCAGATTTCCTTGCCGGGAAGAATTCGTTGATCTTCCTCTGTTTTCCTGGAGATGAGTCCTTCCCTCGGGATCCAGCTTTACGCTTCTTTGGCGGTTCCTTTGGTTGAAGTTTCATTAATGCGTTCTCGATCTTGGTCTTACTTTAAAGAGGAGAGCTGTGTTACTACAGACATTACAGGTCACAATACTATTAACTGAGTAGAGAGTTCTGGGGTAGTGAGCCCCTCAAGGCGCGATCTGACCACCCAACGATCACTCGGCTGCTCCCATAACAGTCACTAAGACAAATATGTAAAGAAGAGGAAAAGGAGCGCTCTGAGATTTTCAATAATC
Organism: Hyperolius riggenbachi; assembly: GCF_040937935.1. Taxonomy (NCBI): domain Eukaryota; kingdom Metazoa; phylum Chordata; class Amphibia; order Anura; family Hyperoliidae; genus Hyperolius; species Hyperolius riggenbachi. The sequence goes on along the minus strand of NC_090650.1, from coordinate 446,269,493 downwards.
TAAAGTCAAATAGCAATAGGAAAGGTCTCACCAAGTAGTAGTGTGGCTGGTACAGCGTACTCAGCCGCGGTTAGCGTGCGTCCCTCTTAGGCAGCCGGGGACCGGGCTCTCCGTGGCAGTATGGCGGAGGTGACGTCACTGGTTCCAGAACTCCTTGCGATGGTTACTATAGGAGCGAAGACGCTTGCTCTAACACACGCTAGAAAGCGTGGTGAGCGGCGTCTAGTTCTCCGCAAGGGGTGGGAGTGAAGTAGGGGAATAAATTTGGCCACAATGATGCAATATGGCACGGTACACATATAGGTCTATTAAAAATAAAAATATTTAATAAAGTGACAACGCGTTTCACGGAGGAACACCCTCCGCTTTCTCAAGTCATACATTTGCAGTTAAAAGGCACAATCCTTTATATAACAAACATTAAACATGGTAACCAATCAGCTTGATCTGGGAGGTAACTTAGAGTGTCCTAATGATCCTAATAGACCTCAAATCACCATAATACCCTAAATAGAAGGGAAAGAAAGTTCTAGTAGTAGCTATACATGCACTGAGATTAAAGGGACAGATGATCAAGCACCCAGTGCATTATAGAAAACATCCGATTAAAAGGCCAGAGTAGGAGCTTTTATTCTCTACTCTGGCCTTTTAATCGGATGTTTTCTATAATGCACTGGGTGCTTGATCATCTGTCCCTTTAATCTCAGTGCATGTATAGCTACTACTAGAACTTTCTTTCCCTTCTATTTAGGGTATTATGGTGATTTCAGGTCTATTAGGATCATTAGGACACTCTAAGTTACCTCCCAGATCAAGCTGATTGGTTACCATGTTTAATGTTTGTTATATAAAGGATTGTGCCTTTTAACTGCAAATGTATGACTTGAGAAAGCGGAGGGTGTTCCTCCGTGAAACGCGTTGTCACTTTATTAAATATTTTTATTTTTAATAGACCTATATGTGTACCGTGCCATATTGCATCATTGTGGCCAAATTTATTCCCCTACTTCACTCCCACCCCTTGTGGAGAACTAGACGCCGCTCACCACGCTTTCTAGCGTGTGTTAGAGCAAGCGTCTTCGCTCCTATAGTAACCATCGCAAGGAGTTCTGGAACCAGTGACGTCACCTCCGCCCTACTGCCACAGAGAGCCCGGTCCCCGGCTGCCTAAGAGGGACGCACGCTAACCGCGGCTGAGTACGCTGTACCAGCCACACTACTACTTGGTGAGACCTTTCCTATTGCTATTTGACTTTAGATTATTGGAAATCTCAGAGCGCTCCTTTTCCTCTTCTTTAAATACTATTAACTGCACACTTTACAAACAGAATCATTACTAGTTACACTGTGAGGATCCTCGGAAGACACCAGTCTCTATTCAAGTCCTACCACCCCATCTGCACCGCAATCTTCCCCTACAGACCAGCCCCACTTGATCGAAAGACCGGGTGCACCTGCCTGGCTGCCCCATGTGATCGAGAGACCGGGTGCACCTGCCTGGCTGCCCCATGTGATCGAGAGACCGGGTGCACCTGCCTGGCTGCCCCATGTGATCGAGAGACCGGGTGCACCTGCCTGGCTGCCCCATGTGATCGAGAGACCGGGTGCACCTGCCTGGCTGCCCCATGTGATCGAGAGACCGGGTGCACCTGCCTGGCTGCCCCATGTGATCGAGAGACCGGGTGCACCTGCCTGGCTGCCCCATGTGATCGAGAGACCGGGTGCACCTGCCTGACTGCCCCATGTGATCGAGAGACCGGGTGCACCTGCCTGGCTGCCCCATGTGATCGAGAGACCGGGTGCACCTGCCTGGCTGCCCCATGTGATCGAGAGACCGGGTGCACCTGCCTGGCTGCCCCATGTGATCGAGAGACCGGGTGCACCTGCCTGGCTGCCCCATGTGATCGAGAGACCGGGTGCACCTGCCTGGCTGCCCCATGTGATCGAGAGACCGGGTGCACCTGCCTGGCTGCCCCATGTGATCGAGAGACCGGGTGCACCTGCCTGGCTGCCCCATGTGATCGAGAGACCGGGTGCACCTGCCTGGCTGCCCCATGTGATCGAGAGACCGGGTGCACCTGCCTGGCTGCCCCATGTGATCGAGAGACCGGGTGCACCTGCATGCCCCAGGACTAATTCACACAAAGTACAAGACTAATCATCTCTGAGGGAGAGCAGACAGAGTGCAGGAACAGAGCCAGAGGTGGCGCACAGGAGATCCAGCACACGTACTCCCAGAAAGGCACCACAGTTATACCCAGAAGCTCAGAACATGACCTGATGATGAGATGAAGGGGAACTGATACAATAGCAATAGCAGGAACAAGCCGCTAGCAGCACCTGGCCGTGTGAACTGACCCTCAGACCTTCTCTATCCACTGTGTGAACTGACCCTCAGGCTTTCTCTATCCGCCGTGTGAACTGACCCTCAGACCTTCTCTATCCGCCATGTGAACTGACCCTCAGGCTTTCTTTATCCGCCGTGTGAACTGACCCTCAGTCCATCTTTATCCGCTGTGTGAACTGACCCTCAGACCTTCTCTATCCCGTGTGAACTGACCCTCAGACCTTCTCTATCCCCTGTGTGAACTGACCCTCAGACCTTCTCTATCCGCCGTGTGAACTGACCCTCAGACCTTCTCTATCCGCTGTGTGAACTGACCCTCAGACCTTCTCTATCCCCTGTGTGAACTGACCCTCAGTCCTTCTCTATCCGCTGTGTGAACTGACCCTCAGACCTTCTCTATCCACCGTGTGAACTGACCCTCAGACCTTCTCTATCCCCTGTGTGAACTGACCCTCAGACCTTCTCTATCCGTTGTGTGAACTGACCCTCAGACCTTCTCTATCCCCTGTGTGAACTGACCCTCAGACCTTCTCTATCCACCGTGTGAACTGACCCTCAGTCCTTCTCTATCCCCTGTGTGAACGGACCCTCAGTCCTTCTCTATCCGCTGTGTGAACTGACCCTCAGACCTTCTCTATCCCCTGTGTGAACTGACCCTCAGTCCTTCTCTATCCCCTGTGTGAACTGACCCTCAGTCCTTCTCTATCCGCTGTGTGAACTGACCCTCAGTCCATCTCTCCAGAGTCTGCCTGGCTCATCCTTTCCTCGCCAAATCCCCCCCCCCCCCCCCCCCAAATCGCACTCACGTACTTCAGGAATTTCTCGCCACAAAGGAACTGGATGACCCCCTCGTTATCAGGGTTCCCCAGTTGCACTTTGAATCCAGTGACATCCAACACGTTTGGCTCCAGGAACAGTCTCCGCGCCTCCTGGTATTCGAAATCTGGAGGAATCCACTCCTGCAAAGACAGAAAAGAGTAACTCCGACAGAGAATCACTGGGACCAGGGGCGTAACTAGACTTAATAGGGCCCCACCCTGCAAAACTGATATCATGGGGCCCCCTTGGTCCCCGATCAACCCCCCCCATACTTAGGACCCTTTCACACTAGCGCACTGGTACCGCAGCCTAATGTAATCCTATGGGGAAGTTTATACTTCCCAAGTTGCGGAATGCTGCGCCGGAAGTGCCAAATTTAACGCTAGCACAGAACTACGTTACCGCGCGGGATCCGCGGCGGACTGGGGCGATCAGGAGGGTCCTATTCAAGATCGGCCTACTGACATTTAAACCACTACATAATCTGAGCCCTGGATGCATGAAAGAAATGTTACAGCTGTGTAGCAATTCCCACAATATCAGATCCACAGGTTCTAATAATCTAGTCATACCCAGAGTCCACCTGGAAACTTTTGTCCAAGAGCCTTCTGTCATGCTGCCCCTACGTTATGGAACTCCTTACCTCAGCAGATCAGGACAGCTCCATCCCTGGACGTGTTTAAATCCAGACTGAAAACCCACCTGTTCTGTTTGGCTTTTGCAGAAATATAATTTTGTTGTGTTGATACTTCATCCTACTACCGACTAATGAATCTGAGAGAGCCTAAGCGCTTTGAGTCCTATGGGGGCAAGGGCGTAACATTAGACCCTGCAAGGGATGCCTCTGCAGGGAGGCCCAGAAGCCACAGGGGTCCCTGTGGGGGGAAAAGTTTGAGAGACTGACAACTAAGGGCATGGAGAGAAAACGTATTCTGCTCTCGCACCATTGTTATATTGACTGCATGTGTCCACCACACAGATAAGGAATCATACACACTTTGGAATTTGTACACTGTCCCTGCTCCCTACGGTTTGTAAAAAACATCTGTCTCTCACTGCAGCAAAGTTCTGATGACTTCATGTACAACTTTACAAACAAAGGAGTCACAGGTTGAAAAAGTTGTAGACTGGCCCTTAATCCCTCAGAAGAGATTCCTAGATTCTTATCACACACAGGCTAGTGACCTTATGGTGTCTGATTATGGACACAGTGGAGTGGGTAAGATTGATGTCTGACTGTCGCTGCCTCATTGATAGCTTGTTGTCTCATACTGAGTATCCTGTAATAACAGTATCAATCAGTGACATTCTGAATGTTTTGCCAAAGTTACAGTGAATACTATATCTTATGTTCAGCATGCCATTGTTGTTCCTCCATATAGCATGTGCTCTCATGTAGTAAAATAATACAGCTGTATGTACTGGGAGCAGGGAGGGACTTGTCGGCTGCAAGGGGCTGGAGGAAGCCCCGGGTAAATACATCTGGGGGTAGCATAGATTTGGGGGCCCCAGTGAGTGAGAGAGACCTGGGGCCCCTGGGCTGTCATGTGGACCAGTGTTTGTGATTTTAAATTTATTTTTTGCAGCTTCTAGGATGCGGTTGACAGGTGAGTGGTTAGGGAGGGGACCGTGTGGGAGATGTGCCTACACGGGGCGTCCCTGTAAACGACGCAATTCACGATTGCGTCCAACCGAAGCCTCCCACCTGAATGCTAATCTATGTAATTCCTGCTAGGTATGGTACAGCAGGCAAAGGGTGTATGACAGTGCACCTGATTGGCTGACTAGCGTCTGCTGGCCAGATAAAGGCAGGATATTGCTCTGACTGGAAGTTAGCAATTGTGTTGGTAGCATAGATTGCCTGACATTTCCTTCAAGTCTTATGCTGGGCATAAACGGCTCGACGCTACCTCATCAATCGAGCCGCTGATGGCTCGATTGATAATATCCGACGTGTCCAATCACCGTGGGGATCGATTCCGCGCTCAATACCCGCGGGCGGACAATAGCGGCGAATCGAGCGGAAGATAAGAAGCACAGTGGGGACGAGCGGGAATCGTTTCGGGCGCACGCGCGGACGAGCGGGGACACGGCGGCTAATCCGCCGAATCGACCAGTGTATGCCCAGCATAAGGGCCTGTTTCCACTACACGCAGATTGGATGCAGAAAAACTGACTCCAATGAATGCCTATGGGCCTGTTTCCACTAAATGTGATTTTTCTTATGCAGATTTTTCTATAGGCATTCATTGGAGTCAGTTCTTCTGCATTAATTCTGCATCAACAGGCCCTAAGTGTTTTTATCTGCATGGAGAAAACACATTGTTCCTCAGTTTTCCTGAGCAGAAAGTGAGGGAGGTGGGGGGGGGGGGGGATCCAAAGTTTCGCAGGGGGGCAGTGTTGCCAACCGTCAGTAAATTTACTGACAGTCAGTAAAAAAGTCAACAAATCTGGGCTGTCAGTAAAGTCCATGAAAAATGTGTGTCTCCCAAAAGTCTCTCTCCCAGAAGATCACAGCACTTCCTGCTTATCAGTTCACGTATCACTCTGGAATGTACACTGCTCTAGCTAAAGGTGGCCATACATCTGTAGACTTGGTGGCCAATCGACCATTAGATAAGACAATTATTATTGATATTATAAAAATCGGGGCCACCAAGAGCATGCCTAGACAATCAAACCAATTTCGGCCCAAAATTGGTTGCATGTATCGATCGGACGGACATGCTGGAAAGTCTCAGGTTAGCTCGATCGGGTGCATGCAGCGGTAACGGCTGCGATAATGGAGAACAGACATGATAGAAACCCCCGGGCGCATCCCCCAAATGTAAATGTATCAAAGTGTCCCCCCCCTCCCCCCCTAGACGCAGTGCATTAATACTTTACCTGTCCGGTGTCCGCCACTGCACTCTTCTTCCTCATTTGCAGCCCACGTGGTTGCCGGTGTATTGCACGTGGGCCGCATGTGTGATATCTTTCATTTCATTTCAGTAATATTAGATGTCAGTAAAAATAGTGTTTTGTCAGTAAATGTTTTATGCTTTGTCAGTAAAAATGTATTTCCGAGGTTGGCAACACTGCAGGGGGGCCCAGTGACGTCTAGTTACGCCCCTGTATGGGAGAAAAGCACTATAGAAATGTTATTGTTATCCTACAGCCAATGAAGAATTAAATATATATGTTAAAAAAAAAACCCTCTCAGTTTGCTCGCAAAGGGAACCCCCCGCTCGCTCTCACCACTCGCAAGTGCAGCCAATTAGCAAAGAAATGCTTCCCTGTTTGCTCAGAAGCCCCTCCTTCCGACACGCAGAGCAGAGAGTAGCAGGAGTGTATACTTACCTGATTCCAGGCTCTGCCGGTCTCCTCCATGCTTCACAGCCAAATACTTTCTGCTGCCATTCGCCGGCTCCCGATCACATGACCGATGCGAGCGAATGGGGAGGCTTTGTGCTAATTGGCTGCACTTGGGCCCCCCTGCAATGACAGAGGTCACAGGGGCTAATGTCACGCCCATGGCTGGAGCTGTGTGATTTCCAGTGTAGTTGTGTGTCCGGCTGTCTGGTACCCCACAGCTCGCTCAGGCGGGGGACACACTCGTCTTTCAGTTTTCTGTATGTTTTCTGTACACCAAGTGTGTTTCATCGCAGACAAATACACACGTTTTTTTCACAGCAGCTAATGTGACTGATAGAGAAAATACTCCCAGGTGTAGAATTATACTGCAGGATGTCAGTTATTTCACGAGCACAAACAGAGCATTATGGATTTTTACAAACACCCGGAGAAGCTGAATGTTCCTGTAGCCTGACATTTTTTTTCGGGCTGGACATTCCATAACTCAATTGAGGTGAGTGGTGTTGGATGCCGTCCCTACTATCAGCAACGGATCTAGACCAAGTTGCGCCTGGGGCAAGGTCAGGTTTTGGCGCCTAAACTGCCATTCCCCATCCAGTTTTGGCACCTAAAGGTCAGGTTTTGGTGCCTAAAGATTAGGTTTTGGCGCCTAAACTGCCATTCCCCATCCAAATTTTGCCGCCTTTTTAAGAATTCAACAAACTGCGCCTGGGGCAAGAGACCTGTCTGCCCTCCCCCCCCCCCCCCCCCTAGATCCGTCCCTGCCTACTATCAGGATAGAGAAAAGGTGTTGCTCCACAAAGCAGTGGAGTGGATAAGAAGATTTAGACTGTGTAAACCCCAGGGGTTTAAAGAGGAACTCCAGTGAAAATAATGTAATAAAAAAATTGCTTCATTTGTACATTAATTCTGTATAAATGATTTTAGTCAGTGTTTGCCCATTGTAAAACCTTTCCTCTCCCTGATTTACATTCTGACATCACATGGTGACATTTTTACTGCTGACAGGTGATGTCAGTGGAAGGAGATGCTGCTTGCTTTTTTGGCAGTTGGAAACAGGGCTCCCACAGTATGATGTCAGCACCATGGTCCTCCTGACATCACACTGTGGGAGGGGTTTCACCACAATATCAGCCATACAGAGCCCCCTGATGGTCTGTTTGTGAAAAGGAATAGATTTCTCCTGGGAAAGGGGGTATCAGCTACTGATTGGGATGAAGTTCAATTCTTAGTTACAGTTTCTCTTTAAATAAACACATAAGCTTTAGTTGCTTTCTTTGATATGTTACAGGAAAGAATAATGGTGGGATATATACTGCGGGATTATTGGATGACCCCTCCCCTGTTTATTGCAGGGTACACAGTATAGTAGTTCCCTGTATAGGAATTGTATATTCTGTTTATGCTGTATGTTTATACCCTGTCTGTTAATGCATTTGGGTGGGACTTCCTGTGTGGGTTGTCCTATATAAAGGATGTAGTTGTGGGTAGCACTTCCTGTGTGGGTTGTCCTATATAAAGGATGTTGTTGTGGGTGGCACTTCCTGTGTGGGTTGTCCTATATAAAGGATGTTGTTGTGGGTGGCACTTCCTGTGTGGGTTGTCCTATATCCAGTTCGGCCAATCTGGATGAGCTTCCTCGTCCAGATAGGCACTGTTGCTGCCGCCGGCTGGTGCGCGCGATCGGGCGCACCCCCGCGCGTGCTCCCGATGCCTGCCGCTAGCCCCCCGATCAGTGAATGGGAATATAATTCCCATTCACCGATCTACCTTCCCCGCAGAAATACCGACGTTTTCTCTCCATAGAGCGCGGTATTTCTGCCCCCAGGAAACATCTCCCCAGCATTTTAGTTCCTGGATGCGAACGATTTCGCATCCAGGAACTAACTCTTTTTTCACTGTGGCCATCTTATGGACAAATAGTAAACTGCACCAACATACAATTTTTAATAAAAAAAAAAATATTATTTTACATTTAAAATTAGCAGTTTCCCTCCCACACCAAAAATTACCCACATACACTTTTTTTTATAAAAAAAAAAAAAAAAATACAATTAAAGAAAAAACAAAACAAAAACATAAATAGTTACCCAAGGGTCTGAACTTTTTAAATATGCATGTCAAGAGAATATGTTATTATATTATTTAAAATTATAAGCTTATAAATAGTGATGGACGCAAATTGAAAAAATGCACCTTTATTTCTAAATGAAATATCGGCACCATAAATTGTGATAGGGACATCGTTTAAACGGTGTAATAACCGGGACAGATGGGCAAATAAAATACATGAGTTTTAATTATGGTAGCGTATAGTAATTTCAAACTATAATGGCCAAAAACTGAGAAATAATGATTTTTTTTCATTTCTTTCTTAATCTTCCTGTTAAAATAGATTTAGAAAAAAATAATTCTTAGCAAAATGTACTACCCAAAGAAAGCCTAATTAGTGGCGGAAAAAACAAGATATAGATCAATTCATTGTGATAAGTAGCAATAAATTTATAGGCGAATGAATGGGAGGTGAACGTTGCTTGGATGCATGAGATTTTCGGACTGCGGTGCTGAACCGGATATAAAGGATGTAGTTGTGGGTGGCACTTCCTGTGTGGGTTGTCCTATATGAAAGATGTAGTTGTGGGTGGGACTGCCTGTGTGGATTGTTCTATAAAAGATGTAACTGTGGGTGAGACTTCCTGTGTGGGTTGTCCTATATTAAAGATGTAGTTGTAAGTGGCACTTCCTGTGTGGGTTGTCCTATAAAGGATGTAGCTGTGAGTGGGACTTCCTGTGTGGGTTGTCCTATATAAAGGATGCAGTTGTGGGTGGGACTTCCTGTGTGGGTTGTCCAATATAAAGGATATAGTTGTGAGTGGACTTCCTGTGTGGGTTGTCCTATATAAAGTATGTAGTTGTGCTTGGGATTTCCTGTGTGGGTTGTCCTATATAAAGGATGTAGCTGTGGGTGGGACTTCCTGTGTGGGTTGTCCTATATAAAGGATGTAGTTGTGGGTGGCACTTCCTGTGTGGGTTGTCCTATATAAAGGATGCAGTTGTGGGTGGGACTTCCTGTGTGGGTTGTCTTATATAAAGGATGTAGTTGTGGGTGGCACTTCCTGTGTGGGTTGTCCTATATAAAGGATGTAGTTGTGAGTGGACTTCCTGTGTGGGTTGTCCTATATAAAGGATGTAGTTGTGGGTGGGACTTCCTCTGTGGGTTGTCCTATATAAAGGATGTAGTCGTGGGTGGTACTTCCTGTGTGGGTTGTCCTATATAGAGGATGTAGTTGTGGGTGGCACTTCCTGTGTGGGTTGTCCTATATAAAGGATATAGTTGTGAGTGGACTTCCTGTGTGGGTTGTCCTATATAAAGGATGTAGTTGTGGGTGGGACTTCCTGTGTGGGTTGTCCTATATAAAGGATGTAGTTGTGGGTGGCACTTCCTGTGTGGGTTGTCCTATATAAAGGATGTAGTTGTGGGTGGGACTTCCTGTGTGAGTTGTCCTATATAAAGGATGTAGTTGTGGGTGGTGGTAGACCAGAGGAAGGGTCAGGTAACATGTAGTGTGTCTGAAGCTCAATAAAATACCAACACAGGTTTGAAGCCTGTGGAGTTCCTCTTTCTACTTTATTGGAGTTATCTAGGAATTGCAGGAGTGGTGTTCCTGCAGGAAGAGAGCACCACCTATTGCCTAATCCAGGTATAGCATATCACTGAATTCTGAGGAGGTTTTTGTAGAGACCTGGAGAGGCGTGATCAGAGGGGCAGGTCCAGCCCGTATCGCAACCCCAGCTGCTTCATCAGGGGGCTTGGCTAGTGAAGAGGGGCGGACCTTTCTAATTCCTGGTGATCAGAGGGGCAGGTCCAGCCCGTATCGCAACCCCAGCTGCTTCATCAGGAGGCTGGGCTAGTGAAGAGGGGCGGACCTTTATATTTCCTGGTTGGAGCAACAATGATATTGCGTATTACAATGCGCAGCAACCAGTGGCAACAGCGATGTACATAGGTTTGTAAAAGTATAATAGACATGTGTCTGAATCTGAAGTAAGTATCCTGATTTGGTTTAAATTGTTTTTAATGATTCTTGAATTTGATTAAATTTGATTAAATTCCCAATCATTTGGTTAATTTTGCGCCTTGTGATTAATTTGTGGCAAGTGGAGAGCAGTTTGAGAGTTATCAGGAGGATAGACATGGGGGGAGGAACGTACAACGCGCGCTCACCTTCTGAGTTATGGCTGCCAGGACCTTCTCAATGCTCTTGTGCTTCTGCATCATCTGTACAGCCTTCTTCACTCCCACATTTCGGACCTTCGAGGTATAATCACAGCCCAGGAGAATGCACAGATCTACAAACTACAGAAACACAGCAACACCAAGGTGAGTATACGTCATAGCTCCACCCACCAAAATAAATACTACAGAAACACAGCGGCACCAAGGTGAGTATACGTCATAGCTCCACCCACCAAAATAAATACTACAGAAACACAGCGGCACCAAGGTGAGTATATGTCATAGCTCCACCCACCCAAACTATCGCTACAGAAACATAGCAACACCAAGGTGAGTATACGTCATAGCTCCACCCACCCAAACTAACGCTACAGAAACACAGCAACACCAAGGTGAGTATACGTCATAGCTCCACCCACCCAAACTAACGCTACAAAAACACAGCAACACCAAGGTGAGTATATGTCATAGCTCCACCCACCAAAATAAATGCTACAGAAACACAGCGACATCAAGGTGAGTATATGTCATAGCTCCACCCACCAAAATGAATACTACATAAACACAGTGGCACAAAGGTGAGTATATGTCATAGCTCCACCCACCAAGATAAATACTACAGAAACACAGCGACACCAAGGTGAGTATACGTCATAGCTCCACCCACCAAAATAAATACTACAGAAACACAGTAACACCAAGGTGAGTATATGTCATAGCTCTACCCACCAAAATGAATACTACAGAAACACAGCGACATCAAGGTGAGTATACGTCATAGCTCCACCCACCAAAATGAATACTACAGAAACACAGTGGCACCAAGGTGAGTGTATTTCATAGCTCCACACACCCAAACTAATATTACAGTGACACCAAGGTGAGTATATGTCATAGCTCCACCTACCCAAACTAACGCTACAGAAACACAGCAACACTAAGGTGAGTATACGTCATAGCTCCACCCACCCAAACTAACGCTACAGAAACACAGTGACATCAAGGTGAGTATATGTCATAGCTCCACCCACCCAAACTAACGCTACAGAAACACAGCGACACCAAGGTGAGTATATATCATAGCTCCACCCACCAAAATGAATACTACAGAAACACAGCGACACCAAGGTGAGTATATGTCATAGCTCCACCCACCAAAATGAATACTACAGAAACACAGTGACATCAAGGTGAGTATATGTCATAGCTCCAGCCACCCAAACTAACGCTACAGAAACACAGCGACACCAAGGTAAGTATATATCATAGCTCCACCCACCAAAATAAATACTACAGAAACACAGCGACACCAAGGTGAGTATATGTCATAGCTCCACCCACCCAAACTAACGCTACAGAAACACAGCAACACCAAGGTGAGTTTACGTCATAGCTCCGCCCACCAAACTAATACCACAGTGACACCAAGGTGAGTATATGTCATAGCTCCGCCCACCAAACTAATACCACAGTGACACCAAGGTAAGTCTAGCACTACATAGCTCCATCAGTTCCTCACCTGTTGTTGGCTAAGCTTCAGAATCTCCAGGATTTGGGGAAGATTATACTCTCTTATTTCCCTGGAAGACATATAAATGATTATTATTCCCAGTATTAGAGCAGCCACATAGAATACGGGACTAACAGAAGTCACCTCTTTATAAACTGTGATGGGTAATGTATAGAATGCAAACACAATCCATGTAAGAGAAAGTTCTCAGACTATAAAGCTTTTATTTCTTCAGATTGCTTATATCCAAGGGGTGGAGCCTATCCAGCGTACAGGAAGTGCACCTCCACTGCAAGACCCACTGCACTTTCTTGTCCACATCAGCCTCAGAGGAAGATGAGTTAGTGAAACTTTAGTGAAACGGTCGTCAGGCCATGCAAACCCCCCCCCCCCCCCCCCCCCCCGGTGTCCCCTGCTATCCCCTGCACCCAGCAGGCCGTGCACCCTTCCCCCCCCCCCCCGTGCCCCCTGCTATCCCCCTGCTCCCAGCAGGCCATGCACCTCCCCGGCGCCCCCTGCACCCAGCACTTCAGATTCGATAAGCAAATGGCACCCGCTATGTATGCAATTCAATGCCATGTTGCTAGTTTCCCTGATGACACTAGATTGCGAAACCGCTCGGGGAGGAGACAGACGGCACCCTTTTTTTTTTCCATGTGTTCGATTGTCTATTGACAGACGCTCAATCTTTTATTGGGGTTCTCATGTTCTGGGTCCCATATGTACGTTTTTTTTGCCTTTTAAATAAATGGCTACACTTGAGTTGCGTTTTGTTTGAATTTTATGCTAACATCCTGGTTACCGGAGTGACTCAGACCGTGGGATTGGAAAGCCTCTGGACTTCTGACATACCAATACATACATATTTTGTGAATCAACCCCCTTGTGTGCAGCTTGGATCCAGCCTGCTAAAAATGCACTTCCTGTGGATTCTGATTGGCCCAGCTGTATGCAAACTGCATACAATTTGCATGTGAGCTGGAATGACTAACATCTCAGTGACCTCTCTACGTACAAGTGGGGGCAGGTTTCCCGTTTGTCACAGTAGGCTCTTGCCTAGGGGCATCACGAGAGGCCTGCTCAGACTCCACTTCCCTCCAGAGGTTGGCTCCACATTAAGGAATATCTCCGGTGACTCGGGATCCGATCCTGGCTCAGAGATATGTCCAGCAACCTCCTTACATCTTCTGCATATGACTTCTGTGCACACGCTATACAAATGTCGCCACAAACATACGACCAACATCGCAGAAACGACTTTACCGGCTGCAAAGACAAACAGCGAGTATTTCTAATGATGTTTTCTGCACAATGATATTGCAAACCACCGACTCGATTTAAATACTGCGCATGGAAGTGACATCACTGCACATGGAAGTGACATCACTGCACATAGATGCACGCATTCTGTAGAGCAATGTCGTTTTAACAACATTGTACACACGATATCTGCCCAACGGTTGCCTGAATTAATCTGCCGGGTGGATCAGGCAAAGTGTCCAGTATCAGTCACTCATCGTAGTCAATCGGTTACCACCCAGTACGGCAAGTTTTGTATTGCGAGTGTACATAGCCTTAAGCTCAACACACACCATACAATCTTGGTTGTACAGATTTACCAAATCTATGTAGTATAAGGGCCAACAGATTGAAAATACCCTGAATGATTGATTGGATAAGCTCTTATACTACATGAAAGTGGTAAGATTGAACAATCAAGATTGTATGGTGTGTGTTGAGCCTAAGAGAGATTTTATATCCCTGTCATACGGCTGATCAAACAACATACTTGTTTTTATCGGCCTTCAGGTTCCGTATGAGGCGTGTGCATCCGAAGGGCAAGGCGTCCATATCCTCGGTCACCGCTCCCCACGCATGACCGCTCTTCACCAGGGCAGCACAGGTGGCTTCCGCCTCACTGGGGGCCTGGAGGGGAGACAACACAAATACATGACAGTGAAGACGCCATTGAGAAGCACTTAACTAACAAAACACGACAGAGAAGACAGGAAGTAACCAAACACATAACAGAGAAAACAGGAAGTAACCAAACACATGACAGAGAAGACAGTAAGTAACCAAACACATGACAGAGAAGACAGGAAGTAACCAAACACATGACAGAGAAGACAGGAAGTAACCAAACACATGACAGAGAAGACAGGAAGTAACCAAACACATAACAGAGAAGATGGAAACTAACCAAACACGTGACAGAGAAGACAGGAAGTAACCAAACACATGACAGAGAAGACAGGAAGTAACCAAACACATGACAGAGAAGACAGGAAGTAACCAAACACATGACAGAGAAGACAGGAACTAACCAAACACATGGCACGAGAAGACAGGAAGTAACCAAACACATGACAGAGAAGACAGTAACTAAGCAAACACGTGACAGAGAAGACAGGAAGTAACCAAACACATGACAGAGAAGACAGGAAGTAACCAAACACATGACAGAGAAGACAGGAAGTAACCAAACACATGACAGAGAAGACAGGAACTAACCAAACACATGGCACGAGAAGACAGGAAGTAACCAAACACATGACAGAGAAGACAGGAACTAACCAAACACGTGACAGAGAAGAATGGAACTAATCAAACACATGACAGAGAAGACAGGAAGTAACCAAACACATGACAGAGAAGACAGGAAGTAACCAAACACATGACAGAGAGGAGAGGAAGTAACCAAACACGACAGAAAAGATGGGAAATAACCAAACACATGACAGAGAAGACAGGAAGTAACCAAACACATGGCAGAGAAGACGGGAACTAACAAACACGTGACAGAGAAGAATGGAACTAATCAAACACATGACAGAGAAGACAGGAAGTAACCAAACACATGACAGAGAAGACAGGAAGAAACCAAACACATGACAGAGAGGAGAGGAAGTAACCAAACACATGACAGAGAAGACAGTAACTAACCAAACACATGACAGAGAAGACAGGAACTAACCAAACACATGACAGAGAAGACAGGAAGTAAACAAACACATGACAGAGAAGACAGGAACTAACCAAACACATGACAGAGAAGACAGAAAGTAACCAAACACATGACAGAGAAGACAGGAAGTAACCAAACACATGACAGAAAAGACAGGAAGTAACCAAACACATGACAGAGAAGACAGGAAGTAACCAAACACATGACAGAAAAGACAGGAAGTAACCAAACACATGACAGAGAAGACAGGAAGTAACCAAACACATGACAGAGAAGACAGGAACTAACCAAACACATGGCACGAGAAGACAGGAAGTAACCAAACACATGACAGAGAAGACAGGAACTAACCAAACACGTGACAGAGAAGAATGGAACTAATCAAACACATGACAGAGAAGACAGAAAGTAACCAAACACATGACAGAGAAGACAGGAAGTAACCAAACACATGACAGAGAGGAGAGGAAGTAACCAAACACGTGACAGAGAAGAATGGAACTAATCAAACACATGACAGAGAAGACAGGAAGTAACCAAACACATGGCAGAGAAGACGGGAACTAACAAACACGTGACAGAGAAGAATGGAACTAATCAAACACATGACAGAGAAGACAGGAAGTAACCAAACACATGACAGAGAAGACAGGAAGTAACCAAACACATGACAGAGAGGAGAGGAAGTAACCAAACACATGACAGAGAAGACAGTAACTAACCAAACACATGACAGAGAAGACAGGAACTAACCAAACACATGACAGAGAAGACAGGAAGTAAACAAACACATGACAGAGAAGACAGGAACTAACCAAACACATGACAGAGAAGACAGAAAGTAACCAAACACATGACAGAGAAGACAGGAAATAACCAAACACATGACAGAAAAGACAGGAAGTAACCAAACACATGACAGAGAAGACAGGAAGTAACCAAACACATGACAGAAAAGACAGGAAGTAAACAAACACATGACAGAGAAGACAGGAAGTAACCAAACACATGAAAGAGAGGACAGGAAGTAACCAAACACATGACAGAGAAGACAGGAAGTAACCAAACACATGACAGAGAGGACAGGAAGTAACCAAACACATGGCAGAGAAGACGGGAACTAACCAAACACGTGACAGAGAAGAATGGAACTAATCAAACACATGACAGACAAGACAGGAAGTAACCAAACACATGACAGAGAAGACAGGAAGTAACCAAACACATGACAGAGAAGACAGGAAGTAACCAAACACATGGCAGAGAAGACGGGAACTAACCAAACACGTGACAGAGAAGAATGGAACTAATCAAACACATGACAGAGAAGACAGGAAGTAACCAAACACATGACAGAGAAGACAGGAAGTAACCAAACACATGACAGAGAAGACAGAAAGTAACCAAACACATGGCAGAGAAGACAGGAACTAACCAAACACGTGACAGAGAAGAATGGAACTAATCAAACACATGACAGAGAAGACAGGAAGTAACCAAACACATGACAGAGAAGACAGGAAGTAAACAAACACATGACAGAGAAGACAGGAAGTAACCAAACACATGACAGAGAGGACAGGAAGTAACCAAACACATGACAGAGAAGACAGGAAGTAACCAAACACATGACAGAGAAGACAGGAAGTAACCAAACACATGGCAGAGAAGACGGGAACTAACCAAACACGTGACAGAGAAGGATGGAACTAATCAAACACATGACAGAGAAGACAGGAAGTAACCAAACACATGACAGAGAAGACAGGAAGTAAACAAACACATGACAGAGAAGACAGGAAGTAACCAAACACATGACAGAGAGGACAGGAAGTAACCAAACACATGACAGAGAAGACAGGAAGTAACCAAACACATGACAGAGAAGACAGGAAGTAACCAAACACATGACAGAGAAGACAGGAAGTAACCAAACACATGGCAGAGAAGACGGGAACTAACCAAACACGTGACAGAGAAGAATGGAACTAATCAAACACATGACAGAGAAGACAGGAAGTAACCAAACACATGACAGAGAAGACAGGAAGTAACCAAACACATGACAGAGAAGACAGGAAGTAAACAAACACATGACAGAGAAGACAGGAAGTAACCAAACACATGACAGAGAAGACAGGAAGTAACCAAACACATGACAGAGAAGACAGGAAGTAACCAAACACATGACAGAGAAGACAGGAAGTAAACAAACACATGACAGAGAAGACAGGAAGTAACCAAACACATGACAGAGAGGACAGGAAGTAACCAAACACATGACAGAGAAGACAGGAAGTAACCAAACACATGACAGAGAGGACAGGAAGTAACCAAACACATGACAGAGAAGACAGGAACTAACCAAACACATGGCACGAGAAGACGGGAACTAACCAAACACGTGACAGAGAAGAATGGAACTAATCAAACACATGACAGAGAAGACAGGAAGTAACCAAACACATGACAGAGAAGACAGGAAGTAAACAAACACATGACAGAGAGGACAAGAAGTAACCAAACACATGACAGAGAAGACAGGAAGTAACCAAACACATGGCAGAGAAGACGGGAACTAACAAACACGTGACAGAGAAGAATGGAACTAATCAAATACATGACAGAGAAGACAGGAAGTAACCAAACACATGGCAGAGAAGACGGGAACTAACAAACACGTGACAGAGAAGAATGGAACTATTCAAACACATGACAGAGAAGACAGGAAGTAACCAAACACATGACAGAGAAGACAGGAAGTAACCAAACACATGACAGAGAGGAGAGGAAGTAACCAAACACATGACAGAGAAGACAGTAACTAACCAAACACATGACAGAAAAGACAGGAAGTAAACAAACACATGACAGAGAAGACAGGAAGTAAACAAACACATGACAGAGAAGACAGGAAGTAACCAAACACATGACAGAGAAGACAGGAAGTAACCAAACACATGACAGAGAAGACAGGAAGTAACCAAACACATGATAGAGAAGACAGGAAGTAACCAAACACATGACAGAGAAGACAGGAACTTACCAAACACATGACAGAAAAGACAGGAAGTAAACAAACACATGACAGAGAAGACAGGAAGTAACCAAAGACACGACAGAGAAGACAGGAAGTAACCAAACACACGACAGAGAAGACAGGAAGTAACCAAACACATGACAGAGAGGACAGGAAGTAAACAAACACATGACACAGAAGACAGGAACTAACCAAACACATGACAGCGAAGACAGGAACTAACCAAACACATGACAGAAAAGACAGGAAGTAAACAAACACATGACAGAAAAGACAGGAAGTAAACAAACACATGACAGAGAAGACAGGAAGTAACCAAACACATGACAGAGAAGACAGGAACTAACCAAACACATGACAGAGAAGACAGGAACTAACCAAACACATGACAGTGTAGACAGGAAGTAAACAAACACATTACAGAGAAGACAGGAACTAACCAAACACATGACAGAGAAGACAGAAAGTAACCAAACACATGACAGAGAAGACAGGATCTAACCAAACACATGACAGAAAAGACAGGAAGTAAACAAACACATGACAGAGAAGACAGGAAGTAACCAAACACACGACAGAGAAGACAGGAAGTAACCAAACACATGACAGAGAAGACAGGAAGTAAACAAACACACGACAGAGAAGACAAGTACTAACCAAACACATGACAGAAAAGACAGGAAGTAAACAAACACATGACAGAAAAGACAGGAAGTAACCAAACACATGACAGAGAAGACAGGAACTAACCAAACACATGATAGAAAAGACAGGAAGTAAACAAACACATGACAGAGAAGACAGGAAGTAACCAAACACATGACAGAGAAGACAGGAAGTAACCAAACACATGACAGAGAAGACAGGAAGTACCCAAACACATGACAGCGAAGACAGGAACTAACCAAACACATGACAGAGAAGACAGGAACTAACCAAACACATGACAGAAAAGACAGGAAGTAAACAAACACATGACAGAGAAGACAGGAAGTAAACAAACACATGACAGAGAAGACAGGAAGTAACCAAACACATGACAGAGAAGACAGGAAGTAACCAAACACATGACAGAGAAGACAGGAAGTAACCAAACACATGACAGAGAAGACAGGAACTTACCAAACACATGACAGAAAAGACAGGAAGTAAACAAACACATGACAGAGAAGACAGGAAGTAACCAAAGACACGACAGAGAAGACAGGAAGTAACCAAACACACGACAGAGAAGACAGGAAGTAACCAAACACATGACAGAGAGGACAGGAAGTAAACAAACACATGACACAGAAGACAGGAACTAACCAAACACATGACAGCGAAGACAGGAACTAACCAAACACATGACAGAAAAGACAGGAAGTAAACAAACACATGACAGAGAAGACAGGAACTAACCAAACACATGACAGAGAAGACAGGAACTAACCAAACACATGACAGTGTAGACAGGAAGTAAACAAACACATGACAGAGAAGACAGGAACTAACCAAACACATGACAGAGAAGACAGAAAGTAACCAAACACATGACAGAGAAGACAGGAAGTAAACAAACACATGACAGTGTAGACAGGAAGTAAACAAACACATGACAGAGAAGACAGGAAGTAACCAAACACATGACAGAGAAGACAGGAAGTAACCAAACACATGACAGAGAAGACAGGAAGTAACCAAACACATGACAGAGAAGACAGGAACTATCCAAACACATGACAGCGAAGACAGGAAGTAACCAAACACATGACAGAGAAGACAGGATCTAACCAAACACATGACAGAAAAGACAGGAAGTAACCAAACACATGACAGAAAAGACAGGAAGTGACCAAACACATGACAGTGTAGACAGGAACTTACCAAACACATGACAGAAAAGACAGGAAGTAACCAAACACATGACAGAAAAGACAGGAAGTAACCAAACACATGACAGAGAAGACAGGAACTTACCAAACACATGACAGAAAAGACAGGAAGTAAACAAACACATGACAGTGTAGACAGGAAGTAAACAAACACATGACAGAGAAGACAGGATCTAACCAAACACATGACAGAAAAGACAGGAAGTAACCAAACACATGACAGTGTAGACAGGAAGTAAACAAACACATAACAGAGAAGAAAGGAACTAATCAAACACGTGACAGAGAAGACAGGAACTAACCAAACACATGACAGAGAAGACAGGAAGTAACCAAACACATGACAGAGAAGACAGGAAGTAACCAAACACATGACAGAGAAGACAGGAAGTAACCAAACACATGACAGAGAAGACAGGAAGTAACCAAACACATGACAGAGAAGACAGGAACTTACCAAACACATGACAGAAAAGACAGGAAGTAAACAAACACATGACAGTGTAGACAGGAAGTAAACAAACACATGACAGAGAAGACAGGATCTAACCAAACACATGACAGAAAAGACAGGAAGTAACCAAACACATGACAGTGTAGACAGGAAGTAAACAAACACATAACAGAGAAGAAAGGAACTAATCAAACACGTGACAGAGAAGACAGGAACTAACCAAACACATGACAGAGAAGACAGGAAGTAACCAAACACATGACAGAGAAGACAGGAAGTAACCAAACACATGACAGAGAAGACAGGAAGTAACCAAACACATGACAGAGAAGACAGGAAGTAACCAAACACATGACAGAGAAGACAGGAACTTACCAAACACATGACAGAAAAGACAGGAAGTAAACAAACACATGACAGAGAAGACAGGAAGTAAACAAACACACGACAGAGAAGACAGGTACTAACCAAACACATGACAGAGAAGACAGGAATTAACCAAACACATGACAGAGAAGACAGGAAGTAACCAAACACATGACAGAGAAGACAGAAAGTAACCAAACACATGACAGAGAAGACAGGAACTATCCAAACACATGACAGCGAAGACAGGAAGTAACCAAACACATGACAGAGAAGACAGGATCTAACCAAACACATGACAGAAAAGACAGGAAGTAACCAAACACATGACAGAAAAGACAGGAAGTGACCAAACACATGACAGTGTAGACAGGAAGTAAACAAACACATGACAGAGAAGACAGGATCTAACCAAACACATGACAGAAAAGACAGGAAGTAACCAAACACATGACAGTGTAGACAGGAAGTAAACAAACACATAACAGAGAAGAAAGGAACTAATCAAACACGTGACAGAGAAGACAGGAACTAACCAAACACATGACAGAGAAGACAGGAAGTAACCAAACACATGACAGAGAAGACAGGAAGTAACCAAACACATGACAGAGAAGACAGGATCTAACCAAACACATGACAGTGTAGACAGGAAGTAAACAAACACACGACAGAGAAGACAGGAAGTAACCAAACACATGACAGAGAAGACAGGAAGTAACCAAACACATGACAGAGAAGACAGGATCTAACCAAACACATGACAGTGTAGCATACCTCCCAACATTTTAAAGCTGGGAATCGGGACACTTAGGCCACACCCCTAACCACGCCTCCCCCCCGCCTCTCCCCCCCCCCCCCCCCAATCACACCTACCATGAAAAAAAAATTTGATTTTTTTTTTTCAATTAATAGTATCCCCTAATATTTTTAATACATATTTCCCCCATATATGATGGGGAGGAGGGTGTCCGTGGGTGGGTTAGGAGGAGGGTGTCGGTGGGTGGGTGGAGAGGAGGGTGAGGATGGCCATGAGTGGGGTGAAGGGTGCCAATGCAAGAACAAAATGATCAAGGCGCCAGCCGCGGGTAAGTGGGATGCGGGACGCGTGCATCCCATTACTACCTCCCTCCCTCCCTTGGAATCTGCCCCCCCCCCCTGTGTCTCCCCCGTTTGCAGAGTGCGCAGCTAAGCGGAGCGGGCTGTGAGCTTACCGATATCCATGGACGCATACCACCATCTGGCTTCCTGCTTCCTGTGACGTCACAGGAAGCAGATTGAAGCCGGACATCGGTATGCGTCCATGGACACCGGTAAGCTCACAGCCCGCTCCGCTTAGCTGCGCACTCTGCAAACAGGGAGAAGACACAGGGGGGGGGGGGGCAGATTACAAGGGAGGGAGGGAGGTAGTAATGGGATGCACGCATCCCGCATCCCACTTACCCGCGGCTGGCGCCTTGATCATTTTTTTTTCCACCCTCACTGCCCACTGCTGCCCGGGACTTGGGGGGCTCATACCGTGATAGCGGGAGAGCCCCCCAAAATCGTGACAGTCCCGACGAAAACGGGACGGTTGGGCCCTATGGTGTAGACAGGAAGTAAACAAACACATGGCAGAGAAGACAGGAAGTAACCAAACACATGACAGAGAAGACAGGATCTAACCAAACACATGACAGTGTAGACAGGAAGTAAACAAACACACGACAGAGAAGACAGGAAGTAACCAAACACATGACAGTGTAGACAGGAAGTAAACAAACACATGACAGAGAAGACAGGAACTAACCAAACACATGACAGAGAAGACAGGAAGTAACCAAACACATGACAGAGAAGACAGGAACTAACAAACACGTGACAGAGAAGACAGGAACTAACCAAACACATGACAGAGAAGACAGGAAGTAACCAAACACATGACAGAAAAGACAGGAAGTAACCAAACACATGACAGTGTAGACAGGAAGTAAACAAACATATGACAGAGAAGACAGGAAGTAACCAAACACATGACAGAGTAGACAGGAAGTAACCAAACACATGACAGAGAAGACAGGAAGTAAAGTCCAGTAAAGTCCAAGTAATGTCAAAGAGTTTCTCAATTATCACAGTAGACTTAAAAATGTATAAATTATTATTATTATTATGATTTTATATATATAGCGCAAACATCTTCCGTAACCCAGTACATAATACAAAACAGATATTGGGGAATAGAGATGAGAAGTTCAAGACTCTGTCAGTGGTGTAGCTAGAGATCAGGGGCGGAGCAGTGCTTTTCAGCGCTGCTAGCTTTGGGCGCAGCCAGCGCCGCCATAGACTGTAATGGGAATCAGTCTATAGCGGCGCTCAGTGAGGAAGGTCGGCTCCGTCAGAAGACGGAGCCGAAGTTGTTTAAAAAACACAATAATTCGGCCTCCAGCAATCGCTGGAAGCCGAATTATTTCATTCCCCCACTATCCATGTCGGCCTGGAGGGGGAATAGTAATTAAAACGCCCCGGACTTGTGCAGAAGCAGGACCAGCCATTTAACAGCTGGATCCTGCGCCCAAGTCTACCAGCGCCGTATTCAAATGTACGCATCAGGGGGCCCCATAGAAAAACTTTCATGGGGCCCTCAGATGGAAGCCACCTGCCCCACCCTATGGATATGAGATAACTGGGCAATTTACATTTTCATGCCGAGGGTGGAGAAACACAGGAAAGTTAATTGTGAATACTGAGTACCCAGTGGGCCGCCTGTGCTGCAGGGCCCCATAGCAGCTGCTCTGGCTGATGTGGTATTGCTCGGCCCCTGGACACTGTACAGTCATGACATCCAGCGGTACAAGTATTACTTACATGCACTATGCAGCACTATAGAATAATGAATGGTGCAACAATTATTCATATGAATTATTATCATACAGCGATGCACAGACGGTAAGGGCCTTTTCACACGGGGGCGGTGCAGTATTTTTACCCCACCCCAGGGCGATGAATGTCTATGGGGGCTTTCATACTGACGCGGTACGGCGTGATGCGACGGAAGTGACGTTTTTGCCGTACCCCCGACGCTCGGATAGACCTTCGTTACCGCGCGGTTATGTGCCGACGTGTGGCGGACCAGAAGTCGTGTAAGTCTACGGCGACGCAGGGATTCATAAAATGATGGCAGTGCGGCGCACATGCGCGGAAGCGTATTTTTTACAATACACTTCAGTACACTTCCATATTTACAAAACAGGAAGTGAGTGTGTCTGGCTGTCAGCCAGAAGGTAACTACCGTGGTAATCCTCTAAGGTCTGCACCGCTGCCACCAATCCCTAGAGTGAAACCGGCCTTAGGGAGCAATAATATGGAAGTCACTGGTCACTGATATGCCCATGTAGATGTCACGCTGTGTCTGTAGAGCTGAAGCTATCAGTGCTGCGCGTAGTGTGAACAAGCCTCTAGTGACGTTGTGACTGCAGCAAACACTAAAGCAAGGATCACACTTGCGAAAAATGTGATTGCTGCAGATGTAAAGTATCTCATCAGCTTCGGACTGTATTTCTGATTTTGTGGGAATTTGCATTTGCAGATTTTCTGCGTTTATATTTCGTACGCCACGTGGGATTCCTGCTTCAATGTAAGTCAATAAAAACGCAGGACATTTGTTGAGAAATATGTGTTTTGAGATTTTGAAGTTAATTACCATAAATGGGTTTTCATGTAAATACATTTTTATTGGGTATCCTGGGAAAAATCACAATATAAAAATTTCACATCCAAAACATATAAAACGCACACAAAAGTTTGTACAGAAATACTAATCAAAAAATTGAAAATTGTATTGATAAAATGCTAGAACGAGTGTGAATGGCCCCTACGGCTAGGTTCATATTCAGATCACGAAACAGATTGCGATTTTGCGCTGTGATTTTTTGGCAATTGCACTTTGAGATCGCATTGCGGCATCTCCGAAAATGTTGCGCAATGAAAATGGTGCCATAGGTATAAATTTTTACGTTGAAACACTCCTGAAAAAAACAAACGCCCCAGTGTGAACCAACCCTAAGGGCTGGAACCCACAAGAGCGGTTTTTTGAGCATTTTGGTAGCGCTGCGATACGCTAGCGTTTTGCCAAAACGCTCAGCTGATGTTAATCGATGGGGCAACTTCCATAGGAGCGTTTGCGTTTCCCAGAAACGCAAACGCAGGACCTGCAGCATTTTGGGAGCGTTAGCGCTTCAATGTAAAGTATTGAAACGCTAGCAGAAACGCTCAGCAAAACCTAAACTGAGCGGTTTTGCTAGCGTTTTGCGGTTCAGCACACTGTAACAAAATTAAAAATAATTCACAGGACCAATCAGGATAAAAACGCGAAAAACGCGAAACGCTACACAACCGCTGAGCAAAAAAATACACTGTTGCAAAACGCGACCGAAAACGTGCATGAATCCGCTTGCAAACCGCTCAGACAAAACGCTAGCGGTTGCGTTTTGCGTTTGCGGATTTCAGTGGGTTCCAGCCCTAAGGGAGTGCACAGTAATGCTTATATGAAAAGAACCCTTCTTACTGTAGCGAGTCTGTGGGAGACAGCTGTGATGTGCTAGTTCTTATAGGTTAGTATCGTGTCTGTAATCACATACAGACAAGCTGCTGAGCGGGGGGGGGGGGGGGGGGGGGGAGTCACTGTGCAGTTCAGTCCTACTTGTATGAATGGGACCCCCAGGAGTGACAGTAATGCTTATATGAAAAGAACCCTTCCTGCTGTAGCGAGTCTGTGGTAGACAGCTGTGATGTGCGAGTTCTTATAGGTCAGTATTGTGTCTGTAATCACATAAAGAGCAGGGGAGTCACTGTGCAGTTCAGTCCTACTTGTATGAATGGGACCCCCAGGAGTGACAGTAATGCTTACATGAAAAGAACCCTTCCTGCTGTAGCGAGTCTGTGGTAGACAGCTAAGATGTGCGAGTTCTTATAGGTCAGTATCGTGTCTGTAATCATATAAAGACAAGCTGTTGAGCAGGGGGGTCACTGTGCAGTTCAGTCAGTCCTACCTGTATGAATGGGACCCCCAGGAGTGACAGCAATTTCTTCAGGTCCCTCTGCTTGTCTGGCCCTGCAGTGACATAAACAGAAGATTTATTATTTGCAGAGAATGAGACTAATGAACCTTTATATCCTGACAGCTGGCCACAAATGATAAATCGGTCTTTTGACTTGCAGTGTTGGGATTAGTGCGTCGAAGAAAGGAGAGCCTGGTACACTGTCTGCCCGCCGCTGTACACAGAAAGAGAACATGTTGCTAGCCAGCTGGCTAGAGAGGTGTCTATACAGGCTTCTCAATGGACTATCGCCTGAAGGACTGAGAGCCACTCCCTGTCGGGTAACAGTAATATCAAGTGTGTACCCAGCTTTAGTCTGTTCACTTCCTACTCCAGTGCAAATAGATGCAGAAGAGTATAGGACCAAGGACAGGACCTTGAGGAACCCCAACAGAAGAGGGTGGAGAGGAGATATGGTTCAAATCACACTCACAGTCAATACAAGACCTTCTAGAGAGATAGGAAGATATACAAGAAACTTTTCTCCCATAGGTCTTGAATAAGTGCAAGAGAACTCCTCACCTTGGGTATAAACCAACAATAAGTCGGCCAGCCGGGGCTCAGTGTCATGCAGGTACACCACACCTGCAAACAATACTGTGTACTGTCTGCTTCAATACAGCTTGTTGCTGCACACAGCTTCTGAGTGCCGTGTTTTCTCCCATAGTTCTTGAAGCGCATAGCTATGTCTCGGATCAATATAGGGTTGCAGGCTGGACTGTGTTACAGAGGAAATAGTCAAGCGTTCGTAAACTAATCAGGTGGGTTTTCAGTTTGGACTTAAATGGATTCCAGGGATGGAGATGTCCTGATTGGGTGTGGCAGGTAGTTCCAAAGTTTAGGGGAAGCATGACAGAAGGTCTCCAAAGAAAGAGACCTTTATACCTACAGATGAGTGTGTCTGGAGGAGTAGATTGTGGAGGACAGATGAAGATGGAGGAGAATGGAGGAGTGGCCTTTGCATTTAGCTGTAAAGAGATCATTTACATGATGAAGGTGGTTATATTGGATAGAGGATGAAGAGAGGGCAGTGACAGGACATGATAAGAGTTTGCTGCATGGTGACATATGTCATAGGTGGTTATACTAGATAGAGGATGAAGAGAGGGCAGTGATAGCACATGTTAGCTGCATGGTGACATATGTTATAGGTGGTTATACTAGATAGAGGATGAAGAGAGGGCAGTGATAGCACATGATGTTAGCTGCATGGTGACATATGTTATAGGTGGTTATACTAGATAGAGGATGAAGAGAGGGCAGTGATAGCACATGATGTTAGCTGCATGGTGACATATGTCATAGGTGGTTGCCCACATTTACAGGACTGGGAAATGTGAGAATGGTGATACAAATGGATGGAGAGGACTAGCTTGGGCCATGTGGACTTTCTTTGGTGCACTAAGACTTTTCTTCTGATTGTATCAACGTGTTTTCTTACGTTTTTTAGGTGTTATGGTGGCCATAGACCATTAGATGTACGGCAGACCTGGTAAACGACAAATGCTGAGGATGTTTTTATTGAATCTAACCTATTAAACTGTCTAATACTATATAATAATAATAATAATCCGTACATTTGTATAGCGCTTTTCTCCTGTCGGACTCTAAGTGCACAAGAGCTGCAGCCACTGGGAGGCGCTCAGGAGGCCACCTTGCAGTGTTAAGGAGTCTTGCCTTGAACTCCTTACTGAATAGGTACTTGACCTAGCCAGGATTCCAACCCTGGTCTCCCATGTCAAAGGCAGAGCCCTTAACCAGTACACTATCCAGCCAGTACTATATGGCCAGCTTTTGGGAGAAGAAGCAGCAGCCTGTTTATTGGGAACCCAAATATTTCAGAGAGGAGAATTATGGGGTTGAATGTTCACAAAAACAGACAAGAACTATGCGAAGAGCAGATTTGATGACGTTGTGGATTTTAGACGGGAAAATTCCATTCTGGTCAGACCATCTCTATCTGAACCTGTTCTGACAGTCAGACCTCGGGGACAGTCAGACCTCGGGGACAGTCAGACCTCAGGGACAGTCAGATCTCGTGAACAGTCAGATCTCGGGAACAGTCAGACCCCGGGGACAATCAGACCTCGAGGACAATCAGACCTCGGGGACAGTCAGTCCTCAGGGACAGTCAGACCTCGGGGAAAGTCAGACCTCAGAGACAGTCAGACCTCAGAGACAGTCAAACCTCAGGGACAGTCAAACCTCAGGGACAGTCAGACCTCGGGGACAGTCAGTCCTCGGGGACAGTCAGACCTCAGGGACAGTCAAACCTCAGGGACAGTCAAACCTCAGGGACAGTCAGACCTCGGGGACAGTCAGTCCTCGGGGACAGTCAGACCTCAGGGAAAGTCAGATCTCAGGGACAGTCAGATCTCAGGGACAGTCAGATCTCAGGGACAGTCAGACCTCGGGGACAATCAGACCTCAGGGACAGTCAGTCCTCAGAGACAGTCAGTCCTCGGGGACAGTCAGTCCTCGGGGACAGTCAGACATCAGGGACAGTCAAACCTCAGGGACAGTCAAACCTCGGGGACAGTCAGACCTCGGGGACAGTCAGACCACAGGGACAGGCAGACCTCGGAGACAGTCAGACCTCGGGGAAAGTTAGACCTCAGAGACAGTTAGACCTCAGAGACAGTCAGACCTCAGGGACAGTCAGACCTCAGGGACAGTCAAACCTCAGGGACAGTCAGACCTCAGGGACAGTCAGACCTCGGGGACAGTCAGTCCTCGGGGACAGTCAGATCTCAGGGACAGTCAGACCTCGGGGACAATCAGACCTCAGGGACAGTCAGTCCTCAGAGACAGTCAGTCCTCGGGGACAGTCAGTCCTCAGGGACAGTCAGACCTCAGGGACAGTCAAACCTCGGGGACAGTCAGACCTCGGGGACAGTCAGACCTCGGGGACAGTCAGACCTCAGGGACAGACAGATCTCGGGAACAGTCAGATCTCGGGAACAGTCAGACCCCGGGGACAATCAGACCTCGGGGACAATCAGACCTCGGGGACAGTCAGTCCTCGGGGACAGTCAGACCTCGGGGAAAATCAGACCTCAGAGACAGTCAGACCTCAGGGACAGTCAGACCTCAGGGACAGTCAGACCTCAGGGACAGTCAAACCTCCGGGACAGTCAAACCTCCGGGACAGTCAAACCTCGGGGACAGTCAAACCTCGGGGACAGTCAGTCCTCGGGGACAGTCAGATCTCAGGGACAGTCAGATCTCAGGGACAGTCAGATCTCAGGGACAGTCAGATCTCAGGGACAGTCAGACCTCGGGGACAATCAGACCTCGGGGACAGTCAGTCCTCAGAGACAATCAGTCCTCGGAGACAGTCAGTCCTCGGGGACAGTCAGACCTCAGGGACAGTCAAACCTCAGGGACAGTCAAACCTCGGGGACAGTCAGACCTCGGGGACAGTCAAACCTCAGGGACAGTCAGACCTCGGAGACAGTCAGACCTCGGAGACAGTCAGACCTCGGGGAAAGTCAGACCTCAGAGACAGTCAGACCTCAGGGACAGTCAGCCCTCAGGGACAGTCAAACCTCAGGGACAGTCAAACCTCAGGGACAGTCAGACCTCGGGGACAGTCAGACCTCAGGGACAGTCAGATCTCAGGGACAGTCAGATCTCAGGGACAGTCAGATCTCAGGGACAGTCAGACCTCGGGGACAATCAGACCTCAGGGACAGTCAGTCCTCAGGGACAGTCAGTCCTCGGGGACAGTCAGTCCTTGGGGACAGTCAAACCTCAGGGACAGTCAGACCTCGGGGACAGTCAGACCTCGGGGACAGTCAGACCTCGGAGACAGTCAGACGTCGGGGACAGTCAGACCTCGGGGACAGTCAGACCTCGGAGACAGTCAGACCTCGGGGACAGTCAGACGTCGGGGACAGTTAGACGTCGGGGACAGTCAGACCTCAGGGACAGTCAAACCTCAGGGACAGTCAGATCTCGGGGACAGTCAGACGTCGGGGACAGTCAGACGTCGGGGACAGTCAGACCTCAGGGACAGTCAAACCTCAGGGACAGTCAGTCCTCAGGGACAGTCAGACCTCAGCGACAGTCAGACCTCAGGGACAGTCAGACCTCAGGGACAGTTAGACCTCAGGGACAGTCAAACCTCAGGGACAGTCAAACCTCAGGGACAGTCAAACCTCAGGGACAGTCAAACCTCAGGGACAGTCAGACCTCGGGGACAGTCAGTCCTCGGGGACAGTCAGACCTCAGGGACAGTCAGATCTCAGGGACAGTCAGATCTCAGGGACAGTCAGACCTCGGGGACAATCAGACCTCAGGGACAGTCAGTCCTCAGAGACAGTCAGTCCTCGGGGACAGTCAGTCCTCGGGGACAGTCAGACCTCAGGGACAGTCAAACCTCAGGGACAGTCAAACCTCGGGGACAGTCAAACCTCGGGGACAGTCAAACCTCGGGGACAGTCAGACCTCACGGACAGTCAGACCTCGGGGACAGTCAGTCCTCAGGGACAGTCAGACCTCGGGGAAAGTCAGACCTCAGAGACAGTCAGACCTCAGGGACAGTCAGACCTCAGGGACAGTCAAACCTCAGGGACAGTCAAACCTCAGGGACAGTCAGATCTCAGGGACAGTCAGACCTCGGGGACAATCAGACCTCAGGGACAGTCAGTCCTCAGAGACAGTCAGTCCTCGGGGACAGTCAGTCCTCGGGGACAGTCAGACATCAGGGACAGTCAAACCTCAGGGACAGTCAGACCTCGGGGACAGTCAGACCTCGGGGACAGTCAGACCTCAGGGACAGGCAGACCTCGGAGACAGTCAGACCTCGGGGAAAGTTAGACCACAGAGACAGTCAGACCTCAGGGACAGTCAGACCTCAGGGACAGTCAAACCTCAGGGACAGTCAGACCTCAGGGACAGTCAGACCTCGGGGACAGTCAGACCTCGGGGACAGTCAGACCTCGGGGACAGTCAGTCCTCGGGGACAGTCAGATCTCAGGGACAGTCAGACCTCGGGGACAATCAGACCTCAGGGACAGTCAGTCTTCAGAGACAGTCAGTCCTCGGGGACAGTCAGTCCTCAGGGACAGTCAGACCTCGGGGACAGTCAGACCTCGGGGACAGTCAGACCTCGGGGACAGTCAGACCTCAGGGACAGTCAGATCTCGGGAACAGTCAGATCTCGGGAACAGTCAGACCCCGGGGACAATCAGACCTCGGGGACAATCAGACCTCGGGGACAGTCAGTCCTCGGGGACAGTCAGACCTCGGGGAAAATCAGACCTCAGAGACAGTCAGACCTCAGGGACAGTCAGACCTCAGGGACAGTCAAACCTCCGGGACAGTCAAACCTCGGGGACAGTCAAACCTCGGGGACAGTCAGACCTCGGGGACAGTCAGTCCTCGGGGACAGTCAGACCTCAGGGACAGTCAGATCTCAGGGACAGTCAGATCTCAGGGACAGTCAGATCTCA
Source organism: Hyperolius riggenbachi (assembly GCF_040937935.1). Taxonomy (NCBI): domain Eukaryota; kingdom Metazoa; phylum Chordata; class Amphibia; order Anura; family Hyperoliidae; genus Hyperolius; species Hyperolius riggenbachi. Next base: position 446,237,993 of record NC_090650.1, on the reverse strand, counting down.
GGGACAGTCAGACCTCGGGGACAATCAGACCTCAGGGACAGTCAGTCCTCAGAGACAATCAGTCCTCGGAGACAGTCAGTCCTCGGGGACAGTCAGACCTCAGGGACAGTCAAACCTCAGGGACAGTCAAACCTCGGGGACAGTCAGACCTCGGGGACAGTCAAACCTCAGGGACAGTCAGACCTCGGAGACAGTCAGACCTCGGAGACAGTCAGACCTCTGGGAAAGTCAGACCTCAGAGACAGTCAGACCTCAGGGACAGTCAGCCCTCAGGGACAGTCAAACCTCAGGGACAGTCAGACCTCGGGGACAGTCAGACCTCAGGGACAGTCAGATCTCAGGGACAGTCAGATCTCAGGGACAGTCAGACCTCGGGGACAATCAGACCTCAGGGACAGTCAGTCCTCAGAGACAGTCAGTCCTCGGGGACAGTCAGTCCTCGGGGACAGTCAAACCTCAGGGACAGTCAAACCTCGGGGACAGTCAGACCTCAGGGACAGTCAGACCTCGGGGACAGTCAGACCTCGGAGACAGTCAGACCTCGGAGACAGTCCGACCTCGGAGACAGTCAGACGTCGGGGACAGTCAGACCTCGGAGACAGTCAGACCTCGGAGACAGTCAGACCTCGGGGACAGTCAGACGTCGGGGACAGTTAGACGTCGGGGACAGTCAGACCTCAGGGACAGTCAAACCTCAGGGACAGTCAGATCTCGGGGACAGTCAGACGTCGGGGACAGTCAGACGTCGGGGACAGTCAGACCTCAGGGACAGTCAGTCCTCGGGGACAGTCAGACCTCAGGGACAGTCAAACCTCAGGGACAGTCAAACCTCAGGGACAGTCAAACCTCAGGGACAGTCAGACCTTGGGGACAGTCAGTCCTCGGGGACAGTCAGACCTCAGGGACAGTCAGATCTCAGGGACAGTCAGATCTCAGGGACAGTCAGACCTCGGGGACAATCAGACCTCAGGGACAGTCAGTCCTCAGAGACAGTCAGTCCTCGGGGACAGTCAGTCCTCGGGGACAGTCAGACCTCAGGGACAGTCAGACCTAGGGGACAGTCAGACCTAGGGGACAGTCAGACCTAGGGGACAGTCAGACCTCGGAGACAGTCAGACCTCGGAGACAGTCAGACCTCGGGGACAGTCAGACCTTGGGGACAGTCAGACCTCGGGAACAGTCAGATGTCGGGGACAGTCAGACGTCGGGGACAGTCAGACGTCAGGGACAGTCAAACCTCAGGGACAGTCAGATCTCGGGGACAGACGTCGGGGACAGTCAGACGTCGGGGACAGTCAGACCTCAGGGACAGTCAAACCTCAGGGACAGTCAGTCCTCGGGGACAGTCAGACCTCAGCGACAGTCAGACCTCAGGGACAGTCAGGTCTCGGGGACAGTCAGTCCTCGGGGACAGTCAGACCTAGGGGACAGTCAGACCTAGGGGACAGTCAGACCTAGGGGACAGTCAGACCTAGGGGACAGTCAGACCTAGGGGACAGTCAGACCTCAGGGACAGTCAGACCTCAGGGACAGTCAGACCTCAGGCACAGTCGAACCTCAGGGACAGTCAGACCTCAGGGGACAATCAGACCTCGGGGACAGTCAGTCCTCAGCAACAGTCAGACCTTGGGGACAGTCAGACCTCGGAGAAAGTCAGACCTCGGGAACAATCAGACCTCGGGGACAGTCAGACCTAGGGGACAGTCAGACCTCGGGAACAGTCAGACCTCAGGGACAGTCAGACCTCAGGCACAGTCAGACCTCAGGCACAGTCAAACCTCAGGCACAGTCAGACCTCAGGGACAGTCAGACCTCAGGGACAGTCAGACCTCGGGTACAGTCAGACCTTGGGGAAAATCAGACCTCAGAGACAGTCAGCCCACAGGCAAAGTCAGACCTCCGGGTCAGTCAGACTTCAGGGACAGTCAGACCTCAGGCACAGTCAGACCTCAGGGACATTCAAACCTCAGAGACAGTCAGACCTCAGAGACAGTCAAACCTCAGAGACAGTCAGACCTCGGGGACAGTCAAACCTCAGAGACAGTCAGACCTCGGGGACAGTCAGACCTCGGGGACAGTCAGACCTCGGGGAAAGTCAGACCTCGGGGACAGTCAGACCTCAGGCACAGTCAGACCTCAGGCACAGTCAGACCTCAGGGTCAGTCAGACCTCGGGGACAGTCAGACCTCGGGGACAGTCAGACCTCAGGCACAGTCAGACCTCAGGCACAGTCAGACCTCAGGGTCAGTCAGACCTCGGGGACAGTCAGACCTCAGGGACAGTCAGACCTCGGGGACAGTCAGACCTCGGGGACAGTCAGACCACGGGGACAGTCAGACCACGGGGACAGTCAGACCTCAGGGACAGTCAGTCCTCAGGACAGTCAGACCTCGGGGACAGTCAGACCTTAGGGACAGTCAGACCTCAGGGACAGTGAGACCTCAGGACGACTCGCTCTCTAGTCTCCACCCAGAACACAGTCTGGAATGTGGCATTACCAGCTCAATACATCTGCATGTTGTGACCTCACCTGGTAATTGTGCTGAACTCCTGGCCAGGACTCTGCCATCCCTGCCGACCTGAGGAAGAAGATGCTGTGATTATTACTGTGCTGTGCTCATCGTCACATGACCTGAGATCGCCGCTCGTCTGACGCTTGCTCACCTTGGCACGCTTGCTTTCTGGTGGAATCCCATCAAACACAAACACAGGCTTGATTCCGATGCTCAGCATGTAGATTGTGCGATGAAAGAGGCCCTGTAATATACTGCAAGAAAACATCGGTGATAAATGACGATCATCAGTCGCTGAACTGCTCCCCGATCTCGCCAGACACATCTGACAACACCCTGGTCACTATACTGGCTTCATCTGGATCAATAAGAACTATAAAACACAATGTTCAACTATATCAGCGCTCCCACGTGTCAACAAACACAACTAATCTCAGGAGAATAGTGGCTAAAGTCCAGTATTCCAGTGACTCTTCTTCATATATACAATCTTTCACTTCAGCGCTGGTCCTCAAATTCCACCACCATACAGCAAGTGACTGTAAACACGCTTACCAGATCCCAATAGACCTTAATTACGGGGTCTAGTTAAGGCATCAATGGACCAGCAGCCGGTATCTCTTCTGCTGGTGTCCCTTTTTGCCACATGTATCAACAGTAATTCAAAATGGCAGATCCACCAAGCATTACAGTAAAAAATGAAGATAGAACAAAAGCAGATCTAAGCGTATCTGTTGCTATCATTTTGTAAGGGTCCCTCCTGTCAGTTGCAGCGGAGCTACAGTCGCCCTGAGCAACCATTGTGTCTTGTTTATTTGTGGCGGTTATCGGAAGCTCAGAGCTGTGGTTGCTCTGAGCAATCTTGCTCCCTTGTCCATAACTCCTGGGGTGATCTGTGTAACCTCTTCCACTATCTAATATCACCCAGCTGCATAGTCTTGTTTGCTCTGGTGGTACTCTGGCTTTCTTGGCCTCAGTCGCTATACCTTGCACGATAAGACCTGGGGGTAACCGAAGTCAGGAGACATATTCAGTGTCCTGTTCAAATGGGGGCTTGTCTATAGGTGAAGACGTGGGCCGGGCTCAGAGCCACGGTAATAGCTTGGGGCACAGAGACTGAAAAGAAAGCAGGAGATCTGCCAGGCATTAACCCTTTATTATTGCATAAAAATCTTAAAAGTTTAAAAACCTCTCTTAGAACCCCTACACCACAATCCTAAAATCCCCTTTACCTCCCAAGCACCTACTTGGAGCAGATGGAAGCGAGCAGGCATCAAGAATATTAACTCTGCTTTTCAGGATGGCAAACTACTTTCCTGGGATAATCTGAAAACTAAATCTAGTCTCCCAAACTCCGATTTCTTTTGTTATTTACAACTTAGAAGCTAAATCTCATCTTTTTTTTTTAAATTAGATATAGTGCAGGAACCTACACAGATTGAACGTGAATACACACAGGGAGCATATAGGCCAAATGTAATCTCTCAGTTGTATACTATATTATGGTATGATGCCCTACCACTCATCATCCCTCCTATAGAAAAATGGGGTAACGCTTTAGCCTTAGAATCCCCCGAAGAGAGTGGTTATCAGTATTTGATAATATGGCCAGAACTTCAGCAAATATAGTACTAAAAGAAAAAGCCTATAAAATACTATATCATTGGTACTTTACTCCTCAGAAACTGGCAAAAATGAAGGCTACGCTATATACATATAATTGGGTACAGTCCTCTATGAAGTAAAGGACCAAAAAACACAGTCCTTTTAGAGGCAATCCACCTTGCCTATAGGAACCTTAGTTACTTTACAGAAAAGGACCTACATTCAAAAAATGAGGAACTGGAGTGCAGTCTTGTGGTATCAAAACTTTGTAGAAAAACTTTATTAACACATATCAAAAAACATTTAAAATGGTTTCTTCAATTCCACATAATTAATCTTCATATAATCAATGATACATCAAAAATATAAAAAAATGAAGCTGATGGAACTGATAAATACTGTGTTCTGGCTTGGCTTGATTGCAACCTTAAAGAGAACCTGTACTGAGTAAAAATATTTAAAATAAACACATGAGGTAACTTCAAAACAACATTACATAGTTACTTTGCCATCAGTTCCTCTCAGAAGCTCACCATTTTCTTCTTATAGTAATCCCTTCCAGTTCTGACAATGTTTTGTCAGATCTGAAATATATCAGTTGCTGTCAGTTATAGCTGAGAGGAAAACTGATGTACCAGGCAATGTCCATGTTTCCCTATGGCTCAAGTGGGTGATGTTACAGTTTAACAGTGTGCTGACCAGAAAGCTGTTATGAGTAATGGCCATTTTCAAAATGGAGGACGGAGAATTCCATTAATCACAGTGGACAAACAGCATGCGGGAGAGGAGAAATACACTGAGGAGTAGACTACATGGAAGGTAAGTATGACTTGTGTATGTTTATTTTGACTTTTAATTTTCAGTTCAGGTTTTCTTTAAATAGATGTTGTGTCTTAAAGGCAACGACGCATGTTCGTTTCGGGCCAGAAATGTATATAGAACCAGTAATGCTGGCATCCGAGCCCACAGGATGCACAGGGTGGTACTCCCAAGGCGTAATAGGGAGGCAAAGCTGCTAAATTAGGAGCCTGAATTAAGGCTATACCAGCCCCTAAATGCTTTCATTGTACCGAGGTTAAAGGGAACTAAAACAAAAAACAGAAAAAGCTTTTATACATACCTGGGGCTTCTTCCAGCCCTATAAGCCTGGATCGCTCCCACGCCACCATCCTCCGCTTTCTCTATCCACCGGTACGGGTCCCGTCACTTCCGGCGGACGCGGCCAATTGTCCGCATGAGCAGGGGCTCCCTCCATACCTTTATGCATGCGGCTGTGCAGGGACAATTGGCCACGTCCTGCCGCCGACTGGCCGTCTTGCCGAAATTACGGGACCCAGTACCGCCGGATACAGGAAGCGGAGGACTGCGGCGTGGGAGCGATCCGTGCGTATGGGGCTGGAGGAAGCCCCAGGTATGTATAAAACCTTTTTTCTGGGGCCTCTGGTTCCCTTTAATGCTGATATGATTCATCGTTGGTGGAGCTGCCCTGTTATCTCCAAATTATGGGATGGCTGCTTTCATCAGATTACTCTGACCCTGGGTTTTACAGTTCCTAAAAATATTGGCACTGCTCTATTCAGCAAAGACTCCCCTGGTCTCCATGCTCACCAAACTAAGCTTGTATCTCTAATTTGCGTGGCCAACAGATGTCTTATTGCTAAATTTTGGAAAGGCCCTATGCCCCCTTCGTCTTGGCTGCTCCATAAGATCTGGTGGATTTATCGCATGGAGCAGATCACCCATACACTCAAGTCCACTATGCACATATTTGAAGAAATATGGGATCCTTGGATGTTGAGATTTCCCTTAGGCCAACCAGCTTCAAGTTGACCCGTTTTTTACTGTTTGTTGTATGCCACATGTTTCTCCTCCTTTCTTACGGACATGTAATACGCCAAGTCACATCTTGCTTACTTTAATGATGCCAACCTTTATTCACATTGTTTTTTTTTTATTTATTTTCTTCTCTGTGCTGCTCTGTTATCATCCTTTGACATTTGCCATCTTGTATGCAGTTTGATGTATCACAAAAAAACTTTTTGAATACAAATTAAAGTAAAAAAAAACAAAACTTTAAAACCAAAGACACTCACATGGGGACCCTTTTGAAAGGGACCCCAATAGAAACAGGGCGTATCGATATCGCAGGACACTATCCAACGAGTGGTCTGCCACACCCCACCTGTTTCACTATTACATACCTCCCAACTTTTTGCGATGAGAAAGACGAACACTAGTTCATTTTACTTCATGTTAAACATTTTAAAATTAGTAATATATATCGATTTAAAGGATGGGAATAAAGTTTAGAGTCATTCAAACACATTTTTTATTGGAGAAATATATCTATATTTACATAGAAAGAGGGACAAAGTCCTGAAAGAGGGACAGTTGGGAGGTATACTATTACAACACCTTGTCAGCAGACAGGAACAGAGTCTGAAGAAGGCTGAAAGATGACTCCTTGGTGGTGTCATCCTGATTCAAAGCCTCTTATAACGACAAGAGAATCACTGGCCATTATATTGATATTCTTTATTGGCCATACTCACCTGACATCCTCGCCATGACGGTTGGTGAGGGCAGGTATTGCTGTCCGGAACTGGCAGATAAACATGGAGGCATCCACAGCGAGCACCTTCCCTGGAGAAGACAGAGCAGACTTAAGCAATCACAGCACAATTACACTGCTTTTACACTGCAAATCACTTTCACAATGTCCCATTCCGATCTGCTCTCTTCACCGGATGCCGGCAACGCAAGAAGAAAAACGCAGCAATGCAGGACTGATCTTCATCTCCCCCCAGATTACCATTCTCCTAACAAGTCCTACAGTGTACCCCTCTCCTACCCAGCCCCAGAGTATGCCCTCCTACCCAACCCATAACATACCCCTCTCCTAACAAGTCCTACAGTGTGCCCCCTCCTACCCAGCCCCAGAGTGTGCCCTTCTACCCAACCCATAACATGCCCCTCTCCTAACAAGTCCTACAGTGTGCCCCTCTCCTACCCAGCCCCAGAGTGTGCCCTTCTACCCAACCCCATAACATGCCCCTCTCCTAACAAGTCCTACAGTGTGCCCCTCTCCTACCCAGCCCCAGAGTATGCCCTTCTACCCAACCCATAACATACCCCTCTCCTAACAAGTCCTACAGTGTGCCCCTCTCCTACCCAGCCCCAGAGTATGCCCTTCTACCCAACCCATAACATACCCCTCTCCTAACAAGTCCTACAGTGTGCCCCCTCCTACCCACTCCCACATTGTAATGGCCGGTAGAATAGAGACAAGGACGGATAAAGCTGGTTTTGCACTGAACCCACACATGCGCACATCCCAGGCTTCTCTGCACACTTTACAAAAAATGCATAGAGGATGAACACAAAAATTATATCACACATACCGTATATACTCGAATACAAGCCGACCTTGTGTATAAGTCAACTCCAATATTCAACCCTCTTAAGCTGGAATTTTTCATTGACTCAAGTATAAGTCTACCCAGCAAAGTTAATGGCTGCACTTGGGGACCAGAAGGGGTTAATGACTGCACTGTATACAGTATTGTAGCTATTAACCCCTCCTGTCCCATAAGTGCAGCCAATACCTCCTCCTGGTCCCCAAGTGCTGCAATTATTCACTCCCCTTCCTGCAGCCCAGTATTCCCCCCCTGCCCCTTTCCTTGGCCAGGACTTTCACACCTGTGCTTTCTTGCCATTTCCTTTCCTCACAGTATCACTTACCACTGGGTACATTGCTGCAAATGGGAATGTTACTATTAGTACACACATTACTCAGTGTGCTCAGTACTTCCTGTGAGTCGTGTATAAGTCCGACGACCCCTACACTTTTATGAAGTGAATCAGACCTAAATTTCTAGACTTATACTCAAGTATATACAGTAAATCCATTAAAAAATGTAAGTAAGTCACACACAAAAAAACCCCACAAAGCATTAAAGTGAAAACTAATGTCCAGGTGTAAACCGGTCCAAGGGCCAACATCAGCGTTAGGACTCTTGCACACTACATCCGATTCCGCTGTGATTTTACATGTGATTCTGATTTTGATGCGATTTTACATGCAATTCCAATTTGCGATTTTTAATCAGTACTGCGTGCTGCATTTTTTTTTGTGTTTTTCTTCTTGTTTTGATAGCATGCAGGGAAAATCGGTATCGCAAATCGGATTTGCAATGTGCAGGGAGCCATAGACTACATTTTCACTAGAAGCATGAAAATGTTTAGATCAGGGGTGCCCATTGGGTAAATCACAAAGGACTTCATTTTCCATTCTGTGTACACAGGTAGATCATTTTGACTTGCTAATTTTTAAAGTAGCTTATTCGCCGAAAAAGTTATTGTTATCTTTTTCCTTTCACCTTTATCAGGACATGTCGCAAATTATCTATCTAACCATCTATCTACCGCAAAAACGACCCGTGTATCCCCAGCATAGGAAGATAGTCCTACTACTGATCATGTGACGAACACTAACCCTGGATGCAATTTTTTTGCATGTCCAAAAAATCATAACATGGTGATCAGTTTTTTTTTCCTGATGCCCCTTCCTATATATTCCTGCGCTGCAGGACTGGGGGTCTGAACTACACCCCTTCTCGTACAGTCACTTCTGCATTGGGAGATGTGAAAGTGACGCAGCCAGCAGCGGAAGCGATGCGTTGCGGTGAGGTAGCCACATTCACATCACTCATCCATGGAAAAGGGCCCTAATGGTGGCCATACATGGTACAATTTTTTCACCCAATCTTACCATTTCTATGTAATATAAAGGCAGCCATACACTGGTCGATGTGCCATCAGATTCGACCAACAGACAGATCCCTCTCTGATCGAATCTGATCAGAGAGGGATCGTATGGCTGCCTTTACTGCAAACAGATTGTGAATCGATTTCAGCCTGAAACCGTTTACAATCTGTGGTGGTGGTGCTGCCGCCGCTCCCCCCCATTCCCCCCCCCCCCCCCACATACATTACCTGCTCCGCCGGCGCAACTCCCCCCGGTCTCCGCTGTCTTCTTCTCCGCTCTGGTCTCCGGCATGCTTCACTACCTCCTGTCTGGGGGAAGTTTAAACAGTAGAGCGCCCTGTACTGTTTAAACTTCCTGCCGGGACAGGAAGAAGTGAAGCCTGCTGGACCCGGAGACCAGACCAGCGCGGAGAAGAAGACAGCGGAGACCGGCGGAGTTGCGCCGGCGGAGCAGGTAATGTATTGCAGCTGTATTGCGTCGGTCGTCGTGCACTCGAACGCCGCTAGCGACGCGCTCCCTACCCGCGGGCGATCGACGGTAATTTCCTGCACGGAGCGATCTATTTCGAGACGAAATAGATCGAAATTCAGTGTTTACCGTGAACGATGTGACAGCAGATTCGATCCCAGTGATCGAATCTGCTGTCGATCGGCGGGGAATCGGCCTAGTGTATGGCCAGCTTAAGGGAACTGCCTACATTATCCGTTCAGTATATTTACTTAATTTACCCTTATACTACATAGAAATGGTAAGATTGGATGAAAAAATTGTACCATGTATGGCCACCATTAACCACTTCAGCCCCACAGTGTCAAAAATCATATGCATCCGAGCAACGTTCACCTCCCATTCATTCGCCAATAACTTTATCGCTACTTATCACAATTAATTGATCTATATCTTGTTTTTTCCACTACTAATTAGGCTTTCTTTAGGTAGTAAATTTTTCTAAGAGTTAGTTTTTTCTAAATCCATTTCAACAGGAAGATTAAGAAAGAAATGGGAAAAAAAATCATTATTTCTCAGTTTTTGGCCATTATAGTTTAAAATTAAAACATGCTACCGTAATTAAAACTGATGTATTGTATTTGCCCATTTGTCCCAGTTATTACACCATTTAAATGATGTCCCTATCACAATGTATGGCACCAATATTTTATTTAGAAATAAATGTGCATTTTTTCAATTTGCGTCCATCACTATTTACAAGTTTATAATTTAAAAAAATATAATAAGATACTCCCTTGACATGTATATAATATCCAGTGGCTGGATAGTGTACTGGTTAAGGGCTCTGCCTTCGACATGGGAGACCAGGGTTCGAATCCTGGCTAGGTCAAATACCTATTCAGTAAGGAGTTCAAGGCAAGACTCCCTAACACTGCAGGGTGGCCTCCTGAGCGCGTCCCAGTGGCTGCAGCTCTTGAGCGCTTTGAGTCCGACAGGAGAAAAGCGCTATACAAATGTTCAGATTATTATATTTAAAAAGTTCAGACCCTTAGGTAACTATTTATGTTGTTGGTTTTTTTATTGTATTTTTTTTTTTTTGTATTAAAAAATGTATTTGGGTAATTTTTGGTGTGGGAGGGAAACAGATAATTTTAAATGTAAGATAATGTAATGTAATATAAAAAATGTATGTGGGTGTAGTTTACTATTTGGCCACAAGATTGCTACTGTCAAAAAAGTCCTGGAGCATACGATCACGCTACCAGGAGGCTGTGAAACTTTTTTTTTTTGCAGAAACACCACGCTCTCTGATTAGAGAGCGTCGTTTTTTCTGCGGGGGACTTAGATCGGTGAATGGGAATTATATTCCCATTCACTGATCGGGGGGGGGGGGGGGGGGCAACGGCAGGCAGCGGGAGCATGCGCGATCGTGCGCGTCAGGCAGCAGGAGCTGCACAGTCTACCTGGACGGATATATGTGGCTGGAAGGTGTACTGGTTAAGGGCTCTGACACAGGAGACCTGGGTTCGAATTTCGGCTCTGCCTGTTCAGTAAGCCAGTAATTCAGTAAGGAGTTCATTGGGCAAGACTCCCTAACACTGCTACTGCCTACTGAGTGCGCTCTAGTGGCTGCTTCGCAAGCGCTTTGAGTCCGACAGGAGAAAAGCGCTATACAAAAAAAAAAAAAAAAAAAGGTATATCCGTCCAGGAGTGCAGCAGGGCGATCAGACTACCCCCCTTTTTTCCCCACTAGGGGGATGTCCTGCTGGGGGGGGTCTGATCGCCGCCGGCTGCCTGCACTTTCCGGGGGGGGCTCTTCAAAGCCCCCCTCCGCAGCGCTTCCTGGCCTCCTTCCCTCCCTCCCCCCGTGAGCGGCGCAGGACGGAATTCCGTCCTGCGCCTGATAGGATAGGCTTCCGCCTATCAGATGCCGGCGATCCCCGGCCAATCAGAGGCCGGGGATCGCAGCAGCGCCGTGTGATGTAAACAGCAGGGATTTCTTCCCCGCGTGTTTACATTTTGCCGGCGAGCCGCGATCGGCGGCTCTCCGGCTGTTCACGGAGACACCCTCCGTGAACTGACATGGAAAGGCCGCTCGATCGAGCGGCCGTTTCCATGGTAACCCGCAGACGACCAGTTTACGCCAATCGGCGTTAGCTGGTCGTCAAGAGGTTAAAGGAGTTATCAGGGAAAATGATTAAAATAAGTGCTATCCGGGGCTTCCTCCAGCCCCAAGCTCCCAGCATGTCCTTCGCCGCAGCTCTCCCCGTCCCTGGCGATGACGTCAGTCCGACCTCTAGGTCGGCCTGTACTGCGCGAGCGGCGCTGTCAATCACCGCCACGTGGGCCGGAGCGGACTGCGGCGAACGGCTGCGGGATTGAGGGATTGTAAATTCTCCTGAGTGTGTCACTGTCTGGGCGGCATAATATGTAAGTACCGGGGCCACCTTAGGGTTGCCACCCGGCCGGTATCTGTCCGGTACTACCGTTAAAATAGTCTATGAAGCCGGAGCCGGAATTATATTTGTACCGGCACGTCATTTGCCGGTAATTCTGTCACTCAGCTCTCTCTCTCCTTGGATTGGCTGGCCACCGGGCACTGCCAGCCAATCATCAGTAAGTGCTGCAGGCTGTTTTTCTCCCCACACGCTGGCTGGTGAGGACTCGTGGAGAGGGAGGAGCCGACAGGAGAGTGAGAGTCTTGGTGCTGCTTCTGTGCTGAGCAGCGTATGCTTAGGTAACTCACTCTGAAAAGAAATCTCCATATCATTTTACATGTTCCTACCAGCTGTCACACTAAGATGATTTTATGTACTACTGTATGTCTTGTTCGTTTGCTGCCTGTGCCTGATAAGTGTTAAATCATGGAGACTCATACTGCAGAAATGAAATGTAGTCTGCAGGTTAGGCCCGGTTCACATTAGCGGTTGTTTGCCAAACGGACCAGATGACCTGACCGGATCCGGACCGGATCCGGATCGGAACCGTACGGTTCTGATCCGGATCCGATCCGGATCCGGTCAGGTTGCATCAGGTGGTAATCAGGATGCGATCCGGATCCGTTTGGCAAAGTTAACGTAAAAAAAAAAAAAAATGTTGGGGTCTGGGAGGTCAGCAGAAGGGGGACCTGTGGAATCAGGCCCTCTGCTGTTTAGCACTCACCTCCACCTCCGACATGCTGCCAACATCCTGCCAACACCTCCAGCTCGTGCTGCTCCACTCCAAAATGCTTGCCCATGTGTCCCCAGCCAGTATCGCCGCAAAAATCCGCATAGGAAGTGGGGTAGAACATCCGGATTTCTCAGCCAGTGTGTTGTGCGGCCTCCGGTTCCCATTTGTTTGTATTGGCCGCATGGTGCAGTCCGGCTCCGCCCCGGATACGGCTGCCGGAGGGGCCGGATGAAAAAATAGCGCATGTTGGAACGGAGGCCGGAGTCCGGATCCGGCCCGGATCCGGTCCGGCTCCGGTTCTGCAGAACGGACCCATGTGAACGGACGCATAGGCTTTAATTGCTATGCCGTGCGTCCGTTCCGTCCGTTCTGCAGGCGGTGCGGCTCCGGCACGGCGATTCCGGAGGGCCACCGCAAGTGTGAACCGGGCCTTATACACACAGCAATGGGATTCCCTGCATTTGTGGAGTTACTGCAGGCTGGGGAGAAAGAGGAGAGTGGGACATGGCTGTAGTATTGTGCACACAGCGGCAGAGCTGAGCCAGCCCATCCCTCAGGAGGAGAGAGGGCCAGGCAAACCTTTACCAGCTGAAGTGCTGTGTGAAAACAAGCAGGTAGCAGAGTGGACTCACACCCACACACTCTCTCCTGTTTTCTTTTTCTCTTCCCGACCCTCTATCAGCTCCTATCCCCTCTTCCAGACTCATATGCTAGCTACTCACCATACAGTTTTCTAGCAGATTTACCTGCCAGATTGATTTTTTTTTCCAACATGTCCGATCTGAATCTTGATCAATTTTCCAATTGATTTCCATAGCAGTGAATGGAAATCGATCGGAAAATCGATAGAAATTCAGGTCAGACATGTTGGAAAAAATTGATCTGGCAGGTAAATCTGCCAGAAAATTGTATGGTGTGTACCTAGCATTTAAGTGCCCATTATTGATACAATTCCACGGGTGATCAATCGTTTCTGCGGTAATCAATCAGAAACGATTAAGGAACTTCCGAGGCAAGGGGCAACAATCTATGTTTACTCACCTGGGGCTTCTTCCAGCCCCTAGCAGCTGTTTCAGTACCTTGCAACAGCCCCGGTCCTCCGCGTGTCCCGCTGGCCGTCTGTAATGACCACGACCCTGATGGCAGGTTGTGTCGTCTGCTTGGGCACTTGCACCCATGCTTCCACGTCATTTGGCAGGTACTGCGCAGGCGCATTACGTGCTAGATGATGTGGATGCATGGACACCAGAAGAGATGACCCGCCGGCAGGTCAATGATCATTACAGACGGCAAGCAGAATAACGCGGAGGACTGGGGCTGCAGCAAGGTACTGAAATGGGGACACAGAGGCTGGTGATAATATACAAAATGTGCCTCTTTGTCCTATATGAATTGCAGAAACCCACCTTTGGCTCTCTTTAGGGCCCGTTTCCATTATCACGAATCTGCATTGCATGCGTTTTCTGCACGCAGAATCGCATAACCAATACAAGTTAATTAGCCTGTTTCCACTTGTCAGGACAACAGTGTTTTTCTGTACAGGAAACATCTGCACAGCAGAGCCATCAGAATTCGCACACTGCCTTGTGCATGCAACGTAATTAATAGGAAATTCGCATGCGTTTTCGCGATGCGAATTTTCCATGCAAATAAGCGTACGTTTTTGTATAAAATCAATGTAAGGGCCGTTTCGACGAGTGCGGTGCAATTTCTATTTGGAAAACGCATAAACGAATTCACATGCGCACGCAAATTTAAATGCAAATTTTCATTCGCATGCGTTTTCGCGTTCCTGTGTAAGGATGTGAATTTAACTATATCAGTGCCTGTGTGCTCTTACATTTATTTTACACATGCAGATTCGCTGTAGTGGAAACGGCCCTAAAAGCATACAGGTACTGACATGGTTAAAATTCGCAAACTTACTAACATTTGCGAAAACGTGCGCAAATTCGCTTCTGCATTTTCGATAACAAACTCGCATTGCACAAGTGGAAATGGGCCCTTACAGTATGCCTATACCCACTACGCTGGTATACTCTACTTAGGGCTCGTTTCCACTATTGCGGTGCGGAATCGCCTGGATTCCACCGCGGACGAAATCGCATGCGGATGCGTTTCTGCATGCGTTTTTCCCTGCGATTTCGCATGGCTAAGTAATAGGCGATTTTAATCATGTCACTGCCTGTGTAAATTGACATTACATTCCATGCGAAATCGCGGGAAAAAACGCATGACAAAGCCGCATGCGATTTCCCTATTAAAAGCATTGCGGGCGAATCGCACGCATTCCAGCCGCACGTGAAATCTGACGGCTCTGCCGTGCAGATTTCCCCCGCACACCAAACGCTCCCGCACGACGCACAAGTGGAAACAGTCCCATCCACTTGTATTGGCTGTGCGAATCCGCATGCGGATTCGCTGTAGTGGAAACGAGCCCTACGTCTATTATTTGACAGTATAACAAAATGGTGGATGTGGTCCCCGACAACCTGGGTGTACATACCTCTGCCCTCAATACTGAAGATTATGAATTATTACAACCCGGCTGGACTTTGGTAGGAAGAGCTGGTATACATCAGAGATAGTACACCTTGTCATCAGGAACAGCTGAGACCCCCTCACACATCCACATGTATATAAATAGGCTCAATTTGTTTATAAAGTCAAAGTCGCATTTATCATTCAACTTATGGTGACAACAACATACCCCACACAAAGACTATAATTTTACAATAGTCTGGCTACATAGATTCATTAGCAAAGTTCTGCATCTAAATATGTAACGTTAATTACAAAATAAGGCTCCTCATAATCAAAGTTGGCCAGCGCAATGCCTCATCATGGGACAGACCAAATGATTTGCATAGCTCCGCCTCCTTCTGACTGTATTAAGCCTGGCAGCCTTTCCATCTCACAGGCCACACCTCCTCTGCCCTCAGACAGCCCATCCCAGGACTCAAGTCAGGTATGGACCATGGACAAGGCGGAGAGCCATGATATACGGGGAGCCATAGAGAGTGGCAGCATCAATGTAAACAGCCATCTAGCGACAATCTGTGTGTCGCTTGCGTGACGGTTTTTATAATGGGGGACAGCGGGGGGGTTGGTGGCACAGTATAAGGACAAAGAGGCTGGTGATAATATACAAAATGTGCCTCTTTGTCCTATATGAATTGCAGAAACCCACCTTTGGCTCTCTTTAGGGCCCGTTTCCATTATCACGAATCTGCATTGCATGCGTTTTCTGCACGCAGAATCGCATAACCAATACAAGTTAATTAGCCTGTTTCCACTTGTCAGGACAACAGTGTTTTTCTGTACAGGAAACATCTGCACAGCAGAGCCATCAGAATTCGCACACTGCCTTGTGCATGCAACGTAATTAATAGGAAATTCGCATGCGTTTTCGCGATGCGAATTTTCCATGCAAATAAGCGTACGTTTTTGCATAAAATCAATGTAAGGGCCGTTTCGACGAGTGCGGTGCAATTTCTATGTGGAAAACGCATAAACGAATTCACATGCGCATGCAAATTTAAATGCAAATTTTCATTCGCATGCGTTTTCGCGTTCCTGTGTAAGGATGTGAATTTAACTATATCAGTGCCTGTGTGCTCTTACATTTATTTTACACATGCAGATTCGCTGTAGTGGAAACGGCCCTAAAAGCATACAGGTACTGACATGGTTAAAATTCGCAAACTTACTAACATTTGCGAAAACGTGCGCAAATTCGCTTCTGCATTTTCGATAACAAACTCGCATTGCACAAGTGGAAATGGGCCCTTACAGTATGCCTATACCCACTACGCTGGTATACTCTACTTAGGGCTCGTTTCCACTATTGCGGTGCGGAATCGCCTGGATTCCACCGCGGACGAAATCGCATGCGGATGCGTTTCTGCATGCGTTTTTCCCTGCGATTTCGCATGGCTAAGTAATAGGCGATTTTAATCATGTCACTGCCTGTGTAAATTTACTTTACATTCCATGCGAAATCGCGGGAAAAAACGCATGACAAAGCCGCATGCGATTTCCCTATTAAAAGCATTGCGGGCGAATCGCACGCATTCCAGCCGCACGCGAAATCTGACGGCTCTGCCGTGCAGATTTCCCCCGCACACCAAAACGCTCCCGCACGACGCACAAGTGGAAACAGTCCCATCCACTTGTATTGGCTGTGCGGAAACGAGCCCTACGTCTATTATTTGACAGTATAACAAAATGGTGGATGTGGTCCCCGACAACCTGGGTGTACATACCTCTGCCCTCAATACTGAAGATTATGAATTATTACAACCCGGCTGGACTTTGGTAGGAAGAGCTGGTATACATCAGAGATAGTACACCTTGTCATCAGGAACAGCTGAGACCCCCTCACACATCCACATGTATATAAATAGGCTCAATTTGTTTATAAAGTCAAAGTCGCATTTATCATTCAACTTATGGTGACAACAACATACCCCACACAAAGACTATAATTTTACAATAGTCTGGCTACATAGATTCATTAGCAAAGTTCTGCATCTAAATATGTAACGTTAATTACAAAATAAGGCTCCTCATAATCAAAGTTGGCCAGCGCAATGCCTCATCATGGGACAGACCAAATGATTTGCATAGCTCCGCCTCCTTCTGACTGTATTAAGCCTGGCAGCCTTTCCATCTCACAGGCCACACCTCCTCTGCCCTCAGACAGCCCATCCCAGGACTCAAGTCAGGTATGGACCATGGACAAGGCGGAGAGCCATGATATACGGGGAGCCATAGAGAGTGGCAGCATCAATGTAAACAGCCATCTAGCGACAATCTGTGTGTCGCTTGCGTGACGGTTTTTATAATGGGGGACAGCGGGGGGGTTGGTGGCACAGTATAAGGACACAGAGGCTGGTGATAATATACAAAATGTGCCTCTTTGTCCTATATGAATTGCAGAAACCCACCTTTGGCTCTCTTTAGGGCCCGTTTCCATTATCACGAATCTGCATTGCATGCGTTTTCTGCACGCAGAATCGCATAACCAATACAAGTTAATTAGCCTGTTTCCACTTGTCAGGACAACAGTGTTTTTCTGTACAGGAAACATCTGCACAGCAGAGCCATCAGAATTCGCACACTGCCTTGTGCATGCAACGTAATTAATAGGAAATTCGCATGCGTTTTCGCGATGCGAATTTTCCATGCAAATAAGCGTACGTTTTTGCATAAAATCAATGTAAGGGCCGTTTCGACGAGTGCGGTGCAATTTCTATGTGGAAAACGCATAAACGAATTCACATGCGCATGCAAATTTAAATGCAAATTTTCATTCGCATGCGTTTTCGCGTTCCTGTGTAAGGATGTGAATTTAACTATATCAGTGCCTGTGTGCTCTTACATTTATTTTACACATGCAGATTCGCTGTAGTGGAAACGGCCCTAAAAGCATACAGGTACTGACATGGTTAAAATTCGCAAACTTACTAACATTTGCGAAAACGTGCGCAAATTCGCTTCTGCATTTTCGATAACAAACTCGCATTGCACAAGTGGAAATGGGCCCTTACAGTATGCCTATACCCACTACGCTGGTATACTCTACTTAGGGCTCGTTTCCACTATTGCGGTGCGGAATCGCCTGGATTCCACCGCGGACGAAATCGCATGCGGATGCGTTTCTGCATGCGTTTCCCCCTGCGATTTCGCATGGCTAAGTAATAGGCGATTTTAATCATGTCACTGCCTGTGTAAATTGACATTACATTCCATGCGAAATCGCGGGAAAAAACGCATGACAAAGCCGCATGCGATTTCCCTATTAAAAGCATTGCGGGCGAATCGCACGCATTCCAGCCGCACGCGAAATCTGACGGCTCTGCCGTGCAGATTTCCCCCGCACACCAAAACGCTCCCGCACGACGCACAAGTGGAAACAGTCCCATCCACTTGTATTGGCTGTGCGAATGCTGTAGTGGAAACGAACCCTACGTCTATTATTTGACAGTATAACAAAATGGTGGATGTGGTCCCCGACAACCTGGGTGTACATACCTCTGCCCTCAATACTGAAGATTATGAATTATTACAACCCGGCTGGACTTTGGTAGGAAGAGCTGGTATACATCAGAGATAGTACACCTTGTCATCAGGAACAGCTGAGACCCCCTCACACATCCACATGTATATAAATAGTCAAAGTCGCATTTATCATTCAACTTATGGTGACAACAACATACCCCACACAAAGACTATAATTTTACAATAGTCTGGCTACATAGATTCATTAGCAAAGTTCTGCATCTAAATATGTAACGTTAATTACAAAATAAGGCTCCTCATAATCAAAGTTGGCCAGCGCAATGCCTCATCATGGGACAGACCAAATGATTTGCATAGCTCCGCCTCCTTCTGACTATTAAGCCTGGCAGCCTTTCCATCTCACAGGCCACACCTCCTCTGCCCTCAGACAGCCCATCCCAGGACTCAAGTCAGGTATGGACTATGGACAAGGCGGAGAGCCATGATATACGGGGAGCCATAGAGAGTGGCAGCATCAATGTAAACAGCCATCTAGCGACAATCTGTGTGTCGCTTGCGTGACGGTTTTTATAATTGGGGACAGCGGGGGGGGGGTTGGTGGCACAGTATAAGGCAGGGCTGTGGAGTCGGAGTCGTGGAGTCGGGCAATTTTGGGTGCCTGGAGTCGGAGTCGGGAAAAAATGCACCGACTCCGACTCCTAATGAATTTGTAACTGTAATTAAAATAGAAAATATGATAAAATGTTCTATTTCTCAGATAAGTCATTAAAAATAATGTATATATACAGTATATATACAGTAATAGCTGTGCTTAGTCCACAAAAATGAAATAAACCAATCAAAATTAGTTACTTGTGCTGCTTCAATAAAGCAGTCCCCGTATTTTTAAGGTCAGATATACATATCTGATTGTGACTGTATATATGATGTGTACACAGGAATCTCTTATATATACTAAATAACATCTATGCTGTAAGAATAAAGCCTGATGTGTAGCTGTGTCACTAATAGAGATGGTCAACGAGATGGAAATAATTCTGCATTGATGCTGATTTATGCAAATGTATGCACTCCCTTTGCTGATGAAATCAAATAATTTGATATGTTGTTAAAATTTGGTTTGGTGACTACAAATTAAAGGGTACCTGAGACGGATGAAAAGTAAAGTTTTATACATACCTGGGGCTTCCTCCAGCCCTCTTCAGGCTAATCAGTCCCTCGCTGTCCTTCACCACCCGGATCTTCTGCTATGAGTCCTGGTAATTCAGCCAGTCAGCGCTGTCCGGCCGCATGCCGCTCCCACAGCCAGGAACATTCTGCACCTGCGCAATAGTGCTGCACAGGTGTAGTATGCTCCTGGCGGCGGAGTGTGTGCATGCGCACTACGCCTGACTGGCTCAAGTACCTGGACTCATAGCAGAAGATCCAGGTGGCGGAGGAGGACAACGAGGGACTGATTATCCTGAAGGCGGCTGGAGGAAGCCCCAGGTATGAATAAAACTTTAATTTCATCTGTCTCAGGTTTACTTTGTTACACAGTAGTACTATACTCTACATATGCACTCCCCACAGAGCTGCAGGGAATCCACTGAGAATGCTGTGCACATTGAACACAGAGGTGTTGTCTGTTTACAATCTCCTCATTCCCCTGCAGAGTACCTGCACATCATTCTTACATGTACCCACACTTACATTGCCTAGGGCCTGATAGATGTTCTTTGTTCCGGTTTGTACCTTTTACAAGTACTCTTACCAAGGACTAGTTTTAGTCTAAAGGGAATAAATATAGTAGTCTACATATCCTTCTCACTTCAGTTGTCTTGTAAAATTCCTAAGCGTTGGCAGTTAAGAGACGAATTTCATGTTACATACTTTTAATCAACAAAATTGTAATATGCAAATTAGAGGAGTCGGAGTCGTGGAGTCGGAGTCGGAGGAATCCTAAACTGAGGAGTCGGAGTCGGTGGATTTTTGGACCGACTCCACAGCCCTGGAAATGGCTGCTAAAGGTTAGAAGAAGCCCCAGGTGAGTACACATAGATTGTTTTCCCTCGCCTCGGAAGTCCGTTAATGGCTGAATTCCCGCTAGCCAATTCTATGAGATTGATCCGAAAAACAGGTTGATTCCATTAATCTGATTAACTTGGCTTTCAGTAATTCAGTCGTTAATGGGCACAACGGTCATTTCCGAACACTACAGGGTAATTGGAAATAATTGATCAGCTGTGGAAGTGTGTCATTAATGGGCACCTTCAGAGTTTACCTTTAGGGAAAAAAGTGCACCTGGGGGTACTCCCCTCAGGAGGGGGATCCTAATGAGGCTTCCCCAATCCTCAGCAGAGGGGATCCAGCTCTAGTACCCCCAAAAGTCTGCTTGTTGGGGGTGTGCGCAGGTGCAATAGTGGCTTTTCCCTCGGACTCTGGCGTAAATATCTGAGCCTGAACAGGTCCGCTTTACTTTGTATAGTGGTCACGATGGGGCTCGGCTATTTCCGCTGGAGCCTGAGCAGTAAGCCGCTAGTGCACCAGCTACATGTCTTTTTCCGGGGCTGCCAGCACTGAGTAAAATGCTGAGTAAGATGGGGGCAGGGCCGGTTTAAGCAACAATGGGGCCCCAGGGCAAAATAAACCTGGGGGGCCCCCCAACATATACCCCGGAACAAAAATCGGCATTAAGAGACCTTTTTTGCAGCTGGTATAACAGGGTGTGAAGCCCCAATCGGTCGGAGCTCCACATTCTGGCTATTCCAGCCTGCATGGGGGACAAGGGGTTAAAAAGTTTCGGGAGGGGGGACCCCACAATTTATTTTTTTTAAATTCACACACTCTAAACATAAAAAAAAAAAAAAATTGGGAAAATAGGAAAACATGCCAGGGATCTTCATACAGCCATATTGCGGCTGTATAGCGATCCCTGGCCAAAGCGCTGCGGCTGCGTATGGACCCCCTGGAAACCCCGTCAGGAAATTGATTGCGCTTTCGTTTGATGCATGTAAAATTACACTACCGTTAGGTTTGCTACTAAAAGTGACATTTACCGCATTTAAAAGTATACTTTTTTTCCTTTGAAACTTTAAAATCGATTTTCTCAAAAACTATAAGGTATTTTTGAAAAATTGTTTTTTCCTCTTATTCCTAATTATCTCCTTAACATACCCTGCAAATTTAGGGTTTCTTGCATTTAAGGTGGATTTGCTATTAACCATTAAAGTCGGCAGGTTTTTAAATGTGTTTTTTTTTCCTTTGAAACTTTAAAATCGATTTTCTCAAAAACTATAAGGCCGATTTTGAAATTTTTTTTTCCTCTTGTAGCCACTGGGGGCCCCTACAAGCTCTGGGGCCCTAGGGCAGCTGCCTCCTTTGCCTTAATGGTAGCGCCGGCCCTGGATGGGGGAAGCCTCCTTAGGATCCAGAGGCTCTCCCTTACATGTGGTCTTTAAACTATTTCTGTATATATAGTATATTCTTGTTATAATCTCTGCTATAGTAAACATTTGGGTTTAGTAAACTACCTCTCCAGGTCCCGGCCAATCTCCATTGTAAGTCTATGGGAGCATTTTGTTTGTGTGCTGAGTTGTATGGCTGTGCAGCAAGCTGACAAAGCTGCACAGCCCTATGTTGCGAAAAATGGCCTGGTCACTAGAGGGGTGTAAGCCTGTGGTTAAGAAGCCCTGGATACTGTACCAGTGATTTTTTTTCCAGCTTGGCTATGCAGCCCTGAGGTATACTTAACCTTGTAGTCCACTAAATATGCAAGTGCATCCGAACACGCTGAAGCCAGCGCAGGAGATTTGGGCACAGCCGGCGCCGCCATAGGCCGTAATAGGAACTACGGCTATAGCAGCGCACAGGGAGTAACTTCAGCGCCGTCAGAAGACAGAGCTGAAGTTGCTTTTAAAACACAATAATTCGGCTTCCAGCGATTGCTGGAAGCCGAATTACATCATCCCCCACTATCCATGTCGGCCTGGAGGGGGAATAGTAATTAACACGGCCGGGACTTGTGCAGCAGCAGGATCAGCCATATACCGGCTGTATCCTACGCCCAAGTCTACCGGCGCTGTATCCTACGCCCAAGTCTACCGGCGCTGTTATCTCTCGTACGCAGTGCATCTACTTTACCTCCGATGGGAGGACAATGTTGGTCCTTTGCAACAGAGAATGTACCAGGGCATGCTGGGCTGTTTTTAGGACATTTGATGATATAGTAAACCAGTTTTCCTGGTGCCTTGGAGTTTACTATAACAAAATTATGCTGTATTCATGTTTCTTGTGCTATTTTTGAAAAATGGTCATAATAACCCCCTCCCACTTTTAGGCCACACCCCCAGGCTAAACCTCAAAGCCGGTATTTTTTCAGTCACAAGGTGGCAACCCTAGGCCACCTTGTGATACTTTTGGTAAGCTGAAGTGCAGAGAGGTCAGAGATGGTGACAGCCCCTCCCGCTAGGCCCTGAGCACCTGCCTAGGTTGCCTGAGGGATGATCCTGCTCTGCTTATGTGGGGGGGCTCACCACAGAGATAACACTCTGCAGTGCTGAATTGGAGGAAGAGGTGAGAGAAGGACTGGAGGCCGCAGCTCTGAGGTTATATTATCACAGCTTGCTGCCCCTCCCAGGCCCCCCCCCGGACTGGAATGCGGACCTCAATACCCGCTGCGGCAGCCTCAGACCGGTGAGGGACCTCATTAGTGTTGTCCGGATCATGAACGATTCGGATCTTTGATCCGAATCTTTTTTATGAGTCGATCATCCGAATCATCAAAATGAGTGATTCGGATCGCAAAAGGGGCGGGGCCAGGAGCGACACGCCCCCTCTCAGCGGGCAGCGGGGTCCTGGAAGCAGGGATCGCTCTGTTGGAGGGGAGCCAGGCTTGCAGGGACAGGTAGATGAGAGAGAGAGGGGACATGGGTGCCACTGCCAGATATGTGTAGAGCACACATACTGGCTATAATGTGCTGCCCATTATAGGCTGTCTGTTCCGTAGTGCTGCACAGTGATCACATTGGAAGCTTTTGGCTCAGCTCAGCACAGCTCAGTAACTTTGCAGGAACTGTGATTTCAGGGCAATATGATCCTCCTGCACTCGGCACTAAACAGCTGCACTTCACTTCTGGGAATGCTTTCTTTCACTGTGCGACCTTTTCTTTCAAAGTGTACAGATGAGCATATAGGTGAAATATATGTAAAGCATATGACTTCAGCATGTGGGTATTACGTGCAAACATTTCTGCTCTCTGCTCATCCCTCCTCCCTTCTCTGTCCACTCCCTGCCCTCTGTCCATCTTCTCCCCTTCTCTGTGTGTGTCCACTCCCTCCCCTTCTCCTGTCCACAGACCTGTCCTGCTGTTCATTTCACCCCCGAATGCTTCCGGTAGTAAAATGATCCGAGATTCGGATCAAAGATCCGGATCTCTTCAATGATCCGATTCGAATCATCCGGATCATTGAAAAGATCCGAACTTCCCATCTCTAGTCCTCATATCACCTCAATGCGCATGCCCAGACACCAGCAGGAGCGGAGCGAGTACTGCGCACGCGCGTGACGTCACGCAGCCCAGGCTGATCGCCGCGCAGCTCTTATGTGATGACAGATCCTCTCCACACAGGCCGCCCCAGGTACCCGCCCCCTCCCCTCGCGCACTGCGGAGCCCCCCGTGACGTCACTGACCTCGGTAGTGCTCGGGGGGCGGGGCGCTGATGGCTCCCGGTGTGACGTCCTGGAGGAGCTCGGCGAGGCCGGGGATACCCATGGCGGAGGCTGGAGGGAGGAGGAGGGCGAGCGGCCGGATCTTCCGGGGAGACCGGGCTGCGGCGGGGAATTCAAACCGGCCCGGGGAACTCCGAGACCAGAGGGGATCACTGACTGCTGGGGGGGGTGTTTGAGAAATTTTAATAGAGGGGATTACTATTTACTGGGGAGATTACAATAGAGGGATCCACTGACTACTGAGGGGGAGAATTATAATAGAGGGATCCACTGACTACTGGGGGAGTATAATAGAGGGATCCACTGACTAGGGGGGGAGTATAATAGAGGGATCCACTGACTACTGAGGGGAAGAATTATAATAGAGGGATCCACTGACTACTGGGGGAGTATGATAGAGGGAACCACTGACTACTGGGGAGATTACAATAGAGGGATCCACTGACTACTGAGGGGAATAATTATAATAGAGGGATCCACTGACTACTGGGGAGATTACAATAGAGGGATCCACTGACTACTGAGGGGGAGAATTATAATAGAGGGATCCACTGACTACTGGGGGAGTATAATAGAGGGATTCACTGACTACTGGGGGAGTATAATAGAGGGATCCACTGACTACTGAGGGGAAGAATTATAATAGAGGGATCCACTGAGTACTGGGGGAGTATAATAGAGGGAACCACTGACTACTGGGGAGATTACAATAGAGGGATCCACTGACTACTGAGGGGAATAATTATAATAGAGGGATCCACTGACTACTGGGGAGATTACAATAGAGGGATCCACTGACTACTGAGGGGGAAAATTATAATAGAGGGATCCACTGACTACTGGGGGAGTATAATAGAGGGATCCAATGACTACTGGGGGAGTATAATAGAGGGATCCACTGACTACTGAGGGGAAGAATTATAATAGAGGGATCCACTGACTACTGGGGGAGTATAATAGAGGGAACCACTGACTACTGGGGAGATTACAATAGAGGGATCCACTGACTACTGAGGGGAATAATTATAATAGAGGGATCCACTGACTACTGGGGAGATTACAATAGAGGGATCCACTGACTACTGAGGGGGAGAATTATAATAGAGGGATCCACTGACTACTGGGGGAGTATAATAGAGGGATCCACTAACTACTGGGGGAGTATAATAGGAGGGAACCACTGACTACTGGGGAGATTACAATAGAGGGATCCACTGACTACTGAGGGGAATAATTATAATAGAGGGATCCACTGACTACTGGGGAGATTACAATAGAGAGATCCACTGACTACTGAGGGGAAGAATTATAATAGAGGGATCCACTGACTCCTGAGGAGTATAATAGAGGGATCCACTGACTACTGGGGGAGTATAATAGAGGGATCCACTGACTACTGAGGGGAAGACTTATAATAGAGGGATCCACTGACTACTGGGGGAGTATAATAGAGGGATCCACTGACTACTGGGGGAGTATAATAGAGGGATCCACTGACTACTTGGGGAGTATAATAGAGGGATCCACTGACTACTGGGGGAGTATAATAGAGGGATCCACTGACTACTGGGGGTGTATAATAGAGGGATCCACTGACTACTGAGGGGAGTATAATAGAGGGATCCACTGACTACTGAGGGGAGTATAATAGAGGGATCCACTGACTACTGAGGGGAGTATAATAGAGGGATCCACTGACTACTGGGGGAGTATAATAGGGATCCACTGACTACTGGGGGAGTATAATAGAGGGATCCACTGACTACTTGGGGAGTATAATAGAGGGATCCACTGACTACTGAGGGGGAGAATTATAATAGAGGGATCCACTGACTACCGAGGGAGTATAATAGAGGGATCCACTGACTACTGGGGGAGTATAATAGAGGGATCCACTGACTACTGGGGGAGTATAATAGAGGGATCCACTGACTACTGGGGGAGTATAATAGAGGGATCCACTGACTACTGGGGAGATTACAATAGAGGGATCCACTGACTACTGGGGGATAATTATAATAGAGGGATCCACTGACTACTGGGGGAGTATAATAGAGGGATCCACTGACTACTGGGGAGATTACAATAGAGGGATCCACTGACTACTGAGAGGGAGAATTATAATAGAGGGATCCACTGACTACTGGGTGGAGTATAATAGAGGGATCCACTGAGTACTGGGGGGGATTATAATAGAGGGAGCCACT
This sequence comes from Hyperolius riggenbachi, assembly GCF_040937935.1. Lineage (NCBI taxonomy): Eukaryota > Metazoa > Chordata > Amphibia > Anura > Hyperoliidae > Hyperolius > Hyperolius riggenbachi. The sequence continues at coordinate 446,211,545 of NC_090650.1, read as the reverse complement.
GACTACTGAGGGGAAGAATTATAATGGAGGGATCCACTGACTACTGGGGGGAGTATAATAGAGGGATCCACTGACTACTGGGGGGGGAGTATAATAGAGGGATCCACTGACTACTGGGGGGATTATAATAGAGGGATCCACTGACTACTGGGGGGAATTATAAAAGAGGGGTCCACTTATGGCGGGTGTTGGGCTCAGATCTGTCGCCAGAAAACTTTTCAGGTACAGGCATACGTATGTCTGTGCTAAGAGGAGATTGCACTGATTGAAGTTCCTGAATAGCCCCAAATATCTGACATATCTGGGTCTGTTGGTTCTAAAAATGCCACGGAAAGTTGGTTTACCGCGGTGGTCAGGACTTCAACATGGCTATACAGTGCGTCCATTTGGGTTCGGTCTGCCATTCTGTAACAATCGGTGTCAGCAACCAGAGAGAGAATCTGATTCTTGGCGATCTGCAGTACCACCAAGAATGCAGATATACGCCTGATTATCGATGATCTGCAGAATCACCAAGAATGCAGATATACGCCTGATTATCGAAGATCTGCAGAATCAGTGATAATACAGATGTATTGCTAACCTCTGGACACCAGAATAGTGAGAGTGTTTGGTGCAACAGTAACAACTCTGAGTGGAGACCACAAGAGGAGCTGGTGGCCTGAGACTCCTGAGGAATTCACCCCTGACTGTGGGTAATATTCCTGTAGCCTGTGGACCCCTGGGCGAGGGACCGAGGCTGGGTTGCAGGAAGCCCTGCTGCTAATATGAAAGGTTTTGCCCTGAACTGGGCTAACGTAATACAGTAATAACACAACCTAGTCTGGGGTGTGAGGTCCGTATTCACAACACCCTGGAACTAGTCTGGAGCATAACATAAATGATAATACAATTCCCTAGTCTTGGGTGTGAGGTCCGTGATCATCAACACCCTGGAACTAGTCTGGAATAAAACACAAAGACAATTCAGTTCCCTAGTCTTGGGTGTGAGGGCCTTGATCTTAACACCCTGGAACTATGCTAGAGAATACACAGAAGATACACAATATTCCTAGTCTGGGGTGTGAGGGCCTTGATCCCAACACCCTGGAACTGGTCTAACAAATAATAACAGTACAAGGTAATCTGGCTCAGTGTGAATTCCCAGGTCCACCTGGTTCAAACACACTGTAAGGATCTGACTATGGTCTGAGTACCTTCACGCAAGTGTTAGCAATGGCAGACAACCAGCAACTGACAAGCAGCAGAATATATAGCAGCTGGACTCTGCTGCCCCGCCCGAGCCACTCAGCCAATCATGAGTCCAGCAGGAATCAGCTGATCGTCCTGATCAGCTGACACTTCCCCTGCTGGTATAAAGGTCCTGACTTCTGGCCCGCGCGCGCGTAGTGTGGACTAACAGACCCAGGCACGCTGCTGCATACAAACCGCCACCTTGGACGCGGAAACAGCCGCTTTGCTGTTAGAACATGCGGCGGCTTTTCCGCATTCTGCCACACTACCAGACGCGTGCAAACCGCCGCGTTGGACGCGGAATCAGCCGCCCCGCCTTCAGCACACGCGGCGGCTCCTCCGCGTTTTCTCACAGATCCACTGACTACTGAAGAGGAAGGATTATAATAGAGGGATCCACTGACTACTGGGGGGAATATAATAGAGGGATCCACTGACTACTGGGGGGATTATAGTAGAGGGATCCACTGACTACTGGGGGAGTATAATAGAGGGATCCACTGACTACTGGGGGAGTTATAATAGAGGGATCCACTGACTACTGAAGGGGAAGAATTATAATAGAGGGATCCACTGACTACTGGGGGAAGTATAATAGAGGGATCCACTGACTACTGGGGGGAGTATAATAGAGGGATCCACTGACTACTGGGGGGATTACAATAGAGGGATCCACTGACTACTGGGGGGGAAATTATAAAAGAGGGGTCCACTGATGGCGGGTGTTGGGCTCAGATGACTCCGGAGAGTGGTGGTTGGTTTGCGGTGAAGATGTAGGGGATGTTTGGGGTGTGTTTATGGGTTATGAGGTTCTCATATTACCCCTTTGTTTTGTTTCTCTGTAGACGTGTATAGGGTGGGCTCCCCCCTGCCTGTAGATGTGTATAGGGTGGGCTCCCCCCTGCCTGTAGACGTGTATAGGGCGGGCTCCCTCCTGCCTGTAGATGGGGTCCCTGGAGGTGGTGGAGTATGCATCGCACGTCACCCTCAGCACGGTGTGCCTCTTCTCTGCTCTCCGGATGCTGGAGGTAAGGCTGCAGACAGGTGTGTGTGTATATTATTATAGGGGTTGGACAAAATAACGGAAACACCTTAAAGAGACTCCGTAACAAAAATTGCATCCTGTTTTTTTATCATCCTACAAGTTCCAAAATCTATTCTAATGTGTTATGGCTTACTGCAGCACGTTCTACTAACACAGTCTCTGTAATAAATCAATGTATCTTTCTCTTGTCAGACTTGTCAGCCTGTGTCTGGAAGGCTGCCAAGTTCTTCAGTGTTGTGGTTCTGCTATGAAGGGGGACTTCCAGGCCCCTCTATGCACACTGCCTGTGTGTTATTTAGATTAGAGCAGCTTCTCTCTTATCTTTTACAAGCTGGATAAATCCTCCTCTGAGCTGGCTGGGCTTTCACATACTGAGGAATTACATACAGGCAGAGCTGTCTGCACTCTGCAGGAAGAAACAGCCTGACACTTCAGTGGAAGATAGCTGCAGGGGGAAGAAACACACAAATGATCTCTTGAGATTCAAAAGGAAGGATGTATACAGCCTGCTTGTGTATGGATGTATTTTCTATGTGTGGACATGCTGTACATCAACCTACTTCCTGTTTTGGTGGCCATTTTGTTTGTTTATAAACACACTTTTTAAAACTGTTTTTAACCACTTTTAATGAGGCGGGGAGCGGCGAAATTGTGACAGAGGGTAATAGGAGATGTCCCCTAACGCACTGGTATGTTTACTTTTGTGCGATTTTAACAATACAGATTCTCTTTAAAAATCAACAAGATAGATTTCAATATGGTGTAGGTCAACCTTTTGTGGCAATTACAAGCTCAATCCTCCGAGGTATTGATTCATACAAATTGTGAATTGTTTCCAAAGGAATTTTAGCCCATTCTTCAGTTAAAACACCCTCCAGTTATTTTAGAGACGATGGCGGCGGAAATCGTCTTCTTACTTGAATCTCTAATAACGACCATAAATGCTCAATAATGTTGAGGTCTGGGGATTGTGGTGGCCGGATGAGATGCACAACTTCATCAGAATGTTCCTCGTGCCGTTCTTTAACAATTCTAGCTGAATGGATTGGGGCATTATCCTCTTGAAAGATGGCATTCCCTTCCGGAAACAGTTCTTGAATCATAGGATGAACTTGTTCATCCAAAATTCCTAAACAGTCTCAGCTGTTAATTGTTCCATGACGGGAAATCATTGGCCCGGCGGATTTCCAAGAAATAGCACCCCAGATCATCACAGAATCCCCACCATGTTTTACGGTTGGGAGAAGGCAGTCTGGATGAAATGCTTCTTTCGGCTGTCTCCAAACCTACACTCGGCCGGAGGTCGGAAATAAGGTAAACAATGATTCATCAAAGAAAATCAGAATCAACTTTCAGAATCAGAATCAATCTTATTTCGCCAAGCATGACTGGGTCAGGCCCGGAATTGGGTTTGGCACAACCGAGCGGTACATAGAAAGAAAGGCAGGAAAAACGTTAGAATGACAGTACTCAAATATAAGCATACACGAATATACAATCAACAATTAGATATACACAGCCGAAGTCTGCCGCGCCTATGCAGGTGGGAGGGCGCTGATAGAGGGTGGTGGAATGTTCAGGGAGTTCAGGAGGCTAACGGCCATCGGGAAGAAAGAGTTCTTGTGTCTGGTGGTCTTGGTGGGGATGGCCCGAAGTCTCCGACCCAGTGCAAGTGGGGAGAAAAACCAGTGGCCTGGGTGAGAGAGGTCACTTGCAAATCCTCAGTGCCCTGGCTCGCAGTCTTGTGGTATACAGGTGGTCAAGTGGGGGCAGAGGTCTCCCAATGAGACCAAAAATCACATTTTTCCACTGCTCGAGGGACCAGTTCTGGTGGTTTCTACACCACTCTAAATGCTTTGAAACATTTGTCTTTGAGAGCAGAGGTTTTCTAATTGCAGTTCTTCGGTGGAATCCAGATTTGTGCAGCTCCCGACGGACAGTTTTTGTGGAAACTGGGTTCTGTAGGTGTTCATTCAGCTCTGCAGTGATTTTAGGAGCCGTGGTCTTGCGAGCTTTTCTAATTGGATTTAGAGTCTGACGGTCTCTCTCAGACAACTTCGACTTTCAGCCACAACTGTGCTTTGCTGAGGACGTTTTTCCTTCTCTTGCAAAGGCAGTCATTACTTTTGAGACAGGACCTCTTGAAATGCCAAACATTCGGGCAGTCTCTGTTACAGTAGCGCCTGCCATACGAGCACCAACAATTTGGCCTCTTTGAAAGTCTGAGAGATCTGCCATTTTTATAAATTATAACCAACTTTTGTTTAAATATCTGTAAAAAAAAAACCCCAATTATTTTAGTTACACATATCAAATAACAAAAATAATAAACAAAAAAAAATTAACATATGTCAAGTTTTGATTTCTTAAAACATGTTCAAAGATTATGATGCCAAAATGTTAGGTGTTTCCATTATTCTGTCCAACCCCTGTATATTATTATATACTGTATATTTATAATATATACCTTCCAGCCAAAGGGACAGCAGCTTTCCTGCGGTAGATCCGCTCTCAGCGGGGGATGGTCAGGGTGATGCTATACATTAGAGTTGATGCAAGGTTATGCAAATCTACATCACTGGTAAATGGAGCAGTAGAATCCTGCTGAGGTGTGTTGCTGGTGCTGAGCACTAAGAAATGTTATGAGAATGGATCAGCGGGAGAATCACAATCACTGTCTGGTGCTGCTGTTCTGATTCATTGATTACGTTTTGGGAAGTCAGAGCGATCAATTACTTTATTCATTGCAAGCAGATTGGCTGTGTGTGTGTGGCTTCAAAGCGGACCTGAACTCAGAACTTCCTCTCTGCTCTTAAAGATACACAACAGAATAATAACCTGTACTGAGTAAAATTATTTAAAATAAACACATGAGGTAACTTCAAATGAACATTACATAGTTACCTTGCCATCAGTTCCTCTCAGAAGCTCACCATTTTCTTCTTATAGTAATCCCTTCCAGTTCTGACAATATTTTGTCAGATCTGCAATATACCAGTTTCTGCCAGTTATATATCAGTTGCTGTCAGTTATAGCTGAGAGGAGAACTGATGTGCCCGGTAATGTCCATGTTTCCCTATGGCTCATGTGGACGATGTAACAGTGTAACAGTGTAACTGTGTGCTGACCAGCAAGCTGTTATGGGGTAATGGCCATTTTCAAAATGGAGGATGGAGAATTCCCTTGATCACAGTGGACAAACAGGACACAGGAGAGGAGAAAGACACTGAGGAGTAGACTACACAGGAGGTAAGTATGACTTGTGTATGTTTATTTTGACTTTTAATTTTCAGTTCAGGTTTTCTTTAAAGAAAAAAAATGTCTTTGTTACAGTTAATACAAATCCTGGAATAAATCTGCAGTGTGTCTTCTTATTAGCAGGGCTGCTCAAATCCGGTCCTGGAGACATGCGGATAGTTCTATCCGGATATCTCCCAGTAAAGCTGGGGGGATGTCAATCTTACCTGTATGACGTCTCCTTCCGTTCATACACGTCGCCTCTCACAATGCGCTCCAAACGCCGCATACGCCAGTCACATGACTACAAACACTTCCTCCTTCAACACGGAAGGAGGTAATATTGACCCCCCCGGATGGCTCCCGGAGCAGATTTGAGCATCCCTGCTTATTAGTGTGTCTACTACAAATTAGCTGCTATGCAGTGTCAGGGGAGATTCCTGAGCTGATGCAGCTGAGAGATCAAATTACAGTGGTGATTAGCACAGATGAGGGGAAATTAGGCTAAACTCTCTAACATTTCTCTCTCTGTTTTCCTTCTGTCCTGTGCAAGAGTTCAGCTCCTCTTTAATGCCTGTTACCCTCTTTCAGTTATGATGGGCCATCACTGACCAGTTTTACCACGTCCTGGTAGTATGAGGGTCAGCAGATACTATGATCGGATTGTATAGGTGAGCGGTCACACTACATGGAGATGGTAAAATTGGTCAGTGATTGGCCAATCATAATTGAAGGTGTGTATTGGGTTTTAAAGCGTACAGAACACGTGTCCAGGTTTGGCATCTGCCATGGTGAAGCCAGTTGCGTGTGGTTCGGTATTAGTCATGGAGAGAATCCGAAAACATAGCAGCAAAAGTTATGTTGTGTTAGGTATCACCTAAACAGCTTTTGTTGCTATGTCTTTGGATGTCCAGTTTTACCGCCTATGTGTAGTATGAGGGCTTCATTAACCCCCTCCCGACCGCCTAGTGCCGATCGGCGTCGGGAGGGTGGCAGCCGCAGGACCGCGTAACGCAGAAAGGCGTCAAGTCCTGGGGCGGGGTTTTGCAGAAGATCGTGCGCACATCTCTGCTTGAATGACGGCTGTCCCCTGGGGAGGCTCAAGAGCAATCGACTCTCATAGGCTGATGCCTATCACAGCCAATCAATCTCATTGGCTGGCGGGGGGAGGGATTGAATAAAAAAAGACAAATTTTTATTAATAAAAAGTACACAAATACATAAAAAATAAACATTGGAGCGATCAGTGCCCACCAACAGAAAGCTCTGTTGGTGGGCAGAAAAGGGGGTGGGGATATACTTGTGTGCTGTGTTGTATGGCTCTGCAGCAAGCTTTTAAACCTGCAGTGGCCTAAATTGTAAAAAAAATAGCCTGCTCTTTAGGAGGGTGTAAGCCGTGGTCCTCAAGTGGTTTAAATGCTATGAAGAGATTGTGCAGGTAAACGAGGGTACACACCATGCAATTTTCAGTTCACATCCTACTGTTGATTCCGATAATTATCGTATCAGAAAAAAATAAAAAATACACACCCTACTGATGTCCAGCAACCGATCCCAGCTCAGAATCGATCTTTCTCGATTAGAAGCAGTTCAGACATGCCAGAATTTATTGGTCAAATACTGACTATTGTGTATGTCCTTTCAATTCATTTTTCATCCTTATTCATTTGGAAAAATGATCGGAGATCTGATCACATACGTGTGTATGCTAGCTTTCTTCTGTATCCAATCCATGTGAGATTTGATCACATACGTGTGTATGCTAGCTTTCTTCTGTATCCAATCCATGTGAGATCTGATCACATACGTGTGTACGCTAGCTTTCATCTGTATCCAATCCATGTGAGATCTGATCACATACGTGTGTACGCTAGCTTTCTTCTGTATCCAATCCATGTGAGATCTGATCACATACGTGTGTATGCTAGCTTTCTTCTGTATCCAATCCATGTGAGATCTGATCACATACGTGTGTGTGCTAGCTTTCTTCTGTATCCAATCCATGTGAGATCTGATCACATACGTGTGTACGCTAGCTTTCTTCTGTATCCAATCCATGTGAGATCTGATCACATGCGTGTGTACGCTAGCTTTCTTCTGTATCCAATCCATGTGAGATCTGATCACATGCGTGTGTACGCTAGCTTTCTTCTGTATCCAATCCATGTGAGATCTGATCACATACGTGTGTATGCTAGCTTTCTTCTGTATCCAATCCATGTGAGATCTGATCACATACGTGTGTACGCTAGCTTTCATCTGTATCCAATCCATGTGAGATCTGATCACATACGTGTGTACGCTAGCTTTCTTCTGTATCCAATCCATGTGAGATCTGATCACATACGTGTGTACACTAGCTTTCTTCTGTATCCAATCCATGAGAGATCTGATCACATGCGTGTGTACGCTAGCTTTCTTCTGTATCTAATCCATGTGAGATCTGATCACATACGTGTGTACGCTAGCTTTCTTCTGTATCCAATCCATGTGAGATCTGATCACATACGTGTGTACGCTAGCTTTCTTCTGTATCCAATCCATGTGAGATCTGATCACATACGTGTGTATGCTAGCTTTCTTCTGTACCCAATCCATGTGAGATCTGATCACATGCGTGTGTACGCTAGCTTTCATCTGTATCCAATCCATGTGAGAGCTGATCACATGCGTGTGTACGCTAGCTTTCTTCTGTATCTAATCCATGTGAGATCTGATCACATACGTGTGTACACTAGCTTTCTTCTGTATCTAATCCATGTGAGATCTGATCACATACGTGTGTACGCTAGCTTTCTTCTGTATCCAATCCATGTGAGATCTGATCACATGCGTGTGTACGCTAGCTTTCTTCTGTATCCAATCCATGTGAGATCTGATCACATACGTGTGTACGCTAGCTTTCTTCTGTATCCAATCCATGTGAGATCTGATCACATGCGTGTGTACGCTAGCTTTCATCTGTATCCAATCTATGTGAGAGCTGATCACATGCGTGTGTACGCTAGCTTTCTTCTGTATCTAATCCATGTGAGATCTGATCACATACGTGTGTACACTAGCTTTCTTCTGTATCTAATCCATGTGAGATCTGATCACATACGTGTGTACGCTAGCTTTCTTCTGTATCCAATCCATGTGAGATCTGATCACATGCGTGTGTACGCTAGCTTTCTTCTGTATCCAATCCATGTGAGATCTGATCACATACGTGTGTACGCTAGCTTTCTTCTGTATCCAATCCATGTGAGATCTGATCACATATGTGTGTATGCTAGCTTTCTTCTGTATCCAATCCATGTGAGATCTGATCACATGCGTGTGTACGCTAGCTTTCATCTGTATCCAATCCATGTGAGAGCTGATCACATGCGTGTGTACGCTAGCTTTCTTCTGTATCTAATCCATGTGAGATCTGATCACATACGTGTGTACACTAGCTTTCTTCTGTATCTAATCCATGTGAGATCTGAGCACATACGTGTGTACGCTAGCTTTCTTCTGTATCCAATCCATGTGAGATCTGATCACATGCGTGTGTACGCTAGCTTTCTTCTGTATCCAATCCATGTGAGATCTGATCACATACGTGTGTACGCTAGCTTTCTTCTGTATCCAATCCATGTGAGATCTGATCACATGCGTGTGTACGCTAGCTTTCATCTGTATCCAATCTATGTGAGAGCTGATCACATGCGTGTGTACGCTAGCTTTCTTCTGTATCTAATCCATGTGAGATCTGATCACATACGTGTGTACACTAGCTTTCTTCTGTATCTAATCCATGTGAGATCTGATCACATACGTGTGTACGCTAGCTTTCTTCTGTATCCAATCCATGTGAGATCTGATCACATGCGTGTGTACGCTAGCTTTCTTCTGTATCCAATCCATGTGAGATCTGATCACATACGTGTGTACGCTAGCTTTCTTCTGTATCCAATCCATGTGAGATCTGATCACATACGTGTGTATGCTAGCTTTCTTCTGTATCCAATCCATGTGAGATCTGATCACATGCGTGTGTACGCTAGCTTTCATCTGTATTTAATCCATGTGGGAGCTGATCACATGCGTGTGTACGCTAGCTTTCTTCTGTATCTAATCCATGTGAGATCTGATCACATACGTGTGTACGCTAGCTTTCTTCTGTATCCAATCCATGTGAGATCTGATCACATGCGTGTGTACGCTAGCTTTCTTCTGTATCCAATCCATGTGAGATCTGATCACATACGTGTGTACACTAGCTTTCTTCTGTATCCAATCCATGTGAGATCTGATCACATACGTGTGTATGCTAGCTTTCTTCTGTATCCAATCCATGTGAGATCTGATCACATGCGTGTGTACGCTAGCTTTCTTCTGTATCCAGTCCATGCGAGATCTGATCACATGCGTGTGTACGCTAGCTTTCTTCTGTATCCAATCCATGTGAGATCTGATCACATGCGTGTGTATGCTAGCTTTCTTCTGTATCCAATCCATGCGAGATCTGATCACATGCGTGTGTACGCTAGCTTTCTTCTGTATCCAATCCATGTGAGATCTGATCACAAATGCGTGTGTACGCTAGCTTTCTTCTGTATCCAATCATTTGAGATCTGATCACATGCGTGTGTACGCTAGCTTTCTTGTGTATCCAATCCATGTGAGATCTGATCACATGCGTGTGTATGCTAGCTTTCTTCTGTATCCAATCCATGTGAGATCTGATCACATGCGTGTGTATGCTAGCTTTCTTCTGTATCCAATCCATGTGAGATCTGATCACATGCGTGTGTATGCTAGCTTTCTTCTGTATCCAATCCATGTGAGAGCTGATCACATGCGTGTGTACGCTAGCTTTCTTCTGTATCCAATCCATGCGAGATCTGATCACATGCGTGTGTACGCTAGCTTTCTTCTGTATCCAATCCATGTGAGATCTGATCACATGCGTGTGTACGCTAGCTTTCTTCTGTATCCAATCATTTGAGATCTGATCACATGCGTGTGTACGCTAGCTTTCTTGTGTATCCAATCCATGTGAGATCTGATCACATGCGTGTGTATGCTAGCTTTCTTCTGTATCCAATCCATGTGAGATCTGATCACATACGTGTGTACGCTAGCTTTCATCTGTATCCAATCCATGCGAGATCTGATCACATGCGTGTGTATGCTAGCTTTCTTCTGTATCCAATCCATGTGAGATCTGATCACATATGTGTGTACGCTAGCTTTCTTCTGTATCCAATCCATGCGAGATCTGATCACATGCGTGTGTATGCTAGCTTTCTTCTGTATCCAATCCATGTGAGATCTGATCACATGCGTGTGTATGCTAGCTTTCTTCTGTATCCAATCCATGTGAGATCTGATCACATGCGTGTGTATGCTAGCTTTCTTCTGTATCCAATCCATGCGAGATCTGATCACATGCGTGTGTATGCTAGCTTTCTTCTGTATCCAATCCATGCGAGATCTGATCACATGCGTGTGTATGCTAGCTTTCTTCTGTATCCAATCCATGCGAGATCTGATCACATGCGTGTGTATGCTAGCTTTCTTCTGTATCCAATCCATGCGAGATCTGATCACATGCGTGTGTATGCTAGCTTTCTTCTGTATCCAATCCATGCGAGATCTGATCACATGCGTGTGTATGCTAGCTTTCTTCTGTATCTAATCCATGCGAGATCTGATCACATACGTGTGTACGCTAGCTTTCTTCTGTATCCAGTCCATGCGAGATCTGATCACATGCGTGTGTATGCTAGCTTTCTTCTGTATCCAATCCATGTGAGATCTGATCACATGCGTGTGTATGCTAGCTTTCTTCTGTATCCAATCCATGCGAGATCTGATCACATGCGTGTGTACGCTAGCTTTCTTCTGTATCCAATCCATGTGAGATCTGATCACAAATGCGTGTGTACGCTAGCTTTCTTCTGTATCCAATCATTTGAGATCTGATCACATGCGTGTGTACGCTAGCTTTCTTGTGTATCCAATCCATGTGAGATCTGATCACATGCGTGTGTATGCTAGCTTTCTTCTGTATCCAATCCATGTGAGATCTGATCACATGCGTGTGTATGCTAGCTTTCTTCTGTATCCAATCCATGTGAGAGCTGATCACATGCGTGTGTACGCTAGCTTTCTTCTGTATCCAATCCATGCGAGATCTGATCACATGCGTGTGTACGCTAGCTTTTTTCTGTATCCAATCCATGTGAGATCTGATCACATGCGTGTGTACGCTAGCTTTCTTCTGTATCCAATCATTTGAGATCTGATCACATGCGTGTGTACGCTAGCTTTCTTGTGTATCCAATCCATGTGAGATCTGATCACATGCGTGTGTATGCTAGCTTTCTTCTGTATCCAATCCATGTGAGATCTGATCACATACGTGTGTACGCTAGCTTTCATCTGTATCCAATCCATGCGAGATCTGATCACATGCGTGTGTATGCTAGCTTTCTTCTGTATCCAATCCATGTGAGATCTGATCACATATGTGTGTACGCTAGCTTTCTTCTGTATCCAATCCATGCGAGATCTGATCACATGCGTGTGTATGCTAGCTTTCTTCTGTATCCAATCCATGTGAGATCTGATCACATACGTGTGTACGCTAGCTTTCATCTGTATCCAATCCATGTGAGATCTGATCACATGCGTGTGTATGCTAGCTTTCTTCTGTATCCAATCCATGCGAGATCTGATCACATGCGTGTGTATGCTAGCTTTCTTCTGTATCCAATCCATGCGAGATCTGATCACATGCGTGTGTATGCTAGCTTTCTTCTGTATCCAATCCATGCGAGATCTGATCACATGCGTGTGTATGCTAGCTTTCTTCTGTATCCAATCCATGCGAGATCTGATCACATGCGTGTGTATGCTAGCTTTCTTCTGTATCCAATCCATGCGAGATCTGATCACATGCGTGTGTATGCTAGCTTTCTTCTGTATCTAATCCATGCGAGATCTGATCACATACGTGTGTACGCTAGCTTTCTTCTGTATCCAATCTATTTGAGATCTGATCACAAATGCGTGTGTACGCTAGCTTTCTTCTGTATCCAATCCATGTGAGATCTGATCACAAATGCGTGTGTACGCTAGCTTTCTTCTGTATCCAATCCATGTGAGATCTGATCACAAATGCGTGTGTACGCTAGCTTTCTTCTGTATCCAATCATTTGAGATCTGATCACATGCGTGTGTACGCTAGCTTTCTTGTGTATCCAATCCATGTGAGATCTGATCACATGCGTGTGTATGCTAGCTTTCTTCTGTATCCAATCCATGTGAGATCTGATCACATGCGTGTGTATGCTAGCTTTCTTCTGTATCCAATCCATGTGAGATCTGATCACATGCGTGTGTATGCTAGCTTTCTTCTGTATCCAATCCATGTGAGAGCTGATCACATGCGTGTGTACGCTAGCTTTCTTCTGTATCCAATCCATGCGAGATCTGATCACATGCGTGTGTACGCTAGCTTTTTTCTGTATCCAATCCATGTGAGATCTGATCACATGCGTGTGTACGCTAGCTTTCTTCTGTATCCAATCATTTGAGATCTGATCACATGCGTGTGTACGCTAGCTTTCTTGTGTATCCAATCCATGTGAGATCTGATCACATGCGTGTGTATGCTAGCTTTCTTCTGTATCCAATCCATGTGAGATCTGATCACATACGTGTGTACGCTAGCTTTCATCTGTATCCAATCCATGCGAGATCTGATCACATGCGTGTGTATGCTAGCTTTCTTCTGTATCCAATCCATGTGAGATCTGATCACATATGTGTGTACGCTAGCTTTCTTCTGTATCCAATCCATGCGAGATCTGATCACATGCGTGTGTATGCTAGCTTTCTTCTGTATCCAATCCATGTGAGATCTGATCACATACGTGTGTACGCTAGCTTTCATCTGTATCCAATCCATGTGAGATCTGATCACATGCGTGTGTATGCTAGCTTTCTTCTGTATCCAATCCATGCGAGATCTGATCACATGCGTGTGTATGCTAGCTTTCTTCTGTATCCAATCCATGCGAGATCTGATCACATGCGTGTGTATGCTAGCTTTCTTCTGTATCCAATCCATGCGAGATCTGATCACATGCGTGTGTATGCTAGCTTTCTTCTGTATCCAATCCATGCGAGATCTGATCACATGCGTGTGTATGCTAGCTTTCTTCTGTATCCAATCCATGCGAGATCTGATCACATGCGTGTGTATGCTAGCTTTCTTCTGTATCTAATCCATGCGAGATCTGATCACATACGTGTGTGCGCTAGCTTTCTTCTGTATCTAATCCATGCGAGATCTGATCACATACGTGTGTACGCTAGCTTTCTTCTGTATCCAATCCATGTGAGATCTGATCACATACGTGTGTACGCTAGCTTTCTTCTGTATCTAATCCATGTGAGATCTGATCACATACGTGTGTACGCTAGCTTTCATCTGTATCCAATCCATGTGAGATCTGATCACATGCGTGTGTACGCTAGCTTTCTTTTGTATCCAATCCATGTGAGATCTGATCACATACGTGTGTACGCTAGCTTTCTTCTGTATCTAATCCATGTGAGATCTGATCACATACGTGTGTACGCTAGCTTTCATCTGTATCCAATCCATGTGAGATCTGATCACATGCGTGTGTATGCTAGCTTTCTTCTGTATCCAATCTATTTGAGATCTGATCACATACGTGTGTACGCTAGCTTTCTTCTGTATCTAATCCATGTGAGATCTGATCACATACGTGTGTACGCTAGCTTTCTTCTGTATCCAATCCATGTGAGATCTGATCACATACGTGTGTACGCTAGCTTTCATCTGTATCCAATCCATGCGAGATCTGATCACATGCGTGTGTATGCTAGCTTTCTTCTGTATCCAATCCATGTGAGATCTGATCACATATGTGTGTACGCTAGCTTTCTTCTGTATCCAATCCATGCGAGATCTGATCACATGCGTGTGTATGCTAGCTTTCTTCTGTATCCAATCCATGTGAGATCTGATCACATGCGTGTGTACGCTAGCTTTCTTCTGTATCCAATCCATGTGAGATCTGATCACATACGTGTGTACGCTAGCTTTCTTCTGTATCTAATCCATGTGAGATCTGATCACATACGTGTGTACGCTAGCTTTCATCTGTATCCAATCCATGTGAGATCTGATCACATGCGTGTGTATGCTAGCTTTCTTCTGTATCCAATCTATTTGAGATCTGATCACATACGTGTGTACGCTAGCTTTCTTCTGTATCTAATCCATGTGAGATCTGATCACATACGTGTGTACGCTAGCTTTCTTCTGTATCCAATCCATGTGAGATCTGATCACATACGTGTGTACGCTAGCTTTCATCTGTATCCAATCCATGCGAGATCTGATCACATGCGTGTGTATGCTAGCTTTCTTCTGTATCCAATCCATGTGAGATCTGATCACATATGTGTGTACGCTAGCTTTCTTCTGTATCCAATCCATGCGAGATCTGATCACATGCGTGTGTATGCTAGCTTTCTTCTGTATCCAATCCATGTGAGATCTGATCACATACGTGTGTACGCTAGCTTTCATCTGTATCCAATCCATGTGAGATCTGATCACATGCGTGTGTATGCTAGCTTTCTTCTGTATCCAATCCATGCGAGATCTGATCACATGCGTGTGTATGCTAGCTTTCTTCTGTATCCAATCCATGCGAGATCTGATCACATGCGTGTGTATGCTAGCTTTCTTCTGTATCCAATCCATGCGAGATCTGATCACATGCGTGTGTATGCTAGCTTTCTTCTGTATCCAATCCATGCGAGATCTGATCACATGCGTGTGTATGCTAGCTTTCTTCTGTATCCAATCCATGCGAGATCTGATCACATGCGTGTGTATGCTAGCTTTCTTCTGTATCTAATCCATGCGAGATCTGATCACATACGTGTGTGCGCTAGCTTTCTTCTGTATCTAATCCATGCGAGATCTGATCACATACGTGTGTACGCTAGCTTTCTTCTGTATCCAATCCATGTGAGATCTGATCACATACGTGTGTACGCTAGCTTTCTTCTGTATCCAATCCATGTGAGATCTGATCACATACGTGTGTACGCTAGCTTTCTTCTGTATCCAATCCATGTGAGATCTGATCACATACGTGTGTACGCTAGCTTTCATCTGTATCCAATCCATGTGAGATCTGATCACATGCGTGTGTACGCTAGCTTTCTTCTGTATCCAATCCATGTGAGATCTGATCACATACGTGTGTACGCTAGCTTTCTTCTGTATCTAATCCATGCGAGATCTGATCACATACGTGTGTACGCTAGCTTTCTTCTGTATCCAATCCATGTGAGATCTGATCACATACGTGTGTATGCTAGCTTTCTTCTGTACCCAATCCATGTGAGATCTGATCACATACGTGTGTACGCTAGCTTTCTTCTGTATCCAATCCATGTGAGATCTGATCACATACGTGTGTACGCTAGCTTTCTTCTGTATCCAATCCATGTGAGATCTGATCACATACGTGTGTACGCTAGCTTTCATCTGTATCCAATCCATGTGAGATCTGATCACATGCGTGTGTACGCTAGCTTTCTTCTGTATCCAATCCATGCGAGATCTGATCACATGCGTGTGTATGCTAGCTTTCTTCTGTATCCAATCCATGTGAGATCTGATCACATACGTGTGTACGCTAGCTTTCATCTGTATCCAATCCATGTGAGATCTGATCACATGCGTGTGTATGCTAGCTTTCTTCTGTATCCAATCCATGCGAGATCTGATCACATGCGTGTGTATGCTAGCTTTCTTCTGTATCCAATCCATGCGAGATCTGATCACATGCGTGTGTATGCTAGCTTTCTTCTGTATCCAATCCATGCGAGATCTGATCACATGCGTGTGTATGCTAGCTTTCTTCTGTATCCAATCCATGCGAGATCTGATCACATGCGTGTGTATGCTAGCTTTCTTCTGTATCCAATCCATGCGAGATCTGATCACATGCGTGTGTATGCTAGCTTTCTTCTGTATCTAATCCATGCGAGATCTGATCACATACGTGTGTGCGCTAGCTTTCTTCTGTATCTAATCCATGCGAGATCTGATCACATACGTGTGTACGCTAGCTTTCTTCTGTATCCAATCCATGTGAGATCTGATCACATACGTGTGTACGCTAGCTTTCTTCTGTATCCAATCCATGTGAGATCTGATCACATACGTGTGTACGCTAGCTTTCTTCTGTATCCAATCCATGTGAGATCTGATCACATACGTGTGTACGCTAGCTTTCATCTGTATCCAATCCATGTGAGATCTGATCACATGCGTGTGTACGCTAGCTTTCTTCTGTATCCAATCCATGTGAGATCTGATCACATACGTGTGTACGCTAGCTTTCTTCTGTATCTAATCCATGCGAGATCTGATCACATACGTGTGTACGCTAGCTTTCTTCTGTATCCAATCCATGTGAGATCTGATCACATACGTGTGTATGCTAGCTTTCTTCTGTACCCAATCCATGTGAGATCTGATCACATACGTGTGTACGCTAGCTTTCTTCTGTATCCAATCCATGTGAGATCTGATCACATACGTGTGTACGCTAGCTTTCATCTGTATCCAATCCATGTGAGATCTGATCACATACGTATGTATGCTAGCTTTCTTCTGTATCCAATCCATGTGAGATCTGATCACATGCGTGTGTACGCTAGCTTTCTTGTGTATCCAATCCATGTGAGAGCTGATCACATGCGTGTGTACGCTAGCTTTCTTCTGTATCCAATCCATGTGAGATCTGATCACATACGTGTGTACGCTAGCTTTCATCTGTATCCAATCCATGTGAGATCTGATCACATGCGTGTGTATGCTAGCTTTCTTCTGTATCCAATCCATGTGAGATCTGATCACAAGCGTGTGTATGCTAGCTTTCTTCTGTATCGAATGCATGTGAGATCTGATCACATACGTGTGTACGCTAGCTTTCATCTGTATCCAATCCATGTGAGATCTGATCACATACGTATGTATGCTAGCTTTCTTCTGTATCCAATCCATGTGAGATCTGATCACATGCGTGTGTACGCTAGCTTTCTTGTGTATCCAATCCATGTGAGAGCTGATCACATGCGTGTGTACGCTAGCTTTCTTCTGTATCCAATCCATGTGAGATCTGATGTGTGTAACAGGAGAGACAGAGGCTGTCATTCAATTCACTTTTATTGTTTTCTCCTGGGAGATCATCTTTCGTCATCTGTTTAAAGAGTAACTGATAGGCATTAAATCGTAATTCAAGTCTCTATTTCCATATGTTGATTGACTTGAATGGATGCCTAACAGGAGATGCAAAAGTTCATAATCAATCTGACATGTTTTATTTTAGGTGAATGACAATCCCTTGGTGCGCAGTCTGGACTTTAGGGCAGCAGGGTCTTTAGAAATGAATTTAAATGAGTGCCCTTGGAATTGATAGTTTTTCGTATGCCCCCGCATCCCCCTCAGCATTTCCACTCCTCCCCGCAGCATTACAGAGCAAAGCGGGGAGGAATTAAGGCAGCGCGCACAGACTCGCCTACACATGGTTCCGAGCACTAAAGTTCCCGTCTAAATTCTGCACTGGTAGTAATGCTGCGTGGAGGAGTGGAAATGCAAGGGCACTAATTTAAAATAATTTCTAAAGACCATGCTGCCCTTAAAGTGAACCTTAAGCCAGAAAAAAAAAATGAGTTTTACTCACCTAGGGCTTCTACCAGCCCCCTGCAGCTGTCCTGTGCCCTCGCAGCCACTCATGGCTCCTCTGGTCCCCCGCTGCCAGCTAGTTCTGCTTCTACCAGTCCCCTGCAGCAGTCCTGTGCCCTCGCAGCCACTCACTAATCCTCTGGTCCCCCACTGCCAGCTAGTTCTGCTTCTACCAGCCCCCTGCAGCAGTCCTGTGCCCTCGCAGCCACTCACTAATCCTCTGGTCCCCCTCTGCCAGCTAGTTTCGTTTTTGCCGACAGGCCCGTCAGGACATTGCTACGCGTAGCTTTTTCCGCATTCCCGACTGTAATTAGCGCTATTGCGGGCCGCAACGCGTACAAAAATACGCGTTGTCGCATATCTATGCGTGCATAATGCGGCAACGCGTATTTTTGTACGCGCTGCGGCCCGCAATAGCGCTAATTACTGTCGGGAATGCGGAAAAAGCTACGCGTAGCCAGTCCTGACGGGCCTGTCGGCAAAAACGAAACTAGCTGGCAGAGGGGGACCAGAGGATTAGTGAGTGGCTGCGAGGGCACAGGACTGCTGCAGGGGGCTGGTAGAAGCAGAACTAGCTGGCAGCGGGGGACCAGAGGATTAGTGAGTGACTGTGAGGGCACAGGACTGCTGCAGGGGGCTGGTAGAAGCAGAACTAGCTGGCAGCGGGGGACCAGAGGATTAGTGAGTGGCTGCGAGGGCACAGGACTGCTGCAGGGGGCTGGTAGAAGCAGAACTAGCTGGCAGCGGGGGACCAGAGGATTAGTGAGTGGCTGCGAGGGCACAGGACTGCTGCAGGGGGCTGGTAGAAGCAGAACTAGCTGGCAGCGGGGGAGCAGAGGATTAGTGAGTGGCTGTGAGGGCACAGGACTGCTGCAGCGGGCTGGTAGAAGCAGAACTAGCTGGCAGCGGGGGACCAGAGGATTAGTGAGTGGCTGCGAGGGCACAGGACTGCTGCAGGGGACTGGTAGAAGCCCCAGGTGAGTAAAACTCATTTGTTTGTCCTGGCTTAAGTGTCCCTTTAAGTCCAGACTGGGCACCAAGTCCACAGGGGATACCGCAGGGAGGAGGGGGAGGCGGGGATGGCATAGGGGAGTAAGGGAGGAAATTACCTCACGATTGGCTTCAGCCGGAGGGCCCCAAGATGGCCCCTGCCAGGGATAAGAGTTCTCCGAATATATTATATAAAATTCTCTGAAATCCAAACGTGGACAGTGCAGTACATGTGTTATGTAAGCAGAGCCAGTACTTATCTACTCGCATATGTTTCTTATTCTCCTGGCATAGTTTTGCTGTCCGTTCCTCTAAAAGCACGTTTCAGCACTCTGCAAATGAGACGGCGCCAAAAAGCAGCTGCAACAATCCTGACGTCAAAATGATTCTGAGTGTTTTCTTGGCTGCTGGTGGCTGAGCGCTCTTTTCCAATAGCAAACGCCAGCCATTGCGATTTCTCATTCATTTTGCCATGCGATTGTGATTTTTCATTTGCATTGCATAATCACTCTTAAAATCACTCCAGAAAGCGATTGCGATTTGCAAATCGAATCACTTAAAGAGAACCAGAGACGAAGCACCCTTGTGTATTTTACCATATATATCAGTGGGAACATTAGAGAAAACACCTACCATGCTCTCTGTTTCCTCCTCACTGCTAAAAGTGTCTGTTATCAGCTGTGATAAGAATCCCGGACTGAGCATTCAGTCTGGCTTTGCTGGGAATAATTATAGCTGAGTCATTATAGCAGAGCCACAAGGGGGCAGGCTTGGGCTTGAAAAGACACCAGAGAAGACAGACTCAGCTATAATCTTTCCGTAGCAAAGCTAGACTGAGTGCTCAGTCGGGGATTCTTATCAGACGTGATAACAGTCAGATTACACAGAGAACAATGAAACAAAGGGCAGATTAGGTGTTTACTGTCATGTTCCCACTGATTTATAAGGTAAAATACATGAGGGTGCTTCATCTCTGGTTCTCTTTAAGTGGAAAATACTTTTCATGATTCCAATGATAATAGTGATTTGCAAATCGCTCTCAGTGGAAAAGGGCCCTCAAAAGGCGTTTTATTGATAATGTGTGAAAATGACACCTGGGAGAAAAAATTAATTGCATATGGGCCACTACCACTGAGGTACTACCTCTCTGCAGCCACCTGCAGTCTGAATTAAGGTACTGCTGTCTGTATGTTGCAGGTGGTCACTGGTGTGTTTGTGTTTCAGGTGCACAGAGGGGCGTCCGCGGGCTTCCTGCTTCTCGCTGTGGCTTCCATGAGCTCCGTCACTTCCTGCTTTCTGTATGACCAGAGCCTCACCTCCGTCCGCCTCTCCAACCTCTGGGTCACCAGCATCATCGGCC
Organism: Hyperolius riggenbachi; assembly: GCF_040937935.1. Taxonomy (NCBI): domain Eukaryota; kingdom Metazoa; phylum Chordata; class Amphibia; order Anura; family Hyperoliidae; genus Hyperolius; species Hyperolius riggenbachi. Next base: position 446,190,893 of record NC_090650.1, on the reverse strand, counting down.
TGCCTCTCCTCGTCTTCGCTTTCTTCTGGACGAACGGAGACCACTTAACAGCCAACGTGATTCTGGGCTCCGCCCTCCTCCTGGCATCCTGCTCCGCCCATCTGTCTGCGCAAACAAAGATGGCCGCCATTTATCTAACCAATGCCGGAGCGTCTCTGGGGATGCTGATGATCTCGGTATTCACCGGGAATGCATACGGCGTGCTGGGCAGCCTGGCGCTGGGCACCGGGGGCCTCCTGTCCTTCTTGAATGATGGGAGGATTTTACCTTTCTCCACAGACCTGGTATCGGACTGCGTGTACGGCACGTCCTTCCTGGCCCTCCAGATGGCGCTGAGGAGTCAGACCTGTGAGGTCAGCTGACGTTATCACAGGGAAGCCTTTCCCACACTTCTCACCCTGGGGACACCCTTCAGATTTGGGGATTTCAGGGAACCTCTGCATAAAACTTTACTGTATTTTTCAGCATATAAGATGCTCGGGAATATGAGACACACCGAGGATTTGAGGGCAAAAACCAGGGAAAAAATTATATGTACTAAATCTGGTGCATCCATGGTCCAGGAGCGTCTTATGGGGCTTCCCCCTTAATTATTGTGCCCCCCCCTCTGTCCCCCTTTTGTCCTCGGCGCAGTGAAGGAGAGGAGAGGTGTGTGGAAGACGTGGATTAGGTGAGCCAAGCTCCTGATTCTGATGGTAACACATGGGGGGGGGGGGGGGGGGGAGGGGGGAGGGGAGGTGAAGGAGGGAAATGCTGGGAGTCCCTGATACTGCAACGGGCCGGCGGTTCGCATCGGGGAGTGATGGTAATTATAGTAATTCGGGGACTCCCTGTATTTGGCATATAAGACAGAGGGACTTTTTTCAACCAATTTATGGGGGGAGAAAAAGTGCATCTTTATGCTGAAAAATACAGTAGGTGAGGCTATATTCTGAAGGAGGAAGAGCCTTTAAAAATGGGCGTGGCCATTCTTTGTAGCATCTTCCTTGTTTAGCCCCACCCCATATTCCTCCTGTACAGCGCCCCCATTTCACCCCCTGCATTACAGCACCCTCATTGCCTACAATCATGCTGCTTTTTTTTTTTATTATAATAAAACAAGACTTTATTTTGACAGAGTATATAAATCGGACGTGTGTATGTTAAGTCCAATCCACGTGTATCAAAAGGCATGTACCGGGACATTGACAATAAGCAAGAAATAAAGAAAAATATAACAGAAATGGAGTGCTTGTGATATCTCCCGTACACACGCAGGCAGCAGTACAGCATAATCACACGGGAAAGTAATGTGACGAGCAGGGAATACTGCTGAATACAAAATGACCTTATTACTCCAGAGATACACACCTACATATCACAGAGTGGCCAATACTGGCCTTGTAATTACTATCGCAGCAGATCGGGTCGTGTCATCAGATTTTCCACCTGCCCCAGACAAGGTGCAATTTGGGGGTCGTCCCTCCATGAACATAGATCAATTCCCTGAATGGTAGGGAGCCATCTACTCGTGTAATCCAGTTGGCAGCTAAGGGGGGCCACATGCCATCTGCATGCCACCTCCAACCTCACCGTGTTTGTCATGAAGGTCTTCAGGTGGGCGTTTGGCCCTCATCCTGTATGACTGCCAGCAAGCAGACACTGGGATGTGATGCGGCAGGACGCCCTCATCCTGTATGACTGCCAGCAAGCAGACAATGGGATCTGATGTGGCAGGACGCCCTCATCCTGTATGACTCCCAGCAAGCAGACAACGGGATCTGATGCAGCAGGACGCCCTCATCCTGTATGTCTCCCAGCAAGCAGACAACGGGATGTGATGCGGCAGGACGCCCTCATCCTGTATGACTGCCAGCAAGCAGACAACGGGATGTGATGCGGCAGGGCGCCCTCATCCTGTATGACTCCCAGCAAGCAGACAACGGGATGTGATGCGGCAGGACGGCCCTCATCCTGTATGACTCCCAGCAAGCAGACAACGGGATGTGATGCGGCAGGACACCCTCATCCTGTATGACTCCCAGCAAGCAGACAACGGGATGTGATGCGGCAGGACGCCCTCATCCTGTATGACTGCCAGCAAGCAGACAACGGGATCTGATGCGGCAGGACGCCCTCATCCTGTATGACTGCCAGCAAGCAGACAACGGGATGTGATACGGCAGGACGCCCTCATCCTGTATGACTGCCAGCAAGCATACAACGGGAGGTGATGCGGCAGGACGCCCTCATCCTGTATGACTCCCAGCAAGCAGACAACGGGATGTGATGCGGCAGGACACCCTCATCCTGTATGACTGCCAGCAAGCAGACACTGGGATGTGATGCGGCAGGACACCCTCATCCTGTATGACTGCCAGCAAGCAGACACCGGGATGTGATGCGGCAGGACGCCCTCATCCTGTATGACTCCCAGCAAGCAGACAACGGGATGTGATGCGGCAGGACGCCCTCATCCTGCATGACTCCCAGCAAGCAGACAACGGGATGTGATGCTGCAGGACACCCTCATCCTGTATGACTGCCAGCAAGCAGACAACGGGATGTGATGCGGCAGGACACCCTCATCCTGTATGACTCCCAGCAAGCAGACAACGGGATGTGATGCGGCAGGACACCCTCATCCTGTATGACTCCCAGCAAGCAGACAACGGGATGTGATGCTGCAGGACACCCTCATCCTGTATGACTCCCAGCAAGCAGACAACGGGATGTGATGCGGCAGGACACCCTCATCCTGTATGACTGCCAGCAAGCAGACAACGGGATGTGATGCGGCAGGACGCCCTCATCCTGTATGACTCCCAGCAAGCAGACAATGGGATGTGATGCGGCAGGACGCCCTCATCCTGTATGCCTCCCAGAAAGCAGACAACGGGATGTGATGAGGCAGGACGCCCTCATCCTGTATGACTGCCAGCAAGCAGACACTGGGATGTGATGCGGCAGGACGCCCTCATCCTGTATGACTGCCAGCAAGCAGACAACGGGATGTGATGCGGCAGGACGCCCTCATCCTGTATGACTCCCAGCAAGCAGACAACGGGATGTGATGCGGCAGGACGCCCTCATCCTGTATGACTCCCAGCAAGCAGACAACGGGATCTGATGCGGCAGGACGCCCTCATCCTGTATGACTGCCAGCAAGCAGACAACGGGATGTGATGCGACAGGACGCCCTCATCCTGTATGCCTCCCAGCAAGCAGACAACGGGATGTGATGCGGCAGGACGCCCTCATCCTGTATGCCTCCCAGCAAGCAGACAATGGGATCTGATGCGGCAGGACGCCCTCATCCTGTATGACTCCCAGCAAGCAGACAACGGGATGTGATGCGGCAGGACGCCCTCATCCTGTATGACTGCCAGCAAGCAGACAACGGGATGTGATGCGGCAGGACGCCCTCATCCTGTATGACTGCCAGCAAGCAGACAACGGGATGTGATGCGGCAGGACGCCCTCATCCTGTATGACTCCCAGCAAGCAGAAAACGGGATGTGATGCGGCAGGACGCCCTCATCCTGTATGCCTCCCAGCAAGCAGACAGCGGGATCTGATGCGGCAGGACGCCCTCATCCTATATGACTCCCAGCAAGCAGACACTGGGATGTGATGCGGCAGGACACCCTCATCCTCCATGACTCCCAGCAAGCAGACAACGGGATGTGATGCGGCAGGACGCCCTCATCCTGTATGACTCCCAGCAAGCAGACAAGGGGATATGATGCGGCAGGACGCCCTCATCCTGTATGACTCCCAGCAAGCAGACAACGGGATGTGATGCGGCAGGACGCCCTCATCCTGTATGACTCCCAGCAAGCAGACAACGGGATCTGATGCGGCAGGACGCCCTCATCCTGTATGACTGCCAACAAGCAGACAACGGGATCTGATGCGGCAGGACGCCCTCATCCTGTATGACTGCCAGCAAGCAGACAGCGGGATCTGATGCGGCAGGACGCCCTCATCCTGTATGACTCCCAGCAAGCAGACAACAGGATCTGATGCGGCAGGACGCCCTCATCCTGTATGACTGCCAGCAAGCAGACAACGGGATGTGATGCGGCAGGACGCCCTCATCCTGTATGACTGCCAACAAGCAGACAACGGGATCTGATGCGGCAGGACGCCCTCATCCTGTATGACTCCCAGCAAGCAGACAACAGGATCTGATGCGGCAGGACGCCCTCATCCTGTATGACTGCCAACAAGCAGACAACGGGATCTGATGCGGCAGGACGCCCTCATCCTGTATGACTCCCAGCAAGCAGACAAGGGGATATGATGCGGCAGGACGCCCTCATCCTGTATGACTCCCAGCAAGCAGACAAGGGGATATGATGCGGCAGGACGCCCTCATCCTGCATGACTCCCAGCAAGCAGACAACGGGATCTGATGCGGCAGGACGCCCTCATCCTGCATGACTCCCAGCAAGCAGACAACGGGATATGATGCGGCAGGACGCCCTCATCCTGCATGACTCCCAGCAAGCAAACAACGGGATGTGATGCGGCAGGACGCCCTCATCCTGCATGACTCCCAGCAAGCAGACAACGGGATGTGATGCGGCAGGACACCCCATTTTATCATGGAGGAATTGTATTCCGTCCGGTAGGTTATCAGAGAGCGACACTCCCAGATCAGGTGGTAGGAGGGAGAGGTGAGCTGGCACTTTGGACAGGCATTTGTAGCTGAAGAGTTTTTATTTGATCACACAACAAGCCCTATCCCATAGTGCCATATCAATCCCTGCCATGTACTGATGAGACCCAACAATCAGAAGCAGGCTGTCTGCATGTGGGGTTAGTGTGGCTCTGTAACGTATACACTACAATGCTCTCCCCAGAAATTTTTTTTCCAGCCGGATGGCATGAGAAAGTAGCCGGGTGGGGGAATATGAGAGAATGCAGGGCCGGTGCTTCTCTGCACAACTCTGCTTACAGCATAGGGGGAGGTGAGCAGATGACAGCCGGGTGGTCACCAAAACTAGCCGGGTGGAGCACCCGCCTAAAAGAGCCTGGGGAGAACACTGCACTATAGGCTTGCTATACACCAGCGGCTCTGGATGTAAGCCTGGCTACAGGGGCTTAAAGAGATAATTTTCATATTCAGTAGTGGTGCATTTTGGGTAACCACAAATGTTCACTAATGTTTTTAGTAGGAGGGCTTTTTTGGCCCCTTATACATTCCTAGTTGTTCTGGGTCACCCCGAGCTGCTTGGTTACTCTCTAACAAACAAAAAGCAAATACAAACAGCGGTGATCCCTCCAAAGTAGGGTGAGCAAACAAGTGCAGCTAACAGACAAAGGCCTCAATTCACTAAGATCATGCTGGAGATAATAAGGCAAGAGAAAACTTACCTCCACACAGTGAGAAAGTTATTTTATCTCTTTATTCCTTAAGTTACCTCCTCTGTAGTTATTTTCACACGCAGTTAATTAACAGCCTGTCTTTAACTTAAGAATTCTGAAGTTATTTTAAGGAATGAAGAGTTAACTTAAAGAGAAACTCCAACTTAGAATTGAACTTTATCCCAATCTGTAGCTGATACCCCCTTTTACATGAGAAATATAATGCTTTTCGCAAACAGACCATCAGGGGGCGCTGTATGACAGATTTTGTGCTGAAACCCCTCCCACAAGAAGCTCTGAGTACAGCGGTACTCTGGGCAAACTGCCACAATGTAACAATGTTCACAGACAGGAATTAGCTGTTTACAGCTGTCTCTAACAGCCAGAACAGCTAGGAGCAGCTACATAACCTGCCCACAGTAACAATGTCACCATGTAATGTCAGAATGTAAATCGGGGAGAGGAAAGATTTTACAATGAGCAAACACTGACTAAATCATTTATACATAATTATTGTAAAAATGAAGCACTTTTTATATTACATTAGTTTCACTGGAGTTCCTCTTTAAAGGGAAGGTTCAGGGAACTCTTGAAAAAAATAAAAATCCCTATCCACTTACCTGGGGCTTCCTCCAGCCCGTGGCAGGCAGGAGGTGCCCTCGCCGCCGCTCCAGAGGCTTCCGGTCGTCTTCGGTGGCCGACCCGACCTGGCCAGGCCGGCTGCCAGGTCGGTCTCTTCTGCGCTCCATGGCCGGGCACTTCTGCGTCCCACGCGGGCGCGCTGACGTCATCGGACGTCCTCCGGGCTGCGCCTGTGCAGTACAGCCCGGAGGACGTCCGATGACGTCAGCGCGCCCGCGTGGGACGCAGAAGTGCCCGGCCATGGAGCGCAGAAGAGCCCGACCTGGCAGCCGGCCTGGCCAGGTCGGGTCGGCCACCGAAGACGACCGGAAGCCTCTGGAGCGGCGGCGAGGGCACCTCCTGCCTGCCACGGGCTGGAGGAAGCCCCAGGTAAGTGGATAGGGATTTTTATTTTTTTCAAGAGTTCCCTGAACCTTCCCTTTAAAGACAGAAGAGTTAACTTTAGGTTTGCCTGAGGTAAAATGTTTCATGAATACTACATGCCCCATCACCATGGTGATAACTCCAGAAACGTTATTAAAGACAGGAGATAAGCTTAGTGAATTGAGGCCAAAGAACATTCTTTATCCAAATTCTGACTGGTAATCATAGGCATGAATTTTACAATTGTTAGCAAATATGTTATGTAATTGAAGTCCTAATCCCGTTATAACAAAATGCAGACACACCCTCTGCTTTATCACTCCCCTGCATTTTAATGCAAAAACCCATAAGGTGAATATTCTAATGTTATTACCGTAGTGAGAAGTTATAATCCAGGAAAGACCCGCTGAACTATGCTCTAATAAACTCAACAGTAGCGTATTGAAACTGTCAGAACTGAGAAATGCATAAAGGCCAGTGGAACGCTATAAGATCCTGATGTGGCTGCCCTGTGTAAGGAGATTACCAGATATTGCCAATGGGAGAAGACAGCCCGCATCTACTACAAACTGTCATAACTGCTCCCCTTTTTAGTTCCCCTTATTGTGTCACCCCCGTTCTACAGCCCTTCATTTTGCTGCCCAACGAGTGCCTTTTATTGCTGAGCTTATTAATCAAACCCCAGTTTAGTTCTTTTTATAGCGTCCTCTATCATAGTTTGTGTTTTCATCCAGCTCCTCCCCCCCCCCCCCCAGTTTTTGCTCCACCCCTTATTTTGCCTCCTAATTATTACGCCCATAGTAATATGCCTAGTGATGGGCTGAAATTTTGCAGCAAAATTCGCATTTACGCATTGTGATTGTAATGTGAAATTTCAGGGAAAATCGTAATTGACTCGTAATTGTAATATTTTACAATTATGCGTAATTTTTGTGCAATTTTCGTGCAATTTTGTGCCGACTTTGGCGGTTAATAGCAAAACCCCCACACATGCTATTGCTACCGAAATTGGTACGTGTGTTAAGGAGAATACTGGGTACAAGCTAAAAAAAAGACATTGTAATTTTTGAGAAGATCAATTTTAAAAATGCAAAACAAAATGGTTTTGAAACTGTCATTTTTAAAAACGATTTGCTTTGCATTTTTTAAATCAATTTTCTCAAAAACTATACGGTCTTTTTTCCCCATGTACCCAGGTAGCAGTTTTGGTGTCAGTAGCATGTAGGGGGGCATTGCTATTAACCTCCAAAGAAGTCGGCACAAAATTACGCAAAATTAAGGAAATTTTTATGCGATATTAGGGATGACTACGAAATCAATTTCGTTTGCAAATCGTAATTGCGTATAGGCGTAATTGTGAAAATGTACGCGAAATGAAGTGAAATCTTGATTTTGCCTATTCCGACCATCACTGAATATGCCGTCAGAGGAAATGCAGAGACCGGCTGCACTGCAGCGTTCATCTATTTATTTGCGTACTGCATCGGTCATTGCCTGCAGATGGTGCACAGTGAGCGCTACGCGGGAACTTGACGGACGTTTCATACGAAGGGGCTTCTTCCGAGGCTTAGAGAAAGGATCCAAGTGCACGTGGTGATCCATAGACAAATGGCAAGTGTGTGTGTGTCCCTCCCAACCCCCCCCCCCCCCCCCACACACACACACCCCTTTCCCCACCCACCACCGCGCCTGATAGAGCATGCGGTAAGCATGCAGAGGATCCGTCAGTGCTCAGATTCTCTGGGCTGTCGCGCGTGGTCGTTCCATCAGGAGGGGAGGGGGGGGGGATCATTCCCATCTCCTGAGCGAGCAATCCTTTATCAGAAGTGAAGCAGGGGGGGGGGGGGGGGCTCTCTGGGAATGAGTTACGGTCTGGCCTTTTTCCTTCAACCACGTTATTCAAGATATTTAAAGAAAGGATAAGAGATTGAAGTGAAAAAAACCTCATGATATAATGAATTGGTTGTGTAATACGGATAATTAACAGATCATTAGTAGCAAAGAAAATAGTGTCATATTTTTATTTTGGGTATACAGCTTTTTTTTTTTTTTTTATATATATAACATTGCATCATTCTCTAATAATTGCAGTTTCCACACTACTCAGCATTCTAAATGATTTCACAGAACAGGCTAATGACCCTTTGAACTTTTCTCTGCAGAGAAAACATAAATAAAGAAGAAACAATGAGAGACAGTTGAGATAAGTGCTTCAAAAGACGGTGCTGTCCACACTTTATAAAGTCACAGAGCTCACAGAAGCTCTTTTGCATAGATAACTGAAGTTTCTTATAGGTAGCCATACATCTAGTGATTCAGTCAACAAAGCAATCAACTTTATTGGGGAATTAACTTCAGTATAGTTGATGGACTAGTGACCCACACACTACAAGTGATATCCTATGCCATTCACCTGCACTAATCGATCTGACCGATGTTGGCTCTCCATGCTCTGAATGCAAAAATCAATCGAATGACATGTGAACCGAAACTGATTCCTGTGTGATCGACCGATATCTACCATCCTGCTCAATCGACTAAGCTGCGCGATTGGACATAAAATTAGCCACTTTTCATTGATTGGGAATTCTGGAACACACTCGATTCTCTCTCGATTCTATAAAATTATGGAATCTAATGGTCAATCGTACAGCCAAATCACTAAATATATGGCCACCTTAACTCTTCCTGTACTGGAAACAATATGAGGCTCATATCTGTGCTACTAATGTTTTCTTTCTTAGCTGTACTACACATACAATTGTTTCATAAAAAGGATGGGAACAAGCACCACTAACAATAATACATGATAAATAATGACCTAGGCGTGCTATGAGCTAAGACAATGTCACAAAAACCAAAAAGAAAGAAAGTAGCTCTACAAGCACCACACTAGAACAAAATATCGAACATTTATGAAAAATCATCTTTATTGTCTCATCAATAAAAACATATAAAAACAGAGACATGGGTCTGGGGTCCCAAATAACAATAAATAATATATAAGTGTGACAATCCAGCCCCGCGATCCCGTCGAGATCTGCTCCCGTTAGCGTACGCAGGAAGTACGGGCGCAGACGGACAACGAGACCGGTTGCTGGATCGTCAGAGGTAAGAAGAAAAGGGCGACACAGAGCGTGCCAATCCCGTCTAATCTGCTCCCGTTAGCATACGCAGGAAGTACGGTGAACAGACTGACAATAAAGATTGGTCGCGCAGCTGCCGACAATATGTAATGGGGCAATCACTCACCAATCCCGTATTGCTAGGCCACTGTTGCCATGCAGGTCTCATGCACTAGAGACTGCTGGAGGCAAATTCACTGTGTGCGTAGTAAACGGCTAAGATTGGTTGGAGGTGCCCATACATATACAATTCTGATTGTATATACAATCTGTAAACTAAAAATATCGATTTCGCGCTGGAAATCGGATAAATACACTGCCACCACTGTCCGGTTGTATGGAGCGGACAGTCTCCAACGCTATCATAATACGGTAGCCAGCCCAATCACGTTCAACACGCTCAAGTCACCGTTCGGGGAATAGTCACTTCCGACGGCTTAAAGACTGTGAGCAATGTGACGTTAAAGAAAGGTTACTGGGTCCCTATATGATGCAATCTCGAATTGTATTTACAATCGAGAAACGAAAGTTATCGATTTCGCACAGGAAATCTGGTACTAGCTAATCCTAGAAGGAAGAAACGGTTATTTACAACCTAGCTAGCGAATCAACAATTTATAAGCAAATCATAAACAATGCGGTAGTATAACTGACTCTTCAGAGGGCAGATTCGTTATAGCAGCAATCAGATGACCAGAACAGGCACAAGACTGAACGATAAAATCGTTAGTTTATTTCTAAACTACATACACACAGCTTATTTTAGAACAGATTGATTGACAGAGAGAAGGGAAGGAAAGGAACAGAATGTCTGATTATATACAGTTCAAATACCGTTATTGGTAGTCCATGCGGCAATCGCAAGTCTTTGGCGAAAGTCCCAAAATGGCGGTTGCCATGCGGCCAGCAGGCCTTTGTTAGAAAGTTCAAAGATGGAGGTTGGCCCGTGTCCCTGCGGGCTGCCAGGATGTTACTAGGCATCAGATTGAAGGTAAAGGACACTGGACTTTTGGATCATGTCAGGTTTGTTCCTCACTGTAGGTGGGAGGAGTTATGACACATACAAGTCCAGCCTTGCAATTTGAATAAGGCAATGCCCCCTTAGGCAGGGAGAGGTTTTGGGCCAATTCATATTTTGCCCGCTCTCAGCATGCCCGTAGGTAATATCAAGAACCCGAATGAATATTCACAATCAGCGTAAGTGTGTGAATCTGCTAATACCAAACACGAGGAGTCTGGATCGCTAATAGCACCGTCCCCCCCTTTCACCTTACTGGCACTGGTTCCGAAAGATCCAGAGGGCTGAAAATCTCTCAGGACCAGGGGCATGTGGAATCTAATAAACTCCGTGAATTTGAGGGAACTGCGATCTTGGGAACACCAGAAATATTACCAAATTGTGCCTATTTATTAAATACAGTTTCTACAGTTTGGTTGAATCTTTGGGTGCCCAGATGGCGTGATAAGGATCATTCCTGTCTCCTTTCAACTCAGGCCACAAGGCAGCTAGGTGTCGGACTCCTGGTGGGTCGATGCCGATCAGGCTGGAGAAAGCTACAATTTATGAGCTTCTGTCAACTGATATCTACCCTTCACCTGATGGATGAGGTCATAAACACCTCAGGGGGTCCCCTGTGCTGGCAGAGAATCTTTTCAACAGGAGGCTAATTAACTGACCATGAAAAGATTTCTCCAGCCCTTTGGTGAAGGGAAAAAAAAAGTGTATTTAAACCAAAAACTGTCATTTTGGGTGGTTTGCGAAGAACTAGCGTTGGTAACTCCATGACGCATTCGATATGTCATATCGACGGCGTCACATCTCCCCCCTTTACAAGATTGGGGAAGGAGCGGTTAGCAGGACCCTGACTGAAGCAATACCAACTTGTTACTTGGGCTCAGTACAGCGGGGCAGCCTGGGTTCCACATGACCTTGGGGGTTGCCCTTTTTGTGTTGGTCAGTGGTTTAGCCAGGAGGCTACAGGGCTTCGCAAACGTCCTGTAGTATCCCGCTGTTCCCAGAGAGGCCTGTACCTCTGTCATGACAATCTGATATGCGTCTGGTTCAACGGTCAGATTGTCAGCTGACAGCTGTCCTAGTACCAGGGACGAGTGATCGCAGTGTTGCTCCCAAGTCGGGGGGAACACAGGGATGTCATCCGGGTACGTGACTGTACAACCGTGCTTGCTTTTCCACAGGTCGTTCCACGCCTGGAGAAAGGTGGCTTGGGCATCCATAATGCCAAAAGACATCCGCATCGAGGCGTTTAAGTCCAAGGGCAGGGTGAATGTGGATTCCAGGCGTGCCTTGGGCACGGTTGGAATCTGCCAGTATCCGTAGCTCCGATCTATGATCGTTAGGTAGTTGGCGGATGCCAGCCAATCCAATAGATCACCGAGGGGAGTCATGGGATACGCAACGGTTATTGGGATGTCGACAGGCATCCTATAGGCCTCACAGAACATGGTGGTCTGTAAGCTAGAGGATTTGCGGAGGACAGCCATCTGTAACATCTCCTCATACTTCATCTTCACTTTTGCTTGCACCTCCGGAGAGGCGCTGTAGGGGATCTGCCATAAGGGCTTGTGAGTCCCCGGGTCCCTTCTGTGAACTGCTGTATCCTGCCCAGGGTTGCTGCGAAGATTTCGCTGTGGGGGCGCAGTGCGCTTCAGCGAGGCCTTCGGGGAGTACGAGAGGTGGGGGGTGACTTTCACATCATCCGCCAATTCTCGTGTGGGAGCTATCAAGCCTGGCAGGGGACCTGTGTCTTCCTGTTCTAATTGGCCGTGCTCTCCCAGAACTAACTGCGTTCTATCTGACTGGGCTTCTAACAGATCCACATGGACCGTGCTTTCACCTGGGGTGTCAGTTACATGGGGAATGGGCTCACTGGAGTAGTTACCATTCTCCCTGTACACCTGTAGTGGAGCTTCCACTGCTGGTGGCTTAGCGGTCTGGCCACTAAGCGCACGCAGGTTGGAGTCGCTCTGTAGTATCCTCACGGATGTGGGACTACAAATCTCAGCCAGCTGCCTAGTGCGATCTGAGGTCAGCTGCTGAAAATCAAACTCTCTGGGGTCAGAGCTGACAGGAATGCCTGCAGGCTCTGAGCTCAGGTTAACAGTACTGTGTGTGTCTGTCTGCACAGGTACACTACAATAAACATCACCTTTTGGGTACATCAAAATCACGTCAATATTGACATTGGTCTGAAGGTCAGAGATATCAGGGGAAGTCGAGACTTCTCCAGATAGTCCTGAGTCCAGACTACCGGTGACACTGAAAGCGTCATCCAGCGTACTCTCACAAACATGCACAACATTATCAAAAGCATTTGCATAACATGATATGTCATTTTTAGCATGAGTGTCACCCGTCTGAAAGTCAGAATTGTCAGAGGGAGTCCCTGCTGTCAGCTCTGAGTTCATGCGGCTGGCCATAGAGCATGTAATGGCCAAAGAATGTACAGCGTTTCTATCACAATTATCACTGACACATGCAATTTCATTAGTAATAACAGGTGCAGAAAAAGATAAGACAGTCAGTTGCTGGTACATATAAATCTGAGGGTACCTCCCGCCCAGTGGCATTAGGTACAGTAGCAATAGCAGGTAAGGGTTTGACATCTCCCTGTTTTCCCAAAGGCTTGTACAGTACCTGGTGGTCAGGGAGTCCTGCTGGGAACTCCTGCATATCAGCAGAAAATTCCGAAGGGCACACAAGCGTGCCTAGATCAGTGCCAAGCACAGGAGGAGAGGGAAACTCTGCAACAGCCCACTCTGGAAAACCCACCCCCCATCCGGCCTTCTCGGGACCTGGGATAACAGAGTTGTGGTGGTTGGGCCTGACTTCAGTCAGGGTGAGGAGCTTTTGTGGGAGAATATCTTCCTCTGTGGCAAGGTCGGAACAGACCAAGGAAACATCTGCTTCTGGAGCACTGGAGCAAAAGATGATCTGGTCGTCCACTGGAGCACTGTGAAGATTTCCGGAACCGTAGAGCATCTCTGACACGCTGACAGGCTGTGCAGAGGGTGATGCAGGTGACGGATCAGGGTTGCTAGCCATCTTCGGGCTAGGGACGGTCGTTCTCTTCCTCTTGGGACAGAAGAACTTTATGTGGCCAGTTGCGCCACAAAGATTACACGTGCGAATGGCAGGTGTGTCAGACTGGGATGCAGCAATAGCAGCAGCTGCAGGTCTCAGTGGCACAAAGCTCACCGGACCAGGAGGAGCAAATGCAGTAGGCTTACCTCCTTCCAAGTCTTGGGACAGTGTTCTGTGACTGTCCAGCACCAGGGTTCTCTGGCTGTCAAGTACAGGAACCTGATGGTACGCCCTCTCAGAGGTGCATACAGGAAAGTCTCGTTCCGTGCCCTCTTCCATGGCAGGAAGTTTTGCTGTGGGGGTCACGGGTAGAGGTTCGCATCTCTCCACCGAAACACATAGTGAAGAGTGCTGATTTGATTGGGTTAGCTGGGCCAACTCCAATTCACGCTGGAGCCGTAGCTCTTCGATCTGGAGATCCCGCTGGCGCAGACACTCTCGGTGCTCCTGGTATCGGCGCAGTTCCTCGCCGGTCAGGTTTGCCAACTCCAATTCCCGCTGGAGTCGTCGCTCCTTGGCCTGGAGATCAAACTGGCGCAGTCGCTCTTGGTGCTCTGCTTCACGCTGGAGCATCCTTGCTTCATGCTGGCGCTGTTCTTCTCGGAACTCCTGGTATATGCGCAGATCCTCGCCGGTCAGGTTTGCCAACCACTCCGGGGGTATCAGGACTGCAGGTAATAGAGGCATTAAGCAAGGTGGCGACAAGGATTCCATCTCTGGAGTAATGCCACCAGCTCAGCCTTGTTGTGCTGCAAGCAGCAATGCCGTGCAATTTGCAGAGGGCTTGCAAGTCAGGAACTGACCAATTCTGGTGAAACTGAACTGAATCAGACATTCAGAAGAGAAGAGTACAAGAAAGAGTAGGATATAGCAAAGGAAAAGTTAGAAAATGTAGACCAATCTATTCGCTATCAATGTGTACCGTTTTGTGTCCAGAACTTCGGTTCTGTAAGACAGGATACTTAGTGACCACTGTCTTATTATTCTGGTTGCAAAGACTGAGTTTGTCAGATCTTTGCGCTCTGATTTCCCAAAAGCTGGCTATGCCTGGTTTTGGGGTGTGCTATCACCACCACTGCCCACCAATGTGACAATCCAGCCCCGCGATCCCGTCGAGATCTGCTCCCGTTAGCGTACGCAGGAAGTACGGGCGCAGACGGACAACGAGACCGGTTGCTGGATCGTCCGAGGTAAGAAAGTAAAGGGCGACAGAGCGTGCCAATCCCGTCTAATCTGCTCCCGTTAGCATACGCAGGAAGTACGGTGAACAGACTGACAATAAAGATTGGTCGCGCAGCTGCCGACAATATGTAATGGGGCAATCACTCACCAATCCCGTATTACTAGGCCACTGTTGCCATGCAGGTCTCATGCACTAGAGACTGCTGGAGGCAAATTCACTGTGTAGTAAACGGTTAAGATTGGTTGGAGGTGCCCATACATATACAATTCTGATTGTATATACAATCTGTAAACTAAAAATATCGATTTCGCGCTGGAAATCGGATAAATACACTGCCACCACTGTCCGGTTGTATGGAGCGGACAGTCTCCAACGCTATCATAATACGGTAGCCAGCCCAATCACGTTCAACACGCTCAAGTCACCGTTCGGGGAATAGTCACTTCCGACGGCTTAAAGACTGTGAGCAATGTGACGTTAAAGAAAGGTTACTGGGTCCCTATATGATGCAATCTCGAATTGTATTTACAATCGAGAAACGAAAGTTATCGATTTCGCACAGGAAATCTGGTACTAGCTAATCCTAGAAGGAAGAAACGGTTATTTACAACCTAGCTAGCAAATCAACAATTTATAAGCAAATCATAAACAATGCGGTAGTATGACTGACTCTTCAGAGGGCAGATTCGTTATAGCAGCAATCAGATGACCAGAACAGGCACAAGACTGAACGATAAAATCGTTAGTTTATTTCTAAACTACATACACACAGCTTATTTTAGAACAGATTGATTGACAGAGAGAAGGGAAGGAAAGGAACAGAATGTCTGATTATATACAGTTCAAATACCGTTATTGGTAGTCCATGCGGCAATCGCAAGTCTTTGGCGAAAGTCCCAAAATGGCGGTTGCCATGCGGCCAGCAGGCCTTTGTTAGAAAGTTCAAAGATGGAGGTTGGCCCGTGTCCCTGCGGGCTGCCAGGATGTTACTAGGCATCAGATTGAAGGTAAAGGACACTGGACTTTTGGATCATGTCAGTTTTGTTCCTCACTGTAGGTGGAAGGAGTTATGACACATACAAGTCCAGCCTTGCAATTTGAATAAGGCAATGCCCCCTTAGGCAGGGAGAGGTTTTGGGCCAATTCATATTTTGCCCGCTCTCAGCATGCCCGTAGGTAATATCAAGAACCCGAATGAATATTCACAATCAGCGTAAGTGTGTGAATCTGCTAATACCAAACACGAGGAGTCTGGATCGCTAATAGCACCGTCCCCCCCTTTCACCTTACTGGCACTGGTTCCGAAAAATCCAGAGGGCTGAAAATCTCTCAGGACCAGGGTCATGTGGAATCTAATAAACTCCGTGAATTTGAGGGAACTGCGATCTTGGGAACACCAGAAATATTACCAAATTGTGCCTATTTATTAAATACAGTTTCTACAGTTTGGTTGAATCTTTGGGTGCCCAGATGGCGTGATAAGGATCATTCCTGTCTCCTTTCAACTCAGGCCACAAGGCAGCTAGGTGTCGGACTCCTGGTGGGTCGGTGCCGATCAGGCTGGAGAAAGCTACAATTTATGAGCTTCTGTCAACTGATATCTACCCTTCACCTAATGGATGAGGTCATAAACACCTCAGGGGGTCCCCTGTGCTGGCAGAGAATCTTTTCAACAGGAGGCTAATTAACTGACCATGAAAAGATTTCTCCAGCCCTTTGGTGAAGGGAAAAAAAAAGTGTATTTAAACCAAAAACTGTCAGTTTGGGTGGTTTGCGAAGAACTAGCGTTGGTAACTCCATGACGCATTCGATATGTCATATCGACGGCGTCACATCTCCCCCTTTACAAGATTGGGGAAGGAGCGGTTAGCAGGACCTTGACTGAAGCAATACCAACTTGTTACTTGGGCTCAGTACAGCGGGGCAGCCTGGGTTCCACATGACCTTGGGGGTTGCCCTTTTTGTGTTGGTCAGTGGTTTAGCCAGGAGGCTACAGGGCTTCGCAAACGTCCTGTAGTATCCCGCTGTCTCATCAATAAAAACATATAAAAACAGAGACATGGGTCTGGGGTCCCAAATAACAATAAATGATATATAAGCACTGATGATAATAGACAAAAACGATGCTGCAGTGCATGATAAATATACAAATATAACAGACTCTCACAATAGCCAATAGGGGTAAACAACACTGGAGTGGAGAAAAAATAAATAAATGTTCCAAAATGGTACAAAAATGGATGTACAATAAAGTGCGATCAATGCAATGAGGTGATCTGTATAACAAGAGGTAGTATGGGAAAAAAAGTGACGATGTGCGACAAATTGTAAATAACGAATAATGTGCAATTGCAGCAATAGAAACCACTCAAAGTAGTGTAAGAAAATGTGCAAACTATGCACTAAAGTGCATGAGAGTATAAGAGGAACAGCCGCAATACTCACAGGTTGGTGGCTAGTGATGGGTCGTTCGCAAACGAGCCGGCTCTAAGAGCCGGCTCTTTGAAGTGAATCAGAGGAGCCGATGCTTAGTCTGAGAAGAGCCGATGCCTCAGCCGCCCCTTTTAGCTCTGCTTTGCTCCGTAATAAAGGGCTCTGAGGCATTCTGGGAGATGTAGTCCTCCTCTTGCAGCTTGTAGGAGTGTTTGGGGTGGAGCAGAGCAGTAGCAGGAGGGATTGCCTCAGTCAGAGAAGTAGTCTGGAGTTGGCATGGAGACGGGGGCGGGGCTTTTAATCTGATTCTGAGTGGTGTCTAGTGATATTTAATTAAGAGCCGATTCAGAGCCGTAAAAGCCGGCTCTTTAATGGGAGCCGATTCAGAAGAGCCGATTCTCTGAGAAGAGCCGGAATTCCCATCACTATTGGTGGCTAGGGAGACAAAAGGGGACCCCAGGCTCACGGAAAGCCTTAGTGCACCTCGCGGGAAAACGCCCGCTTCTGAGGAGGCTGATACTGGAAGCGTATGAGCTGCCCTTTGAACTGACGGGAAAGGAAGTGACGTCAGCGCTAAACCCGGATATGACGCGGCCGCGTCAAAGCGCCAGCTACGCTGGGTTGACATGGCAACCCAGACGCAGCGGCACCGCGTTCCTTGTTCCTCATTCTCATTTTTACAGATTTTTGGTTGGCTCGGTCTCTATTAATCCGAAGACTCAAGGATTCTCAGGAATAAAGACTTTTGGATATGATTTACATACATTTATAATGATATGCAGTTGTCACCTTTATTCACCATTTGGTGTCAGTGTTGCTTTTTTCTTTGGCAGATCAATGTAACATATTAGATTTGTTATGTTTATTATGTGTACACATGTATACATTTGTTTATATATTCACAATCTTATCGCTTCCTTTTCATAAATATTTCAATTTATTCTTACTAATTATTCCTTATTCATCTTTATTTTTTTCATTTTTTCTGCCCTATTTTATCTACACTCATTTGCGCGCATGCCCCCTATACACTCCTCCTCTATTTGGCACCCTCACGCGGCGCCGCTGCGTCTGGGTTGCCATGCCAACCCAGTGTAGCTGGCGCTTTGACGCGGCCGCGTCATATCCGGGTTTAGCGCTGACGTCACTTCCTTTCCCGTCAGTTCAAAGGGCAGCTCATACGCTTCCAGTATCAGCCTCCTCAGAAGCGGGCGTTTTCCCGCGAGGTGCACTAAGGCTTTCCGTGAGCCTGGGGTCCCCTTTTGTCTCCCTAGCCACCAACCTGTGAGTATTGCGGCTGTTCCTCTTATACTCTCATGCACTTTAGTGCATAGTTTGCACATTTTCTTACACTACTTTGAGTGGTTTCTATTGCTGCAATTGCACATTATTCGTTATTTACAATTTGTCGCACATCGTCACTTTTTTTCCCATACTACCTCTTGTTATACAGATCACCTCATTGCATTGATCGCACTTTATTGTACATCCATTTTTGTACCATTTTGGAACATTTATTTATTTATTCTCCACTCCAGTGTTGTTTACCCCTATTGGCTATTGTGAGAGTCTGTTATATTTGTATATTTATCATGCACTGCAGCATCGTTTTTGTCTATTATCATCAGTGCTTATATATCATTTATTGTTATTTGGGACCCCAGACCCATGTCTCTGTTTTTATATGTTTTTATTGATGAGACAATAAAGATGATTTTTCATTAATTTTCGATATTTTGTTCTAGTGTGGTGCTTGTAGAGCTACTTTCTTTCTTTTTGGTTTTTGTGACATTGTCTTAGCTCATAGCACGCCTAGGTCATTATTTATCATGTATTATTGTTAGTGGTGCTTGTAGAGCTACTTTCTTTCTTTTTGGTTTTTGTACTACACATACAAATCATTATCTCTTAAGTTTATTGTCACTTCAGATTCCCTTCATTAGAAATGTGATCCCTCTTTCTGTAGATTGCAGTGTGTATGTCTGGCTCATGTGCAGAGAATGGAAGACAAACAAACTGCTTAACCTTTCTGTCCTCATAGAAGCAGACTGAGGCTAGGAAGGCACTAGCAGTTTATGCTGAGTTTCCCATAATGAATACAACCCATTATACATTCTTCTTCTTATTATTTCGTACTGTATACAGCACTGTCATATAGTCATGTTATATAGCCATGTCACTGACTGTCCTCAGAGGAGCTCACAATCTAATCCCTACCATAGCCATAGCCTAATGTCTTACCAAAGTGGCCAATGACCTTCTTACAGCTAAATCCAAAGGTCAATTTTCCATACTCCTCCTTCTTGATCTGTCATCAGCATTCGATACGGTCGACCACACCTTACTCTCACAAATACTTTCAAATGTAGAAATAAAGGCCCTTGCTCTCACATGGTTCTTCCTACCTCTCTGGAAGGTCCTTCACAGTCTCCTACTCAGATCAGATCTCTTCTCCTCATGCCTTGTCTGTCGGGGTTCCCCAAGGCTCTGTCCTTGGTCCCCTCCTTATTTCCATCTACATGCACGGCCTTGGTGACTCAATCAACTCATTCGGGTTTCAATACCACCTGTATGCAGACGATACGCAACTGTACCTCTCTGCCCCAGACCTTAACTCCCTCCTCAAACGTGTTCCTGACTGCTTGTCTGCTATATCCTCCTTCATGTCCTCTCGCTTCCTAAATCTTAATATGAGTAAAACAGAACTAATAATTTTTCCACCGTCTCTGGCCACCTCTCTGCCTGAAGTAACAATAAATGTTAATAACACTCCCATAACTTCAGTTCCCAAAGCTTGGTGCTTGGGGGTAATATTCGACTCATCTCTCTCTTTTATTCCTCATCTTAACTCCATAACCAGCTCCTGCCATCTCCAACTCAAAAATATATCTCGCATCCGTCCCTTTCTCACTCAAGACACAACCAAAATGTTAATACATGCTCTTATAATTTCTCGTCTGGACTACTGCAACGTACTACTTTGTGGACTACCTTCTAACAAACTGGCCCCGCTCCAGTCGGTACCGAACTTAGCTGCTCGTCTCATTCATCTTTCTTCTCGATCTTCCTCAGCTGACCATCTCTGTCAACCTCTTCACTGGCTGCCAATTAACCAGAGGATCCATTTCAAACTCCTAACCCTAACCTACAAAGCTCTCCACAATCTCTCTCCCCGGTACATATTCCAGATACAAACCCAATCGCAATCTCAGATCTGCACACGATCTTCTGTTGTCCTCCTCTAGAATCACCTCCTCACTTTCACACTTACAAGATTTTGCACGCGCTTCACCCCTTCTCTGGAATCCCCTCCCACAACACATCCGTCACTCGCCAACCTTTGTTACTTTTAAACGCTCTCTAGAAACTCATTTGTTCTGACAAGCATATGCGCTGTCCCCTCCATTGGCTTGGTCCGGCCCTGATGGCTCATGCATGGAGGGCATGTCCATAAAATAAGTAGGTGGTCGGAAAGGGATATTAACCACTTAATGTTAAGATGGGTAGGTGGAGTTTGTTTTTTGCTGGTGCTTGTGTTTTTTTTTTGTTTTTCTTACTTTCTTTTTTCTCTCTCTTACTATAATTAGTTTGACCTGAGCCACTGGTGGAATATTTGATATATTGTAGTGATGATGGAGGGGGGGAGGAGAGGAAAGAAAATCAAACTATGATGCAGACCTGAGACCCACGTATGATGGCTTCACAGCTGTCACATGGTCATATCTGGGTCACATACCGGCTGAGTTTGAAAAAGAAAAAAAAAAAAAAAGCATATGCGCTACCCTAGACCACTTCCCTTTGTCCTAAGACCAAATTGCAGTCCTACTAGGTATCCTAAAACACACTGCCTCTATATATTTTATCGTATACTACCCCTCCTCTTGTTTCCCCCATTGTCACACTCACCATGGCGGCCGGTCACGACATTCGAGGATGCCTTCCCTTGTGCGCATGTGCGGAGGCTCATTCGCTGTCCTGTGTTCATTTCAGCTGCGGTGCGCGGCGTTGCGCGCAGTGCGCATGCGCGCAAAGCATTGCGCGCACATGAAGATGCGCGTGCGCAGAGCGCTGCGCACGTCCCGCGCATGCGCAGGGCGTTAATTTCGGCGCCAATTTCAACTATATAAGCAGCACTGCCCTCTGCTGCAGTGCTGCTCGTTCTGGCAGTTTGGCTAGCCTGTTGGTGAACCGTGTTCCTGTATTACTGATTCTGATTCGATTTCCTGTTGTGACCTTGGCCTGTGACCCCGACTACCGCTGATATCCACCTGCCCTGACCTTCGGCTTGTGTCCTCGACCTCTGTTGTACACCGCCTGGCCTGGATCTTCAATCATCGTCTGACCAAGCATACTCCACAATTCGTGTCACCTGTTCTCCTGACCACTCGCTGAGGCAATCCCAGTAGTGACCTGGTAGGGCACTAGGCAGCTAAGTTCCACTTCCCCCTCCTGGGGTTGTGGTCCTGCACTCCCCTCAAGGGGGTGTGGGTGAAGACCCGTGGTCACCTAGACTCCACTACTGGGTAACGCCTCTTCCTTCGTGGGAGGGTCAACAGGGAGTGAAGAGAAACCTAACCAAGACCTAACACCCATTCCCTTTAGATTGTAAGCTCGCAAGGGCAGGGCTCTCTCCCCCTTTTGTGTCTTGGAAATCATAATACATTTTATTCATCATGTTACTTTTATCACTGTCATTACCACTTCTGTATTCTGTATGCTGTATCATTTTTTATATTTTGTCACTAATTATGTATCTTGTATATTAGTGTACACCATTGTCTATATTATGTACCCCATGTTTGTTTCTTACTTTGTACAGCGCCACGGAATATGTTGGCGCTTTATAAATCAATAATAATAATAATAATACCATATTATTATTATGTATTTATATAGCACTGACATCTTCTGCAGCACTTTACACAGTACATAGTCATGTCACTGACTGTCCTCAGAGGAGCTCACAATCTAATTCTACCATAGTCTAATGTCCCACCATATTATTATTATGTATTTATACAGCACTGACATCTCCTGCAGCACATTACAGAGTACATAGTCATGTCACTGACTGTCCTCAGAGGAGCTCACACTCTAATCCTACCATAGTCATAGTCTAATGTCCTACCATATTATTATTATGTATTTATATAGCGCTGACATCTCCTGCAGCACATTACAGAGTACATAGTCATGTCACTGACTGTCCTCAGAGGAGCTCACAATCTAATCCTACCATAGTCATAGTGTAATGTCCTACCATATTATTATGTATTTATATAGCACCGACATCTTCTGCAGCACATTACAGAGTACATAGTCATGTCACTGACTGTCCTCAGAGGAGCTCACACTCTAATCCTACCATAGTCATAGTCTAATGTCCTACCATATTACTATGTATTTATATAGCACTGACATCTCCTGCAGCACATTACAGAGTACATAGTCATGTCACTGACTGTCCTCAGAGGAGCTCACAATCTAATCCTTGGGGATATCCCTATTATATTTTAAAGGAGAACTGTAGTGAGAGGGATATGGAGACTGCCATATTTATTTCCTTTTAAGCAATACCAGTTGCATGCCAGCTCTGCTGGTCTATTTGGCTGAAGAAGAGTCTGAATCACATTAGGAACAAGCATGCGGCTAATCTTGTCATATCTGTCAAAATTGTCAGAAACACCCGATCTGCTGCATGCTTCTTCAGGGCCTATGGCTGAAAGTATTAGAGGCAGAGGATTAGTAGGATAGCCAGGCAACTGGTATTGCTTAAATGGAAACAAATATGGCAGCCTCCATATACCTCTCACTACAGTTCTCCTTTAACCCCCCTGGCGGTTTGCAAAAAATCCGCCAGGGGGCAGCAAATCTTTTTTTTTAATTTTTTTTTTTTTTTTTCATGTAGCGAGACAAAGTCGAGAGGAATTGCGGCGGATCGGCGGGTAGCGGCGGCGATCAGATGCTACACGCAGCTAGCAAAGTGCTAGCTGCGTGTAGCAAAAAAAAAATTATGCAAATCGGCCCAGCGGGGCCTGAGCGGTGCCTCCCGGCGGCATAGCCCGTGCTCAGCACGGGCTTACCGCCAGGGAGGTTAAGGACAATTTTAGGAAAAGCTAATTAATTTGTGCTTCTGGGTAGGGCTGCTCAAATCAGATCTGGGAAATACCCGGATAGTTGCTATCCGGATATCTCCCAGTAAAGCTGGGCGGGGGGATCAATCTTACCTGTCTGACATCTTCTGCGGTCCGTCCCTGGCGCCTCCCACGATGCGCTCCACGTGGCGGTCAGGTGACTACAAACACTTCCTCTTTCCGGGTTGAGGAAGTGTTTGTAATCACGTGGAGCGCATCGTAGGACTAAGACGTCAGACAGGTAAGATTGATCCCCCCGCACAGCTTTACTGGGAGATATCTGGATAGCAACTATCCGGGTATTTCCCTGTGATTTGTGCAGCTTCACACCTCTATCCCACTAACTGCCTGAAACCACTCATTACCTCGCCCATCCCCAGCTAAATAAGTAACTGTTTCTTCTGGATTCCGAGGATCAGAGACTTTGCCCTTTGTATCCTCTCCTGCTGCCAGCGATGGCGTCTGCTGATCTGAGCGAGGAGCTGGAGTGTTCCCTCTGTCTGGACATTTATACAGATCCTGTAATGCTGAGATGTGGTCACAACTTCTGCCGGGTCTGTATTGATCGTGTGCTGGACTCACAGGAGGGCTCTGCAGGTTATTCCTGTCCTGAATGTAGAGAGGAGTACAAGGAGCGGCCTGGATTACACAGGAACATTACTCTGAGGAACATAGCAGGGCGTTTCCTGACTACTCAGCCAGATCAGGAGGAGGCCGGAGTCCATTGTACTTACTGTATTCATTCTCCTGTACCTGCTGTTATGTCCTGTCTGCACTGTGACGCTTCTCTGTGTGATAATCACCTGAGAGTCCACAGCAAGGCACCAGAACACGTCTTATGTGCCCCCACCACCTCCCCGGTGACCAGGAAATGCTCCGTCCATAAGAAGATCCTGAAGTATTACTGCACTGAGGATGCAGCCTGTGTCTGTGTAACCTGCAGTCTGGCTGGAGAACATCGGGGACACCAGGTGGAGACACTACAGGAGGCCTCTGAGGAGAAGAAGAAGAAGCTGAGAAATAATCTGCAGAAACTGATGGCAGAGACAGAGGAGGCTGAGAAAAGAGTCCAGAGTCTGGAGGAAGGCAGGAGAAAAGCACAAGAAAAAGCAGATGGTGAAACAGAGAGAGTCACTGCCCTGTTTAGAGACCTCAGCAGACGGCTGGAGGAGCTGGAGAAGAGAGTCCTGAGTGACATCATGAGGCAGGTACAATGCTATGATGACATCATCAGACAGCTGGAGATAAAGAAGGAGGAGCTGTCCAGGAAGATGCGTCACATTGAGGAGCTGTGTAACATGACTGATCCACTGACTGTCTTACAGGAATCAGACACAGGTGACTTGTGTGACACGGAGGACAGACATGATAAGCAGCTCCATGATGGAGGGGATCTGGATGTGGCCGGCATCTCACACACATTACACACAGGACTGGCTGATATCATGTCTGGGGTAACTGGGGGGGTTTATATCCCTATACAGCCTGCAGACATATTACTGGATGAACAAACAGCTAATAATTATCTACATATATCAGATGACAGGAAAACTGCATCCTGGTCACCAGGGCAGATCTGCCCAGTAACACCAGAGAGATTTCAGGGTTATACTCCTCAGGTGTTGAGCAGCCGGAGTTTCTCCTCAGGGAGACATTACTGGGAAGTGGATGTAGGGAGATCAGATGTCTGGAGAGTCGGGATGTGTTACCCCAGTATAGACAGGAGAGGATGGGAGCAGTCAGTGATTGGAGATAATAACAAGTCCTGGAGTTTGTGGAGGTGGGGTAATCAGTACTCAGTGATACATGACAGGAAAGAGATCCAGTTACCTGATGGGATCCCCAGAGATAGAGTCAGGATATATCTGGATTATGAGGCCAGGCAGATCTCCTTTTATGCCCTGAGTGACCCCATCAGACATCTCCACACCTTCACTGCCACCTTCACTGAGCCCCTCCATGCTGGGTTATGTGCATGGGGTGGTTGTATAAAGATATGTGGGGGGAGTCAGGGGGTGTGAGAGCTCCGCCCACTGGCGACATCACAGGGAGAGGATTGTGATTGGCTGATTGTCCTGCCAGTAATTACTAGCTGTCTGTGATTTCCAGGGACAATTCCTGGTTTCTGTCCTGAATCATTATATCCTGAAATCCACATTTATGGTCACTCACGATTATGATTGTATTTGTTTATCTGTCACTGATAATAATCTCTATACTCTGTATAACTTCCAGCGATTGGATACCTGTGATAAGAAGCATGTAACATGAAACACATTATTTCTATATATTTTCTTATATTCTGGATTCATATTATAAATAAATAAATGCAGTGATCACTAGCTGATAGTAGAAGCTCCTGCTATATTATCATGTATTTTATATACAGACATTCTCTAAATCCTGATATGACCCAGGCCATGGCTGCAGTGATAAACATAAAGTAAAATTCTTCAGTCAAAATGATATCCTGATATGAGCCAGGCCAAGACAGCCACGATCACCAGCACATAATAATATGTACAGTTTTATAGCTATTTATGTTAGACATAACTATTCTCCAGCCTTTGCTATATCCAGCTATAACCCAGGCTAGTTTCCAACTACTCATAAAAAAATAACTGTTTCTGCAGCGAAGATAAGGGAACTTCACTTGGCAACACTGCGCAGGAGAAGTGCTGCCATACTGATACTGCTGACATCATCACTTGAGGACACTGCACAGGAGAAGTGCTGCCATACTGATACTGCTGACATCATCACTTGGCGACACTGCACAGGAGAATCGCTGCTATACAGATACTGCTGACATCATCACTTGGGGACACTGCACAGGAGAAGCGCTGCCATACAGATACTGCTGACATCATCACTTGGTGACACTGCACAGGAGAAGCGCTGCTATACAGATACTGCTGACATGATCACTTGGTGACACTGCACAGGAGAAGCGCTGCTATACAGATACTGCTCACATCATCACTTGGCGACACTGCACAGGAGAGGCGCTGCTATATAGATACTGCTGACATCATCACTTGGCGACACTGCACAGGAGAAGCGCTGCCATACTGATACTGCTGACATCATCACTTGGGGACACTGCACAGGAGAAGCGCTGCTATACAGATACTGCTGACATCATCAATTAGCAACATTGCACAGGAGAAGCGCTGCTATACAGATACTGCTGACATCATCACTTGGTGACACTGCACAGGAGAAGCGCTGCTATACAGATACTGCTGACATCATCACTTGGTGACACTGCTCAGAAGCACTGCTATACAGATACTGCTGACATCATCAATTAGCAACACTGCACAGGAGAAGCGCTGCTATACAGATACTGCTGACATCATCACTTGGGGACACTGCACAGGAGAAGCGCTGCTATACAGATACTGCTGACATCATCAATTAGCAACACTGCACAGGAGAAGCGCTGCTATACAGATACTGCTGACATCATCACTTGGTGACACTGCACAGGAGAAGCGCTGCTATACAGATACTGCTGACATCATCACTTGGGGACACTGCACAGGAGAAGCGCTGCTATACAGATACTGCTGACATCATCACTTGGCGACACTGCTCGAAGCACTGCTATACAGATACTGCTGACATCATCACTTGGCGACACTGCACAGAAGCCCCGCTATACAGATACTGCTGACATCATCACTTGGCGACACTGCACAGGAGAAGCACTGCTATACAGATACTGCTGACATCATCACTTGGCGACACTGCACAGGAGAAGCACTGCTATACAGATACTGCTGACATCATCCCTTGGTGACACTGCACAGGAGAAGCGCTGCCATACAGATATTGCTGACATCATCACTTAGCAACACTGCACAGGAGAAGTGCTGCCATACTGATACTGCTGACATCATCACTTGGGGACACTGCACAGGAGAAGCGCTGCTATACAGATACTGCTGATATCATCACTTGGGGACACTGCGCAGGAAAAGTGCTGCTATACAGATACTGCTGACATCATCAATTGGTGACACTGCGCAGGAGAAGCGCTGCTATACAGATACTGCTGACATCATCACTTGGCAACACTGCACAGAAGCTCTGCTATACAGATACTGCTGACATCATCACTTGGCGACGACACTGCACAGGAGAAGCACTGCCATGCAGATACTGCTGACATCATCACTTGGCGACACTGCACAGGAGAAGCGCTGCTATACAGATACTGCTGACATCATCACTTGGTGACACTGCACAGGAGAAGCACTGCTCTACAGATACTGCTGACATCATCACTTGGTGACACTGCACAGGAGAAGCGCTGCTATACAGATACTGCTGACATCATCACTTGGTGACACTGCACAGGAGAAGCGCTGCTATACAGATACTGCTGACATCATCACTTGGTGACACTGCACAGGAGAAGTGCTGCTATACAGATACTGCTGACATCATCACTTGGTGACACTGCACAGAAGTAGCGCTGCTATACAGATACTGCTGACATCATCACTTGGTGACACTGCACAGGAGAAGCGCTGCCATACAGATACTGCTGACATCATCACTTGGCGACACTGCACAGGAGAAGCGCTGCTATACAGATACTACTGACATCATCACATGGGGACACTGCACAGGAGAAGCGCTGCCATACAGATACTGCTGACATCATCACTTGGAGACACTGCACAGGAGAAGCGCTGCAATACTGATACTGCTGACATCATCACTTGGGGACACTGCACAGGAGAAGCGCTGCTATACAGATACTGCTGACATCATCAATTAGCAACACTGCACAGGAGAAGCACTGCTATACAGATACTGCTGACATCATCACTTGGTGACACTGCACAGGAGAAGCGCTGCTATACAGATACTGCTGACATCATCACTTGGCGACACTGCTCAGAAGCACTGCTATACAGATACTGCTGACATCATCACTTGGCGACACTGCACTGAAGCCCCGCTATACAGATACTGCTGACATCATCACTTGGCGACACTGCACAGGAGAAGCACTGCTATACAGATACTGCTGACATCATCACTTGGTGACACTGCACAGGAGAAGTGCTGCTATACAGATACTGATGGCATCATCACTTGGTGACACTGCACAGGAGAAGCGCTGCTATACAGATACTGCTGACATCATCACTTGGCGACACTGCTCAGAAGCACTGCTATACAGATACTGCTGACATCATCACTTGGCGACACTGCACAGAAGCCCCGCTATACAGATACTGCTGACATCATCACTTGGCGACACTGCACAGGAGAAGCGCTGCTATATAGATACTGCTGACATCATCACTTGGTGACACTGCACAGGAGAAGCGCTGCTATACAGATACTGCTGACATCATCCCTTGGCAACACTGCACAGAAGCACTGCTATACAGATACTGCTGACATCATCACTTGGTGACACTGCACAGGAGAAGCGCTGCTATACAGATACTGCTGACATCATCACTTGGCGACACTGCACAGGAGAAGCGCTGCTATACAGATACTGCTGACATCATCACTTGGTGACACTGCACAGGAGAAGCACTGCTCTACAGATACTGCTGACATCATCACTTGGTGACACTGCACAGGAGAAGCGCTGCTATACAGATACTGCTGACATCATCACTTGGTGACACTGCACAGGAGAAGCGCTGCTATACAGATACTGCTGACATCATCACTTGGTGACACTGCACAGGAGAAGTGCTGCTATACAGATACTGCTGACATCATCACTTGGTGACACTGCACAGAAGTAGCGCTGCCATACAGATACTACTGACATCATCACATGGGGACACTGCACAGGAGAAGCGCTGCCATACAGATACTGCTGACATCATCACTTGGAGACACTGCACAGGAGAAGCGCTGCAATACTGATACTGCTGACATCATCACTTGGGGACACTGCACAGGAGAAGCGCTGCTATACAGATACTGCTGACATCATCAATTAGCAACACTGCACAGGAGAAGCACTGCTATACAGATACTGCTGACATCATCACTTGGTGACACTGCACAGGAGAAGCGCTGCTATACAGATACTGCTGACATCATCACTTGGCGACACTGCTCAGAAGCACTGCTATACAGATACTGCTGACATCATCACTTGGCGACACTGCACTGAAGCCCCGCTATACAGATACTGCTGACATCATCACTTGGCGACACTGCACAGGAGAAGCACTGCTATACAGATACTGCTGACATCATCACTTGGTGACACTGCACAGGAGAAGTGCTGCTATACAGATACTGATGGCATCATCACTTGGTGACACTGCACAGGAGAAGCGCTGCTATACAGATACTGCTGACATCATCACTTGGCGACACTGCTCAGAAGCACTGCTATACAGATACTGCTGACATCATCACTTGGCGACACTGCACAGAAGCCCCGCTATACAGATACTGCTGACATCATCACTTGGCGACACTGCACAGGAGAAGCGCTGCTATATAGATACTGCTGACATCATCACTTGGTGACACTGCACAGGAGAAGCGCTGCTATACAGATACTGCTGACATCATCCCTTGGCAACACTGCACAGAAGCACTGCTATACAGATACTGCTGACATCATCACTTGGTGACACTGCACAGGAGAAGCGCTGCTATACAGATACTGCTGACATCATCACTTGGCGACACTGCACAGAAGCCCCGCTATACAGATACTGCTGACATCATCACTTGGCGACACTGCACAGGAGAAGCACTGCTATACAGATACTGCTGACATCATCACTTGGTGACACTGCATTGGAGAAGCACTGCTATACAGATACTGCTGACATCATCACTTGGTGACACTGCACAGGAGAAGTGCTGCTATACAGATACTGATGACATCATCACTTGGTGACACTGCACAGGAGAAGCGATGCTATACAGATACTGCTGACATCATCACTTGGTGACACTGCACAGGAGAAGCGCTGCTATACAGATACTGCTGACATCATCACTTGGCGACACTGCACAGAAGCCCCGCTATACAGATACTGCTGACATCATCACTTGGCGACACTGCACAGGAGAAGCGCTGCTATATAGATACTGCTGACATCATCACTTGGTGACACTGCACAGGAGAAGCGCTGCTATACAGATACTGCTGACATCATCCCTTGGCAACACTGCACAGAAGCACTGCTATACAGATACTGCTGACATCATCACTTGGGGACACTGCACAGGAGAAGCGCTGCTATACAGATACTGCTGACATCATCACTTGGTGACACTGCACAGGAGAAGTGCTGCTATACAGATACTGCTGACATCATCACTTGGTGACACTGCACAGGAGAAGTGCTGCTATACAGATACTGATGACATAATCACTTGGTGACACTGCACAGGAGAAGCGCTGCTATACAGATACTGCTGACATCATTACTTGGTGACACTGCACAGGAGAAGTGCTGCTATACAGATACTGATGACATCATCACTTGGTGACACTGCACAGGAGAAGCGCTGCTATACAGATACTGCTGACATCATCACTTGGGGACACTGCACAGGAGAAGCGCTGCTATACAGATACTGCTCACATCATCACTTGGCGACACTGCACAGGAGAAGCGCTGCTATACAGATACTGCTGACATCATCACTTGGTGACACTGCACAGGAGAAGCGCTGCTATACAGATACTGATGACATCATCACTTGGTGACACTGCACAGGAGAAGCGCTGCTATACAGATACTGCTGACATCATCACTTGGTGACACTGCACAGGAGAAGTGCTGCTATACAGATACTGATGACATCATCACTTGGTGACACTGCACAGGAGAAGCGCTGCTATACAGATACTGCTGACATCATCACTTGGTGACACTGCACAGGAGAAGCGCTGCTATACAGATACTGCTCACATCATCACTTGGTGACACGGCACAGGAGAAGTGCTGCTACACAGATACTGCTGACATCATCACTTGGTGACACTGCACAGGAGAAGCGCTGCTATACAGATACTGCTGACATCATCACTTGGTGACACTGCACAGGAGAAGCGCTGCTATACAGATACTGCTGACATCATCACTTGGTGACACTGCACAGGAGAAGTGCTGCTATACAGATACTGATTACATCATCACTTGGTGACACTGCACAGGAGAAGCGCTGCTATACAGATACTGCTGACATCATCACTTGGTGACACTGCACAGGAGAAGCGCTGCTATACAGATACTGCTCACATCATCACTTGGTGACACGGCACAGGAGAAGTGCTGCTACACAGATACTGATGACATCATCACTTGGGGACACTGCACAGGAGAAGTGCTGCCATAGTGATACTGCTGACATCATCACTTGGTGACACTGCACAGGAGAAGCGCTGCTATACAGATACTGCTGACATCATCACTTGGTGACACTGCACAGGAGAAGTGCTGCTATACAGATACTGCTGACATCATCACTTGGGGACACTGCACAGGAGAAGTGCTGCCATACTGATACTGCTGACATCATCACTTGGTGACACTGCACAGGAGAAGCGCTGCTATACAGATACGAGTCCCAGAAGAGGCATCAGGCTCCAACTGGGTTGCAAAAATACCAATAGAAATCAGTGCGTCACTCAGTGAACCAATAAGGGTCCTCCCTGGAGAAGGAGGATTATTCTTGGTCTACCTTGCTGCTTCTGCCAGGACTCTGGTCTATATATCTCCACTTTTCTCGTGGATCCGAGTGATGACAGTAGAGGTGGAAGAACCAGATAGGGGCAGTGACAGCAGAACGGATATGAATGCACAGCGGTGATCGGTACTGGGAATATATAGACAGACGCGACAGGGCAGAGCATATCCACTCACACTACACTGTGCACTCACTGTCACACATCCAGCTTAGAGGAACCCAACTTTATACACTCCTAGTGGTTCTGCACCACCATCACCTGCGTACCATGTGATCTTCCCAGCATGTTACACGTGGCTGTTACTCAGTCCCAAAACTGGCACCATAAAAAGTCGTGTGACAGATGATGTGTGTGTAAGATTTTACTGTAATTGTTAAATATTACGTATTTATTAAGCACTGACATCTTCTGCAGCACTTTACAGAGTACATAGTCATGTCACTGACTGTCCTCAGAGGAGCTCACAATCTAATCCTACCATAGTCATACTCCAATGTCCTACCATAATATTATTATGTATTTATATAGCACTGACATCTTCTTCAGCACTTTACAGAGTACATAGTCATGTCACTGACTGTCCTCAGAGGAGCTCACACTCTAATCCTACCATAGCCATAGTCTAATGTCCTACCATATTATTATTATGTATTTATATAGCACTGACATCTTCTGCAGCACTGTACAGAGTACATAGTCATGTCACTGACTGTCCTCACAGGGGCTCACACTCTAATCCTACCATAGTCATAGTCTAATGTCCTACCATATTATTATTATTATGTATTTATATAGCACTGATATCTTCTGCAGCACATTACAGAGTACATAGTCATGTCAGCGACTGTCCTCAGAGGAGCTCACACTCTAATACTCCCATAGTCATAGCCTAATGTCCTCCCATATTATTATTATGTATTTATAGAGCACTGACATCTCCTGCAGCACATTACACAGTACATAGTCATGTCACTGACTGTCCTCAGAGGAGCTCACACTCTAATCCTACCATAGTCATAGTCTAATGTCCTACCATATTATTATTATGTATTTATATAGCACTGACATCTTCTGCAGCACATTACAGAGTACATAGTCATGTCACTGACTGCCCTCAGAGAAGCTCACACTCTAATCCTACCATAGTCATAGTCTAATGTCCTACCATATTATTATTATGTATTTATATAGCACTGACATCTTCTGCAGCACATTACAGAGTGCATAGTCATGTCACTGACTGTCCTCAGAGGAGCTCACAATCTAATCCTACCATAGTCATAGTCTAATGTCCTACCATATTATTATTATGTATTTATATAGCACTGACATCTTCTGCAGCACATTACAGAGTACATAGTCATGTCACTGATGTCCTCAGAGGAGCTCACACTCTAATCCTACCATAGTCATAGTCTAATGTCCTATCATATTATTATTATGTATTTATATAGCACTGACATCTTCTGCAGCACATTACAGAGTACATAGTCATGTCACTGACTGTCCTCAGAGGAGCTCACACTCTAATCCTACCATAGTCATAGTCTAATGTCCTACCATATTATTATCATGTATTTATATAGCTCTGACATCTCCTGCAGCACATTACAGAGTACATAGTCATGTCACTGACTGTCCTCAGAGGAGCTCACACTCTAATCCTACCATAGTCATAGTCTAATGTCCTACCATATTATTATTATGTATTTATATAGCACTGACATCTTCTGCAGCACATTACAGAGTACATAGTAATGTCACTGACTGTCCTCAGAGGAGCTCACACTCTAATCCTACCATAGTTATAGTGTAATGCCCTGCCATATTATTATTATGTATTTATATAGCACTGACATCTTCTGCAGCACATTACAGAGTACATAGTCATGTCACTGATGTCCTCAGAGGAGCTCACACTCTAATCCCACCATAGTCATAGTGTAATGTCCTACCATATTATTATTATGTAGTTATATAGCACTGACATCTTCTGCAGCACTTTACAGAGTACATAAATGGCATTTATGCATTCTATGTGATATTTGTGCACTCTCATAGACTACAACTGCAGGCAGTGCGATTGCGTTTAGGTTAAAATCGCATGCAACTTCTGGGACCGCTAAGCCCCGCCCCTCTGTCCCCCTGAAGGGGTTGAAGACTGAGTACGTCTGGAAGGCAGCAAATGCTCATCTGCTGCAGAGAAGCACTTGGATTGCATGCCAATGTGAACCCAACTAACCTGGTGCTCGGATACCCCTTTTTATTATTCGAGTTAGGTCGAATTCGAATAGTAAATTATTCGAGGTCGGTCGAATAGTCGAGTCGAATATTTTTTACTATTCGATTCGACCTCGAAATTCGAGCTCACTATTCAAGTCGGTATTCGAGCTCATTATTCGAGCTGACAATTCGAATTGGCCTTAAATAGCTTCCAACACTTGTTTTGGGGGTGAATG
This sequence comes from Hyperolius riggenbachi, assembly GCF_040937935.1. Classification (NCBI taxonomy): domain Eukaryota; kingdom Metazoa; phylum Chordata; class Amphibia; order Anura; family Hyperoliidae; genus Hyperolius; species Hyperolius riggenbachi. The sequence continues at coordinate 446,156,390 of NC_090650.1, read as the reverse complement.
ATGCAAGAAACATCTTTTTTTCCAAGTAACAACAGCAAGTGATTATGTGGGGATGTTCCTTTAACCTCCTCGGCGTTCTATTGAGATCGCCAGGGAGGCTGCGGGAGGGTTTTTTTTTAATTAAAAAAAAACTATTTCATGCAGCCAACTGAAAGTTGGCTGCATGAAAGCCCACTAGAGGGCGCTCCGGAGGCGTTCTTCCGATCGCCTCCGGCGCCCATAATAAACAAGGAAGGCCGCAATGAGCGGCCTTCCTTGTTTTGCTTAGATCGTCGCCATGGCGACGAGCGGAGTGACGTCATGGACGTCAGCCGCCTCCGATCCAGCCCTTAGCGCTGGCCGGAACTTTTTGTTCCGGCTGCGCAGGGCTCAGGCGGCTAGGGGGGCCCTCTTTCGCCGCTGCTCGCGGCGAATCGCCGCAGAGCGGCGGCGATCAGGCAGCACACGCGGCTGGCAAAGTGCCGGCTGCGTGTGCTGCACTTTATTTGATAAAAATCGGCCCAGCAGGGCCTGAGCGGCAGCCTCCGGCGGTGATGGACGAGCTGAGCTCGTCCATACCGCTCAGGAGGTTAAAAAAAAAAGGTGGAAAGAGAAGTTGTGCCCAAAATTCTGTTCAGTAGTGTATATACTTCTTCTTCTTTATCTTCTATATCTTCTTCTTCTTCTATATCTTCTTCTTCTATATCTTCTTCTTCTTCTATATCTTCATCTTCTTCTTCTTCTATATCTTCTTCTTTTTCTTCTTCTATATCTTCTTCTTTTTTTTCTTCTTCTACTTCTTCTTCTATATCTTCTTTTTCTTCTTCTTCTTCTATATCTTCTTCTATATCTTCTTCTTCTTCTATATCTTCTTCTTCTTCTTCTTCTATATCTTCTTCTTTTTCTTCTTCTATATCTTCTTCTTTTTTTTCTTCTTCTACTTCTTCTTCTATATCTTCTTTTTCTTCTTCTTCTTCTATATCTTCTTCTATATCTTCTTCTTCTTCTATATCTTCATCTTCTTCTTCTTCTATATCTTCTTCTTTTTCTTCTTCTATATCTTCTTCTTTTTTTTCTTCTTCTACTTCTTCTTCTATATCTTCTTTTTCTTCTTCTTCTTCTATATCTTCTTCTATATCTTCTTCTTCTTCTATATCTTCTTCTTCATCTTCGTCTTCTTCTTCATCTTCTTCTTTTTATTCTTCTTCTTCTTCATCTTCATCTTCTTCTTTTTATTCTTCTTCTTCTTCTTCATCTTCTTCTTTTTATTCTTCTTCTTCTTCTTCTTCATCTTCTTCTTTTTATTCTTCTTCTTCTTCTTCTTCTTCTTCTTCTTCTTCTTCTTCTTCTTCTTCTTCTTCTTCTTCTATATCTTCTTCTATATCTTCTTCTTTTTATTCTTCTTCTATATCTTCTTCTTTTTATTCTTCTTCTATATCTTCTTCTTTTTATTCTTCTTCTTCTATATCTTCTATATCTTCTTCTTCTTCTTCTTCTTCTTCTTCTATATCTTCTTCTTTTTATTCTTCTTCTATATCTTCTTCTTTTTATTCTTCTTCTTCTTCTATATCTTCTTCTTCTTCTTCTTCTATATCTTCTTCTTCTTCTATATCTTCTTTTTCTTTTTATTCTCTTCTTCTTTTTCTTCTTCTTCTTCTTCTTCTATATCTTCTTCTTTTTACTCTTCTTCTTCTTCTATATCTTCTTTTTCTTCTTCTTCTTCTTCTTCTTCTTCTTCTTCTTTTTATTCTTCTTCTATATCTTCTTCTTTTTCTTCTTCTTCTATATCTTCTTCTTTTTCTTCTTCTTCTTCTTTTTCTTCTTCTTCTTCTATATCTTCTTCTTTTTCTTCTTCTTCTTCTTCTTCTTTTTATTCTTCTTCTTCTTCTTTTTATTCTTCTTCTTCTTTTTATTCTTCTTCTTCTTCTTCTTTTTATTCTTCTTCTTCTATATCTTCTTCTTGTTATTCTTCTTCTTCTATATCTTCTTCTTTTTCTTCTTCTTCTTCTTCTTCTTCTTCTTCTATATCTTCTTCTTTTTATTCTTTTTCTTCTTCTATATCTTCTTCTTTTTATTCTTCTTCTTCATCTTCTTCTTTTTATTCTTCTTCTTCATCTTCTTCTTTTTATTCTTCTTCTGCTTCTTCTTCTTCCTCCTCCTCCGCCTTCTTCTTCTTCTTCTATATCTTCTTCTTCTTCTATATCTTCTTCTTCTTCCTCTTCTATATCTTCTTCTTCTTCCTCTTCTATATCTTCTTTTTCTTCTTCCTCTTCTATATCTTCTTCTTCTTCCTCTTCTATATCTTCTTCTTCTTCTTCCTCTTCTATATCTTCTTCATCTTCTTCTTCTTCCTCTTCTATATCTTCTTCTTCTTCTTCTTCCTCTTCTATATCTTCTTCTTCTTCTTCTTCCTCTTCTATATCTTCTTCTTCTTCTTCTTCCTCTTCTATATCTTCTTCTTCTTCTTCTTCCTCTTCTATATCTTCTTCTTCTTCCTCTTCTATATCTTCTTCTTTTTTTTCTTCTTCTTCATCTTCTTTTTCTATATCTTCTTTTTCTATATCTTCTTCTTATTATTATTTTTCTATTTCTTCTTCTTCTTCTTCTATATCTTCTTCTTTTTATTCTTCTTCTTCTTCTATATCTTCTTCTTTTTATTCTTCTTTTTCATCTTCTTCTTTTTATTCTTCTTCATCTTCTTCTTTTTATTCTTCTTCTTCATCTTCTTCTTTTTATTCTTCTTCTTCATCTTCTTCTTTTTATTCTTCTTCTGCTTCTTCTTCTTCCTCCTCCTCCTCCTCCTCCGCCTTCTTCTTCTTCTTCTATATCTTCTTCTTCTATATCTTCTTCTTCTTCTTCTATATCTTCTTCTTCTATATCTTCTTCTTCTTCCTCTTCTATATCTTCTTCTTCTTCCTCTTCTATATCTTCTTCTTCTTCTTCTTCCTCTTCTATATCTTCTTCTTCTTCTTCTTCCTCTTCTATATCTTCTTCTTCTTCCTCTTCTATATCTTCTTCTTCTTCTTCCTCTTCTATATCTTCTTCTTCTTCCTCTTCTATATCTTCTTCTTCTTCTCCTTCCTCTTCTATATCTTCTTCTTCTTCTTCTTCCTCTTCTATATCTTCTTCTTCTTCCTCTTCTATATCTTCTTCTTTTTTTTCTTCTTCTTCATCTTCTTCTTTTTCTATATCTTCTTTTTCTATATCTTCTTCTTATTATTATTTTTCTATTTCTTCTTCTTCTTTTTCTATATCTTCTTCTTCTTCTCCTTCTTCTTTTTCTACTTCTTCTTCTTCTTCTATATCGTCTTCTTCTTCTTCTACATCGTCTTCTTCTTCTTCACTTATTTCTCTTTTATATATATATATTTTTTTTTTAAGAAATGCAGCTATTTTTGAGCGTAATAAATAGCTGGTGGCGCATGGTGGAAGCGCCATTGTATGTGCTACGTGGCAGTGGAAACACACAGACAGCAGGAGATAAATTCAGCAGCAGGAGGAGGAGGAGGATGATTGTGTGGCAGCAGGCAGTCAATGAGGCAGGCAGCGAGACATAATAGGCTGTGGTACCTAGCGGTGGTACCAGGCCGTAAATACACAACAGGAGGTCCCAGACAGCAGTCGTGCAGCCCACATCGTGTCCAATACACAACTGGGACAACACAGTTTTCAACCCGGGCACCTCAGAAAAATTAAACTTTTTTTTTTTTAATGGTTTTTTTTTTTTTTTTTTTACAGCAAATTACACAGAATGATATAGCTATTGTTGGACGTAATAGCTGGTGGCAGAGTGGCAGCAGAAGGTAAATCTGTGTACCCTGGCAGTGGGAAACACAGACAGACAGCAGCAGCAGCAGGAGGAATGGAGGAGTAGTGTGAGTGTGGCAGCAGGTAGGTAGGCAGCATGACATAATAGCCCTGGTACCCAGCGGTGATACCAGGGCTGTAAATAAACACAACAGGAGGTCCCAGACAGCGGTCGTGCAGCCCACATCGTGTCCAATACACAACTGGGACCACACAGTTTTCAACCCGGGCACCTCAGAAAAATTAAACCTTTTTTTTTTTTTTTTTTTTAATGGTTTATTTTTTTTTACAGCAAATTACACAAATAGCTATTGTTGGACGTAATTGCTGGTGGCAGAGTGGCAGCAGAAGGTAAATCTGTGTACCCTGGCAGTGGGAAACACAGACAGACAGCAGAAGGGCAGTACACAGCAGCCCACTGTAGGTGTAAAATGTGTGGCTACAGGCGACGTAATAGTCAAACTGAACCAGGCTGGCTTAGTAGTGAGCAGGAGCCAGGAGGTGGTAAAGGGTGGTAAGGCATATTAACGATGGTTCCGGCAGCCACTTCATGTCGACCTCTCGCCGACAACAGGGGCCAGGAACTCGTCTTCCACCCACGCCTGGTTCATCTTGAGAAACGTCAGTCTGTCCACAGACTTGTGAGACAGACGTGAGCGTTTCTCGGTGACCACGCCACCAGCTGCACTGAAGCAGCGCTCAGACAGCACGCTGGAAGGGGGACAGGACAGCACTTCCAGGGCGTACTGCGCCAGCTCGCTCCAGATCTCCAGGCGCTTGACCCAATACTCCATGGGATCAACAGGGGCATCGCTGTCAAGCCCGCTGTAGGACCCCATGTAGTCAGCCACCATGCGGGTCAGGCGCTGGCTGTGACCGGAGGAGGATGCTGCTGCATGCACCTCCTCTCTAGTCACTGCTGGAGCCTCTACAGTCCTGTAGAGCTCGTTGCTGAGAGACAGCAGGTCTGTGGGGCGCTTGCTGCTGGATGCAGGCACCTGCTGCTGCCTCTGTGCTGGCTGGACAGTGGGGGTGGAAGGCTGGGGGAAGGCTTCCTCCAAGCGCTCAACAAGGGCCTGCTGCAAGCTCCTTATTTGTTGCGCTGGGTCTCCTCCTGCAGGCGGCAGGAACTGGCTCAACTTCCCCTTGAGGCGTGGGTCCAACATCATGCTGATCCAGATGTCCTCCCTCTGCTTCATCTGGATCACCCTGGGGTCCTTGCGCAGGCACGTCAGCATGTGCGCTGCCATTGGGAAGAGGCGGGCCACGTGTGCTGGCACATCGACGGCAGTGCTGTCCTCATCCTCCTCCTCTGCCACCTCATCCTCTCTCCACCCCCGCACCAACTCAGCTGCGCTGTGCTGATCCCCCTCATCAGCAGCAAGGTCAGGGACCTCCACCAAGTCCTCCTCCTCCTCCCCCTCAGAGGTGGACTGTGCAGCTGCTTGCCGCTCCTGCTGGTCCAAGGCTGCCGCTCCCTGTTCCAGCAAAGCATCGAGGGCCCTGTTCAGCAGACAAACCAGGGGCACCCACTCGCAGACCATAGCATGGTCCCTGCTCACCATGTTGGTGGCCTGCAGAAAGGGAGCCAGCACTAAGCACACCTGCTGCATGTGCCTCCAGTCGTCATCGGGAACGATGGATGGGATGTTGCTGGTCTTGTCCCTTTTCTGAGCGGCGGACACAGTGGCCAGGGCAAGGTACTGGTTGACAGCGTGCTTCTGTTCAACCAGACGCTCCAACATCGCCAGGGTGGAGTTCCAGCGAGTTGGAACGTCAATGATCAGCCGATGGCGTGGCAGCTCCAGCTCCTTTTGCACGTCTTCCAGGCTCGCACAGGCTGCAGCCGTGCGCCGGAAGTGACGCACAACATTCCTTGCCGTTTCCAGCAGTTCGTCCATCCCCTGGTAGGTGCGCAAGAACTTCTGCACCACCAGGTTCAGCACGTGGGCAAGACAGGGGATGTGGGTCAGGTTTCCCCTGTTGATGGCTGAAACCAGATTGGCCCCATTGTCGGCCACCACCTCTCCGACTCTGAGGCCTCTGGGGGTCAGCCAAATCCTCTCCTGCTCCTGGAGTTTGGCCAACACATGGGTTGCCGTCAGTTTGGTCTTCCCAAGGCTGACCAACTGCTGACCAACTGCAGCAGCGCTTGCAGGGGCGGCGCCAGGGGGGTGCAAGCACCCCCAAAGCACCCCCTGGAGTGAACTGACTTCAGGCGTCTAAAAGACGCCAAGTCAGTTCACACAGCGGCAGCACGGAGCAGCAGGCAGGGCTACGGTAAGATGGCCGCCCGGAGCCCTGTTCTGCAGACTTCGAGTCTGCAGTGCGTGGCTTCGGGCGGCCATTTTCCCGTAGCCCTGCTCTCAACATGCAGGCAGGAAGTCTCGTCGTGACGTCGGGAAGGAAGAGGATCGTGGGCGCGCGGGCGCTGCGCGCCACAAGGAGGTCGGGACTCGGGACAGGAGGTCGGGAAAGAAGGTCTTCTGGCTGTAGGTGAGTAAATGGGTTTTTCTTTTCTTTTTCAGGTGATGCTGATTGTACATATTGGGGTTATATCTGCTACGGATTGTGCATATTGGGGTCATATCTGCTACGGATTGTGCATATTGGGGTCATATCTGCTACGGATTGTGCATATTGGGGTCATATCTGCTACGGATTGTGCATATTGGGGTCATTTCTGCTACCGATTGTGCATATTGGGGTCATTTCTGCTACCGATTGTGCATATTGGGGTCATTTCTGCTACCGATTGTGCATATTGGGGTCATTTCTGCTACCGATTGTGCATATTGGGGTCATATCTGCTACGGATTGTGCATATTGGAGTCATATCTGCTACCGATTGTGCATATTGGGGTCATATCTGCTACCGATTGTGCATATTGGGGTCATATCTGCTACCGATTGTGCATATTGGGGTCATATCTGCTACCGATTGTCCATATTGGGGTCATATCTGCTACCGATTGTGCATATTGGGGCCATATCTGATAACGATTGTGCATATTGGGACCATATCTGCCACCGATTGTGCATATTGGGACCATATCTGCCACCGATTGTGCATATTGGGACCATATCTGCCACCGATTGTGCATATTGGGACCATATCTGCCACCGATTGTGCATATTGGGACCATATCTGCCACCGATTGTGCATATTGGGACCATATCTGCCACCGATTGTGCATATTGGGACCATATCTGCCACCGATTGTGCATATTGGGACCATATCTGCCACCGATTGTGCATATTGGGACCATATCTGCCACCGATTGTGCATATTGGGACCATATCTGCCACCGATTGTGCATATTGGGACCATATCTGCCACCGATTGTGCATATTGGGACCATATCTGCCACCGATTGTGCATATTGGGACCATATCTGCCACCGATTGTGCATATTGGGACCATATCTGCCACCGATTGTGCATATTGGGACCATATCTGCCACCGATTGTGCATATTGGGACCATATCTGCCACCGATTGTGCATATTGGGACCATATCTGCTACCGATTGTGCATATTGGGACCATATCTGCTACCGATTGTGCATATTGGGACCATATCTGCTACCGATTGTGCATATTGGGACCATATCTGCTACCGATTGTGCATATTGGGACCATATCTGCTACCGATTGTGCATATTGGGACCATATCTGCTACCGATTGTGCATATTGGGACCATATCTGCTACCGATTGTGCATATTGGAGCCATATCTGATAACGATTGTGCATATTGGGGTCATTGGACGTGTTTTTTGTTAAAATCTGCTCACATTACGTGTATTTTCTTGAGAAAACCTGCACAATTATGTGAATTTTCTGGGAAAAGGGTCACCAAAACTTGGGCCCTCTGTCTTTGCGTTGCACTTTTAAAGGGAACCCGAGGTGAGAATAATATTGAGGCTGCCATATTTATCTCCCTTTAAGCAATACCAGTTGCCTGGCTGCCGTGCTGGTCCTCTGCCTCTTATTCTTTCAACCATAGACCCTGAACAAGCATGCAGCAGGTCAGGGGTTTCTGACAATATTGTCAGAACTGACAAGATTAGCTGCATGCTTGTTTCTGGTGTAATTCAGTTCACTACTACAGCCAAATAGATCAGCAGGGCTGCCAGGCAACTAGTATTGTTTAAAAGGAAATAAATATGGCAGCCACCATATCAATCTCACCCTGGGTTCACTTTAAATTACAGTTAGCCCCGCCCTCATCCGGTCATGACCACGCCCATTTTTTCGCCGCGGCGCGCTTTGCGCGCCGCAGGTTGTAGCCACACCCATTTTTTGCCGCGGTGCGCTACGCACGCCGCAGGTCGTCAGCTCCCCCGGAAATTGGTCCAGCACCTGCATAGCACCCCATAAAAAAATTTCCTGGAGCCGCCACTGAGCGCTTGGCAGTGGCGGGCCTTCACGCTGCTGCTGAGGCGGGGGGTTTGGCCAGGTGTGCCGGAGGATGGCAGAGGATCGGAGGAACCTGCTGCAGTTCCCCTGACCCTGCGGGGTGGCACCACCCACTGTGTTGCTGCTGCTGCTGTGCCCGCTGCTGCTCTCCCATCCTCACCCCCTTCCACCAAGCTGACCCAGTGGACAGTGAAGGACAGGTAGCGGCCTGTCCCGAAGCGGCTGCTCCAGGAGTCCATGGTGACGTGGACCCTTTCACCAACCGCGTGCTCCAGCCCTCGCTCCACATTGGCCATCACAAAGCGGTGCAGTGCAGGAATGGCCTTGCGGGCGAAGAAGTGTCTGCTGGGGAGCTGCCAGTCTGGGACTGCACAAGCAAGCAGCGCACGCATGTCGCTCCCCTTCTGCACGAGCGTGTACGGCAGGAGTTGGGAGCACATGGCCCGTGCCAGCAAGCCGTTCAGCTGACGCACGCGACGGCTGCTGGGAGGCAGAGCCCTAACCACCCCCTGGAAGGACTCGCTCAAAAGGCTCTGGCGTGGCCTTTTGCTAGCACAGGAATCAGCGGAGACAGCAGAGGAGGCCACTGAGGACTGGCTGCCAGAACAGGCCTCAGTGTCGGCGGCAGGAGTTGCAGAGGGGGGAGGAGCAGTGCGTTTCCGCACTCCTGCTGATGCTGCTGGAGGAGCAGGAGGGCGGGTGGCTGCTGTTGCTGCTGCTGCTGCTGCTGCTGAAGGCTGTGCAGTGATGGGTGTGGTGCCACTGCCAGCACCAGATGCCTTCAGCCTCTGGAACTCCTCATGCTGGTGGTAATGTTTAGCAGCAAGGTGGTTGATAAGAGAGCTGGTGCTGAACTTTAAGGGGTCTGCACCTCTGCTCAACTTCCGCTGACAGTGGTTGCAAGTGGCGTACTTGCTGTAAACTGTGGGCATGGTAAAAAATCGCCAGATTGGTGACAAGAAAAACCCCCTATGGCCTGGAGCCGCTGCTGCCTGTCTCCCTGTGGTGGTTGGGGGGGGGGGGGGGGGGGCTTGGGTGCGGCTGGTGGTGGTACTGGCAGATGCTGCTGCTGCTGCTGCTGAGCCTGAGACACCAGCAGGCTGTGGGACCTGCCTACTGCTGCCAATGCTTGCAATGATGCGCCTCCTTGCAAGGCCCACAAGCGCATCCTCCTCCTCCTCCTCAGAGCTGCTGATGACGACATCCCCTGGAGCTGGTGGCACCCAGTCTTTGTCTGTCACTGTGTCATCATCATCATCCCCCTCCTGAAACATGTCCTGCTGGGATGATGACCCCCCAAACTCCTCTCCTGATGCATGGATGGGCTGCTTGACTGTCGCCACAGTCTTGCTGTCCAATCCCTCCTCCCCCAAAGTGCCCATCAGCATCTCCTCCTCAAAATCGCCAACAACAGCAGACAATTGACTCATGATGCCTGGGGTCAAAAGACTGGTGAATGACAGGTCGCCAACTGACGGTGAACTGGCCTCCTCCCCAGGCCCTGCTGGGCGGCTGCTGCGAACAGGGGTGGTGGTGGTGGTGGTGAGGGTGGAGGCCTCGGATGCAGAGCTGATGGCGGGCTGCTCATCCTCTGTCATCAGTTGCATCACAGTGGCTGCATCCTTTTCCTCAATGGGACGTTTCCGACCCGGCTGGAGGAAAATAGGAGCAGGTACTACACGCTGCTGCTGTGTCTCTGCAGAGTGAGTTTCAGATGCTCCTGCTGGGCGGCGCCCAAGGCGTCCACGGCCAGTGGCTATAGGCGGAATGTTAGCCACTGACGCAGCTGCTGCTGCTGCGGAACTGTGCATGGTGGCGTGGCCGCGGCTTGCCACAATGCTGCTCCCTCTCCTCCTGATTCCCTTGCTGCCCTTCCCCTTGCCCAAACCGCGCTGGCTGCCACTTCCAGACATCTTAGATGTTTTTGGCGTAAACAATAAAGTTTTTTAAAAGGGCGGGTGAAAAGTGGGGTACTTTAATGGAGTGAGTTGGTGGGTGAGGTGACACTAATCACTAAGTGATTAGATTGCTAACTGATTAGTACAGTACAAATACAAAATACAATAATCGGTAATCAGTAAGTGTGAACAGTGAGTGTGTCCCCTAGTACACTAACTAGAAAATACAATAATCAGTAGTAATCAGATTCAGTAGAAGGAAATAGAGTGTGTGTACACTACAGACAGTGCACGCACACACACACGCAGGAGCTAGCCTATGAACAGTGACTGAGTGTCCCTAGTACAGTAAGTACAACTAGAAAATACAATAATCAGTAGTAATCACTAATCAGATGATTCAGTAGAAGGGAATAGAGTGTGTGTACACTACAGACAGTGCACGCACACACACACGCAGGAGCTAGCCTATGAACAGTGACTGAGTGTCCCTAGTACAGTAAGTACAACTAGAAAATACAATAATCAGATTCAGTAGTAATCAGATGATTCAGTAGAAGGGAATACTGTGTACTGTGTACACTACAGACAGTGCACGCACACACACACACACAGGAGCTATGAACAGTAACAGTGAGTGTCCCTAGTACAGTAGTATAACTACAAAATACAGTAATCAATCAGTAAGTAAAGGACAAGACAGGGTAGAGAATACACAGCAGAAACACTGGTATAGATGAGAAATAAACTAACAGAGGACAGGAGGACAGCTGTGCCCACACAGGCAAGGCCCTGAGGCCTAACGCTGTAAGCTTGCCTGCAGCAGCAGCTGTCTCTATGTAACACACAAGCTACTAACTAAAATACAATCTCTATCTAGCTAACAACAATATAGGTGTATATAGGAGGTGTATGTGAGCAAAAACGCTAGGTGATTGACCACAATAAAGCACTTGCTAAGCCAAAGCACAAAGGAGCAGATCTCTCTCTGTACAAGTCTCAAACAAGGACGGAAAAACCTAACACGGCGGCCGCTATTTATAGGGTAGGGGCTGGCCAGGGTCCCCCTCTGTGATTGGCTGCCGTCAGAGGGCCTGGGAGCCCTCTGACTGGCTCTAAGGACATCAATCTGGGCTATGACGCTATTCGAGCTCGGTATTCGAGCTTGAATAGCGCTGTTGCTCGAATAGCGCGAATAGTGAGTGGGCTATTCGAGTTCACTCGAATAGCCCATTCGAATAGCTGCAGCTATTCGAGCTCGAATACCGAGCTCGAATAGCTGAAAAAGAGCTTGAATATTCGAGCTACTCGAATATTCGAGCTCTGCTGAGCACCACTGCTGTGAAATGGACATTAATCATAAAGGGAACCCTAATTGTACTTACCTGAGGCTCCTACCAGCCCCCTGCAGCCGCCCTGTGCCCGCGCTGTCATTGCACAATGCTCCACCCCCAGCAGCCGCCCTGTGCTTGCGCTGTCACTCTGCGATGCTCCACCCCCTGCAGCCGCCCTGTGCTTGCGCTGTCACTCTGCGATGCTCCACCCGCTGCAGCCCCCCTGTGCCAGCCCTGTCACTCTGCGATGGTCCACCCACTGCAGCCGCCCTGTGCCTGCCCTGTCACTCTGTGATGCTCCACCCCCTGCAGCCGCCCTGTGCCTGCGCTGTCACTCTGCGATGCTCCACCCCCTGCAGCCGCCCTGTGCCTGCGCTGTCACACTGCCATGCTCCACCCCCTGCAGCCGCCCTGTGCCTGCGCTGTCACTCTCCGTCGCTCCGATGCTCCACGCCCTGCAGCTGCTCTGTGCCTGCTCTGTCACTCTGCCATGCTCCACCCCCTGCAGCCGCCCTGTTCCCTTGCTGTCACTCTGCGATGCTCCATCCTCTGCAGCCCCCCTGTGCCTGCGCTATCACTCTGCGATGCTCCACCCCCTGCAGCCACCCTGTGCCTGCGCCGTCACTCCGCAAAGCTCCACCCGCTGCAGCCGCCCTGTGCCTGCGCTGTCACTCTGCGATGCTCCACCCCCTGCAGCCGCCCTGTGCCTGCGCTGTCAAACTGTCATGCTCCACCCCCTGCAGCCGCCCTGTCACTCTGCGATGCTCCACCCCCTGCAGCCGCCCTGTGCCTGCGCTGTCATACTGCCATGCTCCACCCCCTGCAGCCGCCCTGTGCCTGCCCTGTCACTCTGCGATGCTCCACCCCCTGCAGCCGCCCTGTGCCTGCGCTGTCACTCTGCGATGCTCCACCCCCTGCAGCCGCCCTGTGCCTGCGCTGTCACACTGCCATGCTCAACCCCCTGAAGCCGCCCTGTGCCTGCGCTGTCACTCTGCGATGCTCCACCCCCTGCAGCCGCCCTGTGCCTGCGCTGTCACTCTGCGATGCTCCACCCCCTGCAGCCGACCTGTGCCTGCGCTGTCACTCTGCGATGCTCCACCCCCTGCAGCCGCCCTATGCCTGCGCTGTCACTCTGCGATGCTCCACCCCCTGCAGCCGCCCTGTGCCTGCGCTGTCACTCTCCGTCGCTCCGATGCTCCACGCCCTGCAACTGCTCTGTGCCTGCTCTGTCACTCTGCCATGCTCCACCCCCTGCAGCCGCCCTGTTCCCTTGCTGTCACTCTGCGATGCTCCATCCTCTGCAGCCCCCCTGTGCCTGCGCTATCACTCTGCGATGCTCCACACCCTGCAGCCACCCTGTGCCTGCGCCGTCACTCCGCGATGCTCCACCCGCTGCAGCCGCCCTGTGCCTGCGCTGTCAGTCTGCGATGCTCCACCCCCTGCAGCCGCCCTGTGCCTGCGCTGTCAAACTGTCATGCTCCACCCCCTGCAGCCGCCCTGTGCCTGCCCTGTCACTCTGCGATGCTCCACCCCCTGCAGCCGCCCTGTGCCTGCGCTGTCATACTGCCATGCTCCACCCCCTGCAGCCGCCCTGTGCCCGCGCTGTCACTCTGCGATGCTCCACCCCTGCACCCGCCCTGTGCCCGCGCTGTCACACTGTCATGCTCCACCCCCTGCAGCCGCCCTGTGCCTGCGCTGTCACTCTGCGATGCTCCACCCCCTGCACCCGCCCTGTGCCTGCGCTGTCACTCTGCGATGCTCCACCCCCTGTAGCCGCCCTGTGCCTGCGCTGTCACTCTGCGATGCTCCACCCCCTGTAGCCGCCCTGTGCCTGCGCTGTCACTCTGCGATGCTCCACCCCCTGCAGCCGCCCTGTGCCTGCGCTGTCACTCTGCGATGCACCACCCCCTGCAGCCGCCCTGTGCCTGCGCTGTCACTCTGCGATGCTCCACCCCCTGCAGCCGCCCTGTGCCTGCGCTGTCACTCTGCGATGCTCCACCCCCTGCAGCCGCCCTGTGCCTGCGCTGTCACTCTGCGATGCTCTACCCGCTGCAGCCGCCCTGTGCCTGTGCATTCACTCTGCGATGCTCTACCCGCTGCAGGCGCCCTGTTCCCGTGCTGTCACTCTGCGATGCTCTATCCCCTGCAGCCCCCCTGTGCCTGCGCTGTCACTCTGCGATGCTCCACCCCCTGCAGCCGTCCTGTGCCTGCGCTGTCACTCAGCGATGCTCCACCCCCTGCAGCCGTCCTGTGCCTGCGCTGTCACTCCGTGATGCTCCACCTCCTGCAGCCGCCCTGTGCCTGCGCTGTCACTCTGCAATGCTCCACCCCCCTGCAGCAACTCTGTGCCTGCGCTGTCAAACTGTCATGCTCCACCCCCTGCAGCCGCCCTGTGCCTGCCCTGTTACTCTGCGATACTCCACCCCCTGCAGCCGCCCTGTGCCTGCGCTGTCACACTGCCATGCTCCACCCCCTGCAGCCGCCCTGTGCCTGCGCTGTCACTCTACGATGCTCCACCCCCTGCAGCCGCCCTGTGCCCGCGCTGCCACTCTGTGATGCTCCACCCCCTGCAGCCACCCTGTGCCTGCGCTGTCACTGAACAATCGTCCGGTATCTGCAGAGTCCCTCCATCCATGCATTTGACTAATTTCAGCTCAAAATCGTTCATCAGGCGTTCTTATTGCATCATTGTCCTCGATTCATAAAAGTGCTGTCGGTAAGGTAAACTCGAGCGGAGAAACACCGATGTCGGTATTTCAGCCTTCAGGGTGGTAATTCATAAAAATGTTGCCTGTTGTGATAGGTGTGCGGAGATATTCCGCTGTAGGCTGGCGTTAGGCTGTCCTACGCATGCGGAAACAGGAGAAGCAGACCGAGTCCCTCCATGCGGTGTTCTCTGCTGCAGCTGCTTGGGAAGTCTGTCCCTTTCACTGCAATGTATTCCGCACGCTTCTCGCCACATCAGAGGTAGCGGTATTCCCCGTCCGCATACCGCTACCTCTAATTTTTATGAATTGACATTTGTTACTTTTGGTAAGATAATCACCGCGCAAGGCGGTGATTTATCACTCTGCTCGCGAATGTCGGCTTTTCATGCGGAAAAGGCCTTTATGAATACAGATTTTGCTGTGTGGTCGGTAAAGTGAGCCGTTTCAGCATTTCCGCATGCGGGAATGCTTTATGAATCGAGGCCAATGATTTCCATCTGATTTGATAAAATTATCTAATTGGTTGGTCTAGCAGAATGGCTAGATGTATGGCTAGCTTAAGCTTTGCCTCTGAGAAGTGGGAAGATGGTACAGACACTCTATGTAGATTCTCTGGTCAGGCATCGAGTCCGGGACCTCAGTTTTAAATAGGCAAAATAATTATTGAATTGGATGAAAAACAGAACCACCAAAAGCATACCGACTGATGTGTTGATTGGACGATGCTGCAAGACATCAGGCCGACATGCTTGAACGGGTGTGTGGGGGTAACGGTGTGTGATATACGAATACGATGGAATCATGAGGGGCGCAAATCCAGAAAAGGAGGCTAAACAGAGCGGCAGGCGATGTAACAGGTACAGTATTAATGCTGGGGGGGAGGAGCACATGTACACTAGGGGGGACAGGCAGCGGGTTGATGGGTCGGTGTCATGTGACCGATTGCTGAAACGGTCTGTGGACAGATCTCTAGCCAATCAGATTCCAGAGAGAGATCTGGCTAGTGGTTGGTAAATGTATTATTATTGTTTTATATTTCGCCAACATATTCCATGTACAGAGTGATGCCTAGTACACACCATACAATTTACTGGCAGATTTTCTGTTAAGCCCCATCTACACGATGCGATTCAATTATGATCCTATTTACGATCCGATCCAATCCAACATGTCCGATCGGGATTTGTTTCGATTCAATTCGATTCCCACAGAAAATGTAACAGAATGTATGGTGTGTAGTAGGCATAAGAAACAAGTACAGGGTACATAATAATACAGACAATGGAAGGAATATTATACACCAATATACAGAATTGATACAAAGTATAGAATGAGTTATTATAGAGGGTGATGTATAAATGTGTCATGAATTCCAGGACACAGAGGGGGACAGAGCTCTGCCCTCACCATGGGAAGGATAAGTGGGCAGAGCTGCAGTCACTGCAGAGGGTGAAGGAGGCGAGGAGTCATGTGACCAGCGCCTCTCTCCGCTCAGCGGGCGGGCCATGCAGTCACGTGATCCCAGAGGGGGCGGGGAGATGGAACATGCACGTGACACACACGCAGCGGCCGGGCTCACGTGACGGGGGGCGGGTGGTCAGGAGATGACACAGTGGGCGGGGATATGGGGGAAGCACGCCATCACGTGACACGAATGCAGCGAGCGGGTTCACGTGACGGGGGCGGGGCCCGGCGGGCGGTCAGGTGACTCGGCGTCAGCGGGTGGGCGGGGCAGTTGCGGAGATGGCGGCGGTCGGGCTGCAGTGAGAGGAGATGTCGGAGCAGCGGGAGGAAGCGGCCAGCAGCATGGCGGCCTCATCATCCTCCATCCACCCCGAGCCTGATGACGCGGCCAGACTCCTCCCCCCCGAGCCCGACTGCGACTGGCCGCCTAAGAAGCGCCTGAGGCCGGAGAGCGACAACCCCGCAACGTCCGGCCGCCTGGAGGAGAGACTGTACTGCGTGCTGTGCTGCACCGTGTGCCTGGACCTGCCCAAGTCCTCTGTCTATCAGGTGTGGCCCCGCCCCCTATACTGCCTGACCCCGCCCATACACCTACTGACCCCGCCCCCTATACTGCCTGACCCCGCCCCTCCTCCCTACTGACTGTACTGCGTGCTGTGCTGCACCGTGTGCCTGGACCTGCCCAAGTCCTCTGTCTATCAGGTGTGGCCCCGCCCCCTATACTGCCTGACCCCGCCCATACACCTACTGACCCCGCCCCCTATACTGCCTGACCCCGCCCCTCCTCCCTACTGACTGTACTGCGTGCTGTGCTGCACCGTGTGCCTGGACCTGCCCAAGTCCTCTGTCTATCAGGTGTGGCCCCGCCCCCTATACTGCCTGACCCCGCCCATACACCTACTGACCCCGCCCCCTATACTGCCTGACCCCGCCCCTCCTCCCTACTGACTGTACTGCGTGCTGTGCTGCACCGTGTGCCTGGACCTGCCCAAGTCCTCTGTCTATCAGGTGTGGCCCCGCCCCCTATACTGCCTGACCCCGCCCATACACCTACTGACCCCGCCCCCTATACTGCCTGACCCCGCCCCTCCTCCCTACTGACTGTACTGCGTGCTGTGCTGCACCGTGTGCCTGGACCTGCCCAAGTCCTCTGTCTATCAGGTGTGGCCCCGCCCCCTATACTGCCTGACCCCGCCCATACACCTACTGACCCCGCCCCCTATACTGCCTGACCCCGCCCCTCCTCCCTACTGACTGTACTGCGTGCTGTGCTGCACCGTGTGCCTGGACCTGCCCAAGTCCTCTGTCTATCAGGTGTGGCCCCGCCCCCTATACTGCCTGACCCCGCCCATACACCTACTGACCCCGCCCCCTATACTGCCTGACCCCGCCCCTCCTCCCTACTGACTGTACTGCGTGCTGTGCTGCACCGTGTGCCTGGACCTGCCCAAGTCATCTGTCTATCAGGTGTGGCCCCGCCCCCTGCTGCCTGACTCCGCCCCTCTACTGCCTGACCCCGCCCCCTTCACTGCATGACCCCGCCCCCTATACTGCATGACCCCGCCCCCTACTGCCTGGCCACGCCCCCTACACCTACTGACCCCGCCCCCTACTGACTCTACTGCGTGCTGTGCTGCACCGTGTGCCTGGACCTGCCCAAATCCTCTGTGTATCAGGTGTGGCCCCGCCCCCTATACTGCCTGACCCCGCCCCTCACACTGACTCCGCCCCCTATACAGCCTGACCCCGCCCCCTCCTCCCCTACTGCGTGCTGTGCTGCACCGTGTGCCTGGACCTGCCCAAGTCCTCCGTCTACCAGGTGTGGCCCCGCCCCCTATACTGCCAGGCCCCGCCCCCTCACTGCCTGACCCCGCCCCCTATACTGCCTGCCCCCGCCCCCTCCCCCTCCCCCCCTACTGACTCTACTGGGTGCTGTGCTGCACCGTGTGCCTGGACCTGCCCAAGTCCTCTGTGTACCAGATGTGGCCCCGCCCCTTATACTGCCTGACACTGACCCCCGCCCCTATACTGCCTGACCCCGCCCCTACACCTACTTACCCCGCCCCCTCCTCCTCCCTACTGACTGTACTGCGTGCTGTGCTGCACCGTGTGCCTGGACCTGCCCAAGTCCTCCGTCTACCAGGTGCGGCCCCGCCCCCTGCTGCCTGACCCCGCCCCCTCCTACCCTGCTACTGCATCTGGGATCTGACTCCACCCCTTGCTTCTTGTACAGTCTGACTCCTCTACTTTCGGGTCTGACACTCTAAACCTGTTGATTCTACTACAGTCTGGCCTCTGGGACTTGACTCCTTGCCTTCTGATTTCTGACCCCTCCCCCTGCTGCTTCTAGAATCTGACTCCTCCCCCTGCTGCTTCTAGAATCTGACTCCTCCCCCTGCTGCTTCTAGTTTCTGACTCCTCCCCTTCTGCTGGCTCCTCCTGAGATCTGACTCCTCCCCTGCTGCTTCTAGTTTCCAAAGATAGCACACCAATCCTTTGCAAGAATAGCACGCTTTATTGTCCCTCCACTGTGCGATCTGTACAATGCGGCAATTTTTTCGGGGGCCACTCAGGGTCCCCCTTTATGAAGGCATGAGGATCACCCACACTAATGCCTTCCTCCTCCCACTGCATATGTGTGGCAAACTCCACCCTTATATGTCACAACTACCCCTTTCTGAGACCTAACCCCTCCATATGTGTGACCTTACTCTGACCCCCTGAGATCTGACTCCTCCCCCTCCATATGTGTGACCTTGCCCTAACCCCCCTGAGATCTGACTCCTCCCCCTCCATATGTGTGACCTAACCCTCTGCCTCCTGAGGTCTGACTCCTCCTCCTCCATATGTGTGACCTTACCCTTTGCCTCCTGAGGTCTGACTCCTCCCCTCCATATGTGTGACCTTTCCCTCTGCCTACTGAGATCTGACTCCACCCCCTCCATATGTGTGACCTTGCCCTAATCCCCCTGAGATCTGACTCCTCCCCCTCCATATTTGTGACCCTACCCATTACCTTTTTCTGATACCTGACTCCGCCTCTTCTGGAAAACTGACTGCTGATTCCTGCCTTAAATTTCCACCCTCCTCCTTTTGTAAGACACCAAAACCCCTGAGACTTGAGCTCACTCTTTGTCTGCCCCGCCCCTTGCACCTCACCCATCTGCCTCCAGGGCTGTGGAGTCGTACAAAAGTCCTCCGACTCCTCCGTTTATGAAACCACCGACTCCAACTTCTAGGTACCCAAAATTGCTCCGACTCTTTAGTCTAATACTTACCAGGGTATGGATTTGGTACAAAAATCATCTGACTCCTCAGTTTATAAAACCAAGTACCCCAAATTGCCTCGACTCTGACTCCAAAGCCCTGCCTGCCCCTCCTCCTCTCCATTCTATATTTCTCCATCCTCTGTGATTAGATCAGCAGTTTGGGATTCTGATCTAGGATGGACAGGGAATATGGGAGGGGGGAGGGGATGGGACATAAAACCCCCTCATTTGTTGTCCAGGGTGCTGAAACTTGCATTAAAGGTGAATACTTTGCTCATTTGTAACTGGTACCCGCCCCCAGCTCCTCCTCCTTATTTTAGTAGTTTTTTTCTTGCTGCCATGGTGTCTGGTGTGCCAGTATCAGTCAGAAGCGTTTTCCAGCATTTGTAGACCCCTGTGAGTTTATTTTCCTCCTCACTTCCTAATACCTGATCTCCTCTGTCACCTGATACCTGACCCATTCCAGCTGGGCAGCTGATCCTGCTTATTCCTTACACATGAATGCCCCCGCCTCTTGGGTTCAGCTGTGGGGGAGGTCTACTCAGTGCTGTGCAACAGGATCTGGCCACCAGGTGCAATGCTGATCCCTCCCAGATATCCAATCCTGTCCCATCTCTGTGGTCTCCATCCATGCCCACTATGGCTTCTCAGAGCCGGGTGGAGAGGCTGGACCTCTGTACTGTGCTGTACGGTGTGTCTGGTCCTGCCTAGAGGTCCTGGCCAGAGGTTGGGGGATGTAGACCCTTCCTTTCTTCTCCTGACACTTGGTCTCTCCTCGGTACTGTGCTGTACGGTGTGTCTGGTCCTGTCCAGAGGTTGGGGGATGTAGACCCTTCCTTTTCTTGTCTTCTCCTAACACTTGGTCTCTCCTCTGTGCTGTACGGTGTGTCTGGTCCTGTCCAGAGGTTGGGGGATGTAGACCCTTTCTTTCTTGTCTTCTCCTAACACTTGGTCTCTCCTCTGTGCTGTACGGTGTGTCTGGTCCTGTCCATAGGTTGGGGATGTAGACCCTTCCTTTCTTCTCCTGACACTTGGTCTCTCCTCTGTGCTGTATGGTGTGTCTGGTCCTGTCCATAGGTTGGGGATGTAGACCCTTTCTTTCTTCTCCTGACACTTGGTCTTTCCTCTGTGCTGTATGGTGTGTCTGGTCCTGTCCATAGGTTGGGGATGTAGACCCTTCCTTTCTTGTCTTCTCCTGGCACTTGGGCTCTCCCCTGTACTGTGCTGTATGGTGTGCCTGGACCTGTCCAGAAGTTGGGGGATGTAGACCCTTCCTTTCTTGTCTTCTTCTGACACTTGGTCTCTCCTCCATGTGGCTTCCTCTGGACAGGCTGGACTTAGTTCTATATTCTAGGTCCGCAAGCCCATTACATGGCCGATGTGTGCATCTGTGAGACGATTATCCAGCGACTAGAAGTGTCTTTTTCTGCAGACCAATATATGATTGTTTTCTCCAGTCATTGAGAGATCGGGAGTGCTCGTATAGATCCATTGGTCCTGTGTGGGTTGCGTAGTCTGGTTGTGTGAGTGTACAGCCGATGTATCGTCTCAAGGAATGAAACCTCTGAGAAGTTGCTTCAAACATAGGATTGTTTAGTAAAGACCATCAAAAGCTTGTATATGATGGTTTTGGGCTTCCTCAATTAATGGTAATGCTTAAAGTGTAACTGTCGGACATAAAATAAAAAATCAGTTCTTTATTTTTATCTGGTAAACAAGTAATAAGGATTCTAACCAGGTAATCCAAACGTTAAAATCTCTATTACTTTTCTTGTTGATACAGACTAACCAGCAAGCTCATGGTGACCCAGAACTCATTGGAGTGTGTAAGGGACTACAATGGTCCTAAAAGCCCCCTTACTAAGATGTTAAGAAAAACAAAAATTTGCTTTCCTAAAACAGAAAGAATTTGCGATAATTCAGGTTGGAGTGAGCTCGAGATGTCTCCCAGGCACCACTGCTGAATATATGCAAATTAACCATTGTACCCTTAGAAGCTAAACACACCTCCAGAACCGCTGGAATGCAATGATGTGTCAGCTTGTTAAATTTAACAAGCTGACACATCATTGCATTCCAGCGGTTCTGGAGGTGTGTTTAGCTTCTAAGGGTACAATGGTTAATTTGCATATATTCAGCAGTGGTGCCTGGGAGACATCTCAAGCTCACTCCAACCTGAATTATCGCAAATTCTTTCTGTTTTAGGAAAGCAAATTTTTGTTTTTCTTGTTGATAAATGATCATTCCCCAGTTTACCCGACTCTTATTTGGTACATTGCCACACAAAGGAAGTTGCAGGGCATGCTTGGTTGTCTTTTTTTGCTTCTTTATTTCCCCTCAGACTTAACTAATGTACAGAAGCAAAAAAAGACAACCCAGCATGCCCTGCAACTTCCTTTCTGTGGCAATGTACCAAATAAGAGTCAGGTAATCTGGGGAATGATCATTCATCAGCAAGAAAAGTAATAGAGATGTGTAACTTTTGGATTGCCTGATTAGCATCCTTATTACTTGTTTACTAGATAAAAATAAAGAATTGATTTTATGCCCGACAGTTACTCTTTAAGGCTACTTTCCCACCAAGACGTTGCGTGTTAGGGGACATTATGGTCGCATAACGTGCCCCTAACGCAACGCATGGTGGTGTTGAAGTTGGACGTCAGATTGAGCTGAGTTATGCAGCCGTTCCAGGTTAGTGATAGGAAGTCCGGATCTTTTTAAGGATTCGGATCATTTGAATCGGATCATTGAAAAGATCCGGATCTTTGAACCGAATCATTTGAATCATTTTACTAGGGAAGCAGACTGGGAGTGAAATGACTAGCAGGACAGGACTTTCCCTGCACTGTACATTCTGTATGTTCCTGTTTCTTCCAGACAGACATCCACTGTGAACCGAATCTTTCATTGTGGTGATCCGGATGATTCGGCTCACAAAAAAAGATCCGGATCAAATGAACGATTCGTTCATGATCCGGACAACACTACAGTCCCACCACGAGTCTCTGCAGTGCAGTGAATATTAATTAGCCATGTGGCTGGCCGCTGAGGAGGAGGAGGAGGAGGGGAGACCTCCTCCTCCAACATTACTGAGCATGTGCAAACAGTCTAACGCGGCTAAAACCGTATATAACGTACTGCATGCTGCACTTTCCCAGAACGTGCAGGGTTACAATGTAACGCAAAGTGGGCACTGTGAACAGCCCATTGATTTTTCATTACTATGCGTTGGGCTGCGTTACTGGCTGCTCTAACGTGCGCCTGTAACGTCCCACTGTGAAAGCAGCCTCAAGGACAACTATAACTTCATGAGAAGTTAGATACTCCCCTAAGAGGAGCAAAGGCTCTCGGTCTCTTAGAGCCTTCCCTTTTTCCTTTCTGCATTCCCTCCTTCCACCGCCAGGCCCTCCGTTCCAGCTTCCAACTTTAATGTTGAAGAGGCTTTCTGGTCTCCTTGGAAGGCCAGGGAATCGCTCGGGTCACAGAATGCTTCTGAAGAGACCCAAAGATGCAGCTGGTGGGAGATGTGACCAGGGACCAGCGAGGAACGAAGGGAGGTAGAGAGGAATTGGAAGGCTCAAAAGGAGTCAGACTCTTCTGGTTTTTTGTTGTTGTTGTTTCTTTTGGGGGGGGGGGGGGTGAGGGGGAGTTGTTGGCCAGAACATTGACCGTGGATCGCCTCGTGTATTATTATTATTATTTATTGTATTTATAAAGCGCCAACATATTACGCAGCGCTGTAATATCCTAAAGGTCCTAAAGGTGACCATTAATGGTACAATATTTTCCTCAGATGCCATCATTCAGGTTTGTGGGGTCGTAGGTAAACGGAAAGGCAGTTATCGATTGCTCCCATAATTGGGTTGATTAGGGCACTTTATCTCTTCAGAGACGATTGTGAAATCCAACATTCCATTTGCCAAAATTCTGTTGTTTGTTTGTTTTTTTCTTTTTAGTTTCCCTCATTAAAATGTTTTATTAACAATTTTCAGAAATAAATAGGAAAATTCAAAATTCTGTATTTCAATCAACCATAAAAAGATTTCACATGAGTTGAATGCATCTGAGAAAAATATTGTACCGTTATTGGGCACCTTAAAGAGAACCCGAGGTGGGTTTGAAGAATATTATCTGCATACAGAGGCTGGATCTTCCTATACAGCCCAGCCTCTGTTGCTATCCCAAACCCCCCTAAGGTCCCCCTGCACTCTGCAATCCCTCCATAAATCACAGCCGTGCTGCTGACAAACAGCTTGTCAGAGCTGGCTGTGTTTATCTTTATAGTGTCAGTCTGCTGCTCTCCCCGCCTCCTGCAGAACTCCGGTCCCCGCCTGCATCCCTTCCTTCCCTGCTGATTGGAGGGAAGGGACGGGGGCAGGGACCGGAGCTATGCAGGAGGCGGGGGAGCAGCTGAGACTGACACTACAGATGTAAACACAGCCTCACAGCACGGCTTTGATTTACGAGGGATTGCAGAGTGCAGGGGGACCTTAGGGGGGTTTGGAATAGCAACAGAGGCTGGGCTGTATAGGCAGATCCAGCCTCTGTATGCAGATAACATTCTTTAAACACACCTCGGGTTCTCTTTAAGGGAAATCCGCTTAACTGTAATCTGCACATTCTGGAGATGGACATCATTTATACGGAGTCACCGTTCCGTTGTGTTATATAAAGCGGTGGAATTTGGAGCAGTGCCCACCTACAATACTCACCTGAGCTGGCAGCCATACATCCGGAGATCCCTCGTCTAGTGATAATGTTGTAATCACTGTTTCGGCAGTATAGGACCCTGATTCATATACCTGCTGAGAAGGATATCCCAGCAGACGTGGACATTTTGGTGACAGTCACCCCAGATCGTTGCCACATGCTGTGCTGGTATTTTCCGCACATGATGTTGTGGTACGTGGCACTGTTCATGGAGGGCCTGAGGTCTAGCTGTTTTTTGTCCAGTATGGCCTTGCAGTGACCTCCCCCTGGACTCTGTGACCTCCTGAGTTCCAGGAATGTCTGCTTTTCAGCATCTGCATCATTCATGTGTTACTGAACAGCGGACAGAAGCGTGTCAGTGGAGGCGTCATTGTGCCACGTCCACTTGTGAGGCCACTTCCTCTGTGAGAAGTCTGTAGGCTGACAGAAGCATGTTAGTGTCTGTAGAGGTGTCCTTGTGCCACGTCCACTTGTGAGGCCACTTCCTCTGTGAGGAGTCTGTAGGCTGACAGAAGCTTGTCAGTGTCTGTAGAGGTGACCTTGTACCACGTCCACTTGTGAGGCCACTTCCTCTGTGAGGAGTCTGTAGGCTGACAGAAGTGTGTTAGTGTCTGTAGAGGTGACCCTGTACCACGTCCATTTGTGAGGCCACTTCCTCTGTGAGGAGTCTG
This sequence comes from Hyperolius riggenbachi, assembly GCF_040937935.1. Lineage (NCBI taxonomy): Eukaryota > Metazoa > Chordata > Amphibia > Anura > Hyperoliidae > Hyperolius > Hyperolius riggenbachi. Next base: position 446,132,129 of record NC_090650.1, on the reverse strand, counting down.
TAGGCTGACAGAAGCGTGTCAGTGTCTGTAGAGGTGACCTTGTACCACGTCCACTTGTGAGGCCACTTCCTCTGTGAGGAGTTTCTAGGCTGACAGAAGCGTGTCAGTGTCTGCGGAGGCGTCATTGTGCCACGTCCACTTGTGGGGCCACTTCCTCTGTGAGGAGTCTGTAAGCTGACAGAAGCGTGTTAGTGTCTGTGGAGGTCACCCTGTACCACGTCCACTTGTGGGGCCACTTCCTCTGTGAGGAGTCTGTAGGCTGACAGAAGCGTGTTAGTGTCTGTAGAGGTGACCCTGTACCACGTCCACTTGTGTGGCCACTTCCTCTGTGAGGAGTCTGTAGGCTGACAGAAGCGTGTTAGTGTCTGCGGAGGTGACCTTGTACCACGTCCACTTGTGGGGCCACTTCCTCTGTGAGGAGTCTGTAGGCTGACAGAAGCGTGTCAGTGTCTGTAGAGGTGACCCTGTACCACGTCCACTTGTGAGGCCACTTCCTCTGTAAGGAGTCTGTAGGCTGACAGAAGCGTGTTAGTGTCTGTGGAGGTGACCTTGTACCACGTCCACTTGTGGGGCCACTTCCTCTGTGAGGAGTCTGTAGGCTGACAGAAGCGTGTTAGTGTCTGTGGAGGTGACCTTGTACCACGTCCACTTGTGAGGCCACTTCCTCTGTGAGGAGTCTGTAGGCTGACAGAAGCGTGTCAGTGTCTGTGGAGGTGACCTTGTACCACGTCCACTTGTGGGGCCACTTCCTCTGTGAGGAGTCTGTAGGCTGACAGAAGCGTGTTAGTGTCTGTAGAGGTGACCTTGTACCACGTCCACTTGTGGGGCCACTTCCTCTGTCGGGAGTCTGTAGGCTGACAGAAGCGTGTTAGTGTCTGTGGAGGTGACCTTGTACCACGTCCACTTCTGAGGCCACTTCCTCTGTGAGGAGTCTGTAGGCTGACAGAAGCGTGTTAGTGTCTGCGGAGGCGTCATTGTGCCACGTCCACTTGGGAGGCCACTTCCTCTGTGAGGAGTCTGTAGGCTGACAGAAGCGTGTTGGTGTCTGCGGAGGTGACCCTGTACCACGTCCACTTGTGAGGCCACTTCCTCTGTGAGGAGTCTGTAGGCTGACAGAAGCGTGTTAGTGTCTGCGGAGGTGACCTTGTGCCACGTCCACTTGTGAGGCCACTTCCTCTGTGAGGAGTCTGTAGGCTGACAGAAGCGTGTTAGTGTCTGTAGAGGTGACCCTGTACCACGTCCACTTGTGAGGCCACTTCCTCTGTGAGGAGTCTGTAGGCTGACAGAAGCGTGTTAGTGTCTGTAGAGGTGACCCTGTACCACGTCCACTTGTGAGGTCACTTCCGCTGTGAGGAGTCTGTAGGCTGACAGAAGCGTGTCAGTATCTGTGGAGGTGACCCTGTACCACGTCCACTTGTGGGGCCACTTCCTCTGTGAGGAGTCTGTAGGCTGACAGAAGCGTGTTTAGTATCTGTGGAGGCGTCATTGTGCCATTTCCACTTGTGAGGCCACTTCCTCTGTGATGTCTGTAGGCTGACAGAAGCGTGTTAGTGTCTGTAGAGGTGACCTTGTGCCACGTCCACTTGTGGGGCCACTTCCTATGTGAGGAGTCTGTAGGCTGACAGAAGCGTGTTAGTGTCTGTAGAGGTGACCTTGTACCACGTACACTTGTGGGGCCACTTCCTCTGTCGGGAGTCTGTAGGCTGACAGAAGCGTGTTAGTATCTGTGGAGGTGACCTTGTACCACGTCCACTTCTGAGGCCACTTCCTCTGTGAGGAGTCTGTAGGCTGACAGAAGTGTGTTAGTGTCTGTAGAGGTGACCCTGTACCACGTCCATTTGTGAGGCCACTTCCTCTGTGAGGAGTCTGTAGGCTGACAGAAGCGTGTCAGTGTCTGTAGAGGTGACCTTGTACCACGTCCACTTGTGAGGCCACTTCCTCTGTGAGGAGTTTCTAGGCTGACAGAAGCGTGTCAGTGTCTGCGGAGGCGTCATTGTGCCACGTCCACTTGTGGGGCCACTTCCTCTGTGAGGAGTCTGTAGGCTGACAGAAGCGTGTTAGTGTCTGTGGAGGTCACCCTGTACCACGTCCACTTGTGGGGCCACTTCCTCTGTGAGGAGTCTGTAGGCTGACAGAAGCGTGTTAGTGTCTGTAGAGGTGACCCTGTACCACGTCCACTTGTGGGGCCACTTCCTCTGTGAGGAGTCTGTAGGCTGACAGAAGCGTGTTAGTGTCTGCGGAGGTGACCTTGTACCACGTCCACTTGTGGGGCCACTTCCTCTGTGAGGAGTCTGTAGGCTGACAGAAGCGTGTCAGTGTCTGTAGAGGTGACCCTGTACCACGTCCACTTGTGAGGCCACTTCCTCTGTGAGGAGTCTGTAGGCTGACAGAAGCGTGTTAGTGTCTGTGGAGGTGACCTTGTACCACGTCCACTTGTGGGGCCACTTCCTCTGTGAGGAGTCTGTAGGCTGACAGAAGCGTGTTAGTGTCTGTGGAGGTGACCTTGTACCACGTCCACTTGTGAGGCCACTTCCTCTGTGAGTAGTCTGTAGGCTGACAGAAGCGTGTCAGTGTCTGTGGAGGTGACCTTGTACCACGTCCACTTGTGGGGCCACTTCCTCTGTGAGGAGTCTGTAGGCTGACAGAAGCGTGTTAGTGTCTGTAGAGGTGACCTTGTACCACGTCCACTTGTGGGGCCACTTCCTCTGTCGGGAGTCTGTAGGCTGACAGAAGCGTGTTAGTGTCTGTGGAGGTGACCTTGTACCACGTCCACTTCTGAGGCCACTTCCTCTGTGAGGAGTCTGTAGGCTGACAGAAGCGTGTTAGTGTCTGCGGAGGCGTCATTGTGCCACGTCCACTTGGGAGGCCACTTCCTCTGTGAGGAGTCTGTAGGCTGACAGAAGCGTGTTGGTGTCTGCGGAGGTGACCCTGTACCACGTCCACTTGTGAGGCCACTTCCTCTGTGAGGAGTCTGTAGGCTGACAGAAGCGTGTTAGTGTCTGCGGAGGTGACCTTGTGCCACGTCCACTTGTGAGGCCACTTCCTCTGTGAGGAGTCTGTAGGCTGACAGAAGCGTGTTAGTGTCTGTAGAGGTGACCCTGTACCACGTCCACTTGTGAGGCCACTTCCTCTGTGAGGAGTCTGTAGGCTGACAGAAGCGTGTTAGTGTCTGTAGAGGTGACCCTGTACCACGTCCACTTGTGAGGTCACTTCCGCTGTGAGGAGTCTGTAGGCTGACAGAAGCGTGTCAGTATCTGTAGAGGTGACCTTGTGCCACGTCCACTTGTGGGGCCACTTCCTATGTGAGGAGTCTGTAGGCTGACAGAAGCGTGTTTGTGTCTGTGGAGGTGACCCTGTACCACGTCCACTTGTGAGGCCACTTCCTATGTGAGGAGTCTGTAGGCTGACAGAAGCGTGTTAGTGTCTGTGGAGGTGGCCTTGTGCCACGTCCACTTGTGAGGCCACTTCCTCTGTGAGGAGTCTGTAGGCTGACAGAAGCGTGTTAGTGTCTGTAGAGGTGACCTTGTACCACGTACACTTGTGGGGCCACTTCCTCTGTCGGGAGTCTGTAGGCTGACAGAAGCGTGTTAGTATCTGTGGAGGTGACCTTGTACCACGTCCACTTCTGAGGCCACTTCCTCTGTGAGGAGTCTGTAGGCTAACAGAAGCGTGTTAGTGTCTGCGGAGGCGTCATTGTGCCACGTCCACTTGGGAGGCCACTTCCTCTGTGAGGAGTCTGTAGGCTGACAGAAACGTGTTGGTGTCTGCGGAGGTGACCCTGTACCACGTCCACTTGTGAGGCCACTTCATCTGTGAGGAGTCTGTAGGCTGACAGAAGCGTGTTAGTATCTGTGGAGGTGGCCTTGTGCCACGTCCACTTGTGAGGCCACTTCCTCTGTGAGGAGTCTGTAGGCTGACAGAAGCGTGTTGGTGTCTGCGGAGGTGACCCTGTACCACGTCCACTTGTGAGGCCACTTCCTCTGTGGGGAGTCTGTAGGCTGACAGAAGCGTGTTAGTGTCTGCGGAGGTGACCTTGTGCCACGTCCACTTGTGAGGCCACTTCCTCTGTGAGGAGTCTGTAGGCTGACAGAAGCGTGTTAGTGTCTGTAGAGGTGACCCTGTACCACGTTCACTTGTGAGGCCACTTCCTCTGTGAGGAGTCTGTAGGCTGACAGAAGCGTGTTAGTGTCTGTGGAGGTGACCCTGTACCACGTCCACTTGTGGGGCCACTTCCTCTGTGAGGAGTCTGTAGGCTAACAGAAGCGTGTTAGTGTCTGCGGAGGTGGCCTTGTGCCACGTCCACTTGTGAGGCCACTTCCTCCGTGAGGAGTCTGTAGGCTGACAGAAGCGTGTTAGTGTCTGTAGAGGTGTCCTTGTACCACGTCCACTTGTGGGGCCACTTCCTCTGTGAGGAGTCTGTAGGCTGACAGAAGCGTGTTAGTGTCTGTAGAGGTGTCCTTGTACCACGTCCACTTGTGGGGCCACTTCCTCTGTGGGGAGTCTGTAGGCTGACAGAAGCGTGTTAGTGTCTGTGGAGGTGGCCTTGTGCCACGTCCACTTGTGAGGCCACTTCCTCTGTGAGGAGTCTGTAGGCTGACAGAAGCTTGTTAGTGTCTGTAGAGGTGTCCTTGTACCACGTCCACTTGTGGGGCCACTTCCTCTGTGAGGAGTCTGTAGGCTGACAGAAGCGTGTCAGTGTCTGTAGAGGTGACCCTGTACCACGTCCACTTGTGAGGCCACTTCCGCTGTGAGGAGTCTGTAGGCTGACAGAAGCGTGTCTGTGGAGGTGACCCTGTACCACGTCCACTTGGGAGGCCACTTCCTCTGTGAGGAGTCTGTAGGCTGACAGAAGCGTGTCTGTGGAGGTGACCTTGTACCACGTCCACTTGTGAGGTCACTTCCTCTGTGAGGGGTCTGTAGGCTGACAGAAGCGTGTTAGTGTCTGTAGAGGTGACCTTGTACCACGTCCACTTGTGAGGTCACTTCCTCTGTGAGGGGTCTGTAGGCTGACAGAAGTGTGTTTGTGTCTGCAGAGGTGACCCTGTACCACGTCCACTTGTGAGGTCGCTTCCTCTGTGAGGGGTCTGTAGGCTGACAGAAGCGTGTTAGTGTCTGTGGAGGTGGCCTTGTGCCACGTCCACTTGTGAGGCCACTTCCTCTGTGAGGAGTCTGTAGGCTGACAGAAGCGTGTTTGTGTCTGCAGAGGTGACCCTGTACCACGTCCACTTGTGAGGCCACTTCCTCTGTGAGGAGTCTGTAGGCTGACAGAAGCGTGTCAGTGTCTGTAGAGGTGACCTTGTGCCACGTCCACTTGTGAGGCCACTTCCTCTGTGAGGAGTCTGTAGGCTGACAGAAGCGTGTTAGTGTCTGCGGAGGTGACCCTGTACCACGTCCACTTGTGAGGCCACTTCCTCTGTGAGGAGTCTGTAGGCTGACAGAAGCATGTCAGTGTCTGCAGAGGTGACCCTGTACCACGTCCACTTGTGGGGCCACTTCCTCTGTGAGGAGTCTGTAGGCTGACAGAAGTGTGTTTGTGTCTGCAGAGGTGACCCTGTACCACGTCCACTTGTGGGGCCACTTCCTCTGTGAGGAGTCTGTAGGCTGACAGAAGCGTGTTAGTGTCTGTAGAGGTGACCCTGTACCACGTCCACTTGTGAGGCCACTTCCTCTGTGAGGAGTCTGTAGGCTGACAGAAGCGTGTTAGTGTCTGCGGAGGTGACCCTGTACCACGTCCACTTGTGGGGCCACTTCCTCTGTGAGGAGTCTGTAGGCTGACAGAAGTGTGTTTGTGTCTGCAGAGGTGACCCTGTACCACGTCCACTTGTGGGGCCACTTCCTCTGTGAGGAGTCTGTAGGCTGACAGAAGCGTGTTAGTGTCTGTGGAGGTGACCCTGTACCACGTCCACTTGGGAGGCCACTTCCTCTGTGAGGAGTCTGTAGGCTGACAGAAGTGTGTTTGTGTCTGCAGAGGTGACCCTGTACCACGTCCACTTGTGGGGCCACTTCCTCTGTGAGGAGTCTGTAGGCTGACAGAAGCGTGTTAGTGTCTGTGGAGGTGACCCTGTACCACGTCCACTTGTGAGGCCACTTCCTCCGTGAGGAGTCTGTAGGCTGACAGAAGCGTGTTAGTGTCTGTAGAGGTGTCCTTGTACCACGTCCACTTGTGGGGCCACTTCCTCTGTGAGGAGTCTGTAGGCTGACAGAAGCGTGTTAGTGTCTGTAGAGGTGTCCTTGTACCACGTCCACTTGTGGGGCCACTTCCTCTGTGGGGAGTCTGTAGGCTGACAGAAGCGTGTTAGTGTCTGTGGAGGTGGCCTTGTGCCACGTCCACTTGTGAGGCCACTTCCTCTGTGAGGAGTCTGTAGGCTGACAGAAGCTTGTTAGTGTCTGTAGAGGTGTCCTTGTACCACGTCCACTTGTGGGGCCACTTCCTCTGTGAGGAGTCTGTAGGCTGACAGAAGCGTGTCAGTGTCTGTAGAGGTGACCCTGTACCACGTCCACTTGTGAGGCCACTTCCGCTGTGAGGAGTCTGTAGGCTGACAGAAGCGTGTCTGTGGAGGTGACCCTGTACCACGTCCACTTGGGAGGCCACTTCCTCTGTGAGGAGTCTGTAGGCTGACAGAAGCGTGTCTGTGGAGGTGACCTTGTACCACGTCCACTTGTGAGGTCACTTCCTCTGTGAGGGGTCTGTAGGCTGACAGAAGCGTGTTAGTGTCTGTAGAGGTGACCTTGTACCACGTCCACTTGTGAGGTCACTTCCTCTGTGAGGGGTCTGTAGGCTGACAGAAGTGTGTTTGTGTCTGCAGAGGTGACCCTGTACCACGTCCACTTGTGAGGTCGCTTCCTCTGTGAGGGGTCTGTAGGCTGACAGAAGCGTGTTAGTGTCTGTGGAGGTGGCCTTGTGCCACGTCCACTTGTGAGGCCACTTCCTCTGTGAGGAGTCTGTAGGCTGACAGAAGCGTGTTTGTGTCTGCAGAGGTGACCCTGTACCACGTCCACTTGTGAGGCCACTTCCTCTGTGAGGAGTCTGTAGGCTGACAGAAGCGTGTCAGTGTCTGTAGAGGTGACCTTGTGCCACGTCCACTTGTGAGGCCACTTCCTCTGTGAGAAGTCTGTAGGCTGACAGAAGCGTGTTAGTGTCTGCGGAGGTGACCCTGTACCACGTCCACTTGTGAGGCCACTTCCTCTGTGAGGAGTCTGTAGGCTGACAGAAGCGTGTCAGTGTCTGTAGAGGTGACCTTGTGCCACGTCCACTTGTGAGGCCACTTCCTCTGTGAGAAGTCTGTAGGCTGACAGAAGCGTGTTAGTGTCTGCGGAGGTGACCCTGTACCACGTCCACTTGTGAGGCCACTTCCTCTGTGAGGAGTCTGTAGGCTGACAGAAGCATGTCAGTGTCTGCAGAGGTGACCCTGTACCACGTCCACTTGTGGGGCCACTTCCTCTGTGAGGAGTCTGTAGGCTGACAGAAGCGTGTTAGTGTCTGCGGAGGTGACCCTGTACCACGTCCACTTGTGAGGCCACTTCCTCTGTGAGGAGTCTGTAGGCTGACAGAAGCATGTCAGTGTCTGCAGAGGTGACCCTGTACCACGTCCACTTGTGGGGCCACTTCCTCTGTGAGGAGTCTGTAGGCTGACAGAAGTGTGTTTGTGTCTGCAGAGGTGACCCTGTACCACGTCCACTTGTGGGGCCACTTCCTCTGTGAGGAGTCTGTAGGCTGACAGAAGCGTGTTAGTGTCTGTAGAGGTGACCCTGTACCACGTCCACTTGTGAGGCCACTTCCTCTGTGAGGAGTCTGTAGGCTGACAGAAGCGTGTTAGTGTCTGCGGAGGTGACCCTGTACCACGTCCACTTGTGGGGCCACTTCCTCTGTGAGGAGTCTGTAGGCTGACAGAAGTGTGTTTGTGTCTGCAGAGGTGACCCTGTACCACGTCCACTTGTGGGGCCACTTCCTCTGTGAGGAGTCTGTAGGCTGACAGAAGCGTGTTAGTGTCTGTGGAGGTGACCCTGTACCACGTCCACTTGGGAGGCCACTTCCTCTGTGAGGAGTCTGTAGGCTGACAGAAGTGTGTTTGTGTCTGCAGAGGTGACCCTGTACCACGTCCACTTGTGGGGCCACTTCCTCTGTGAGGAGTCTGTAGGCTGACAGAAGCGTGTTAGTGTCTGTGGAGGTGACCCTGTACCACGTCCACTTGTGGGGCCACTTCCTCTGTGAGGAGTCTGTAGGCTGACAGAAGCGTGTTAGTGTCTGTGGAGGTGACCCTGTACCACGTCCACTTGTGGGGCCACTTCCTCTGTGAGGAGTCTGTAGGCTGACAGAAGCGTGTTAGTGTCTGTGGAGGTGACCCTGTACCACGTCCACTTGTGGGGCCACTTCCTCTGTGAGGAGTCTGTAGGCTGACAGAAGCGTGTCAGTGTCTGCGGAGGTGACCCTGTACCACGTCCACTTGTGAGGCCACTTCCTCTGTGAGGAGTCTGTAGGCTGACAGAAGCGTGTCAGTATCTGTGGAGGTGGCCTTGTACCACGTCCACTTGTGAGGCCACTTCCTCTGTGAGGAGTCTGTAGGCTGACAGAAGCGTGTCAGTGTCTGCGGAGGTGACCCTGTACCACGTCCACTTGTGAGGCCACTTCCTCTGTGAGGAGTCTGTAGGCTGACAGAAGCGTGTTAGTGTCTGTGGAGGTGGCCTTGTGCCACGTCCACTTGTGAGGCCACTTCCTCTGTGAGGAGTCTGTAGGCTGACAGAAGCGTTTTAGTGTCTGTGGAGGTGGCCTTGTGCCACGTCCACTTGTGAGGCCACTTCCTCTGTGAGGAGTTTGTAGGCTGACAGAAGCTTGTTAGTGTCTGTGGAGGTGACCCTGTACCACGTCCACTTCTGAGGCCACTTCCTCTGTGAGGAGTCTGTAGGCTAACAGAAGCGTGTTAGTGTCTGCGGAGGCGTCATTGTGCCATGTCCACTTGTGAGGCCACTTCCTCTGTGAGGAGTCTGTAGGCTGACAGAAGCGTGTTAGTGTCTGTGGAGGCTTCATTGTGCCATGTCCACTTGTGAGGCCACTTCCTCTGTGGGGAGTCTGTAGGCTGACAGAAGCGTGTTAGTGTCTGTGGAGGCTTCATTGTGCCATGTCCACTTGTGAGGCCACTTCCTCTGTGAGGAGTCTGTAGGCTGACAGAAGCGTGTTAGTGTCTGTGGAGGCTTCATTGTGCCATGTCCACTTGTGGGGCCACTTCCTCTGTGACTTGGAAAGCTGAACTGTACTTTGTACCAACTGATTTGTCGCTTGGAACGATGTTGGACCGTAAGCTGTCCTATATTTTGGTTAGACCTCCGGATTTCCTCTCATGAATTAGCACACAGGTCGCCTTCTGACAAATGAGACGTTTTCCACATGGGCAGCTGAACGGCGCACTTCTCGGGAAGCTCAGCCTCCCGTCTGCCAGCCACGGGCGGATTTACGGCGCAGGAAAAATGCAACCGAATGGCAGCGTTTGTAACCCAGCTCCTGTCAGCGTTTAACAGGTGGTGCATTCACTGCCTTCAGCCTTAAGTGTGAAAGAGGCCTATAGGTGGCCATAGAATGCATTCGATCTTCTAGGAATTGATGTGGCAAACTATTCCCGATCAACAGATTTCCGGACGAGATAACTTGGTTCAGTTAATCAGACAGGATGGATAATTTTGGTTGGTTGGTTGGTCGGGAGCGTGCTGCTAGCGGTGAGCGATTCGATGGGCGACTAATCTACTCTCCCCTGTCAGTAATACGGTTCTGGTCTCTTCCTGTCCCGCTGGCTGCTTCTTTTCCTCTTCACTCCTGTGTCTCGGGGTGCTTGTGTAACGTCCCAAATACTGGCGGCCCCTAGTGGTCACATAAGGAACATGCCACACTGCCCCTAGTGTGTGACCCCTGCATTATGTCACAGGCGCCCTGGGTCTCAGGAGTGAAGACAGCAGCCGGCAGGGAGAGAAGAAACCGGAACCACGCGACGGGCAGACGAGCTGCATGGCCGGGGGGGCGGGGACTGGGAGACCTGGCAGGAGGGCACAGATTGTCAAAGATTTCATGCTAAAGATTTATAGAAAATCTGTGTGGAGGGAATCGAGCAGACAGATCCCTCTCTGATCAGATTATGATTGAAGAGCGATGATCTGCTGGCCATATCGACCAGTGTGTGGCCACCTTAAAGCCGGGTACACACGGTACAATTTTCCGTCAGATCGACGGATCTTTTAGATAATTTCTGACCGGTCTGATTTGGATTTTGATCAATTTTAGGTACTTGTCAACCCAAAATTGATCGGATACAATTCGGACGTGATCTACACACGATGCAATTTCTTATCAGATCACTGGTCGATCTGATGGAAAATTGGACCCGGTGTATGAGGCTTTAGGTACACATGAGATTTACTCTCAGATCGATTATCTCCAACCTGTCCGATTTGATTTTAGATCGTTTTCCGATCGATCTTCGATAGAGGTGAACAGAAAATCGATGGAAATGTTGGAAATAATCGATCTGACAGAAAATCTCAATGTGTGTACCAGGCATTGGACAGATCTTTCCATTTCTGAACACCACTGACTGATTGTAGTTTTGGCCTTGGTTAACCATTACTTCTCTCTTTCTGGTGCGTTTGCCATGTTGGCCCCTTTTGTCCAGGTGCCCTGATAAGCTAGTTTGCCTTCATTCATACTGTTTACTTAGTGAAGCCATCTAAGCTGCTGAGACTGATTCTATAGACAAGTTTCACTCAGGGCTCGTTCCCACTGTTGCGACGCGATTTCGGCTGCATTCCGACGCTTGTAAAAACGCATGCGGATGCGTTTCCGCATGCGTTTTTACCCGCGATTTCGCATGCGATTTCGCATGGCAGGGTGCCATGCGAAATTAACCATGACACTGCCAGGGCTAAATAAAATTGAAAAAGGTGCGAAATCGCGGGTAAAAACGCATGTAACAAACGCATGCTTTTTTACTATTAAATACATTAGCGGCGATTCGCACGGATTCCCGACGCAGGCGAAATCGTTAGCTCTTTTGTGCGTTTTTTTACCGCTGAAAAAAACGCACCTCAACAACGCTACAGTGGAAACAGGCCCATCCACTTGCATGACATGTGCGGATCTGCATGCGTTGGACGCATGCAGATTCGCGATAGTGGGAACGAGCCCTCAAAGGCCACTTTACCCTGAACAGGGCTAAGAATGATTATGAAATACGTCATGCCTTGGGCTGCAGGGAACAGACACGCTTTAGCAGAATAACTGGACTCCTAACGTCCTCTTTGCACTAATTGGATGTTTATAAAATGTCCATAATGAAGGAAATGGTTACTTTTATTTGGTGCCATTATCTTCTGCTGGTCTTCTGATCTTGTTGAAGTTACATAACAATTCTGATCAGTCCAGTGAGAAGGACATTGGCTATCCTCTTTGGTTCCTGACGCTTCTTCCCATAACTCGGAGGGGATTCCTGCTCACCCATTCTGATAGTGAAAACGACGTTTTCCGAGGTGGCCATGATTCCTGCTGCTTCTGGTTCTTGGCTGTATAGCGTGTTTAGAGCCGGCTTCATTGACAGAGCCTCTACCTGTGTACATTGCCAGCCGTAGGGTACATGGACATCGCAGGGTGGAGATGCTTGTTGAGAACATTGGTGACTGGTGTACATTACTGTCCTTCGTAGCTTCAGGGTACATGGACATTGCAGGGTGGAGCTTGTTGACAATGTTGCTGACTCGTGTACATTACTGTCCTTCGTAGCTTCAGGGTACATGGACACCGCAGGGTGGAGATGCTTGTTGAACGTTGCTGACTGGTGTACATTGCTGACCCTCATAGCTTCAGGGTACATGGACACTGCAGGGTGGAGCTTGTTGAGAACGTTGCTGACTGGTGTACATTGGTATGCTTTGTAGCTTCAGGGTACATGGACATCGCAGGGTGGAGATGCTTGTTGAGAATGTTGCTGACTGGTGTACATTGCTGTCCTTCGTAGCTTCAAGGTACATGGACACTGCAGGGTGGAGCTTGTTGAGAACGTTGCTGACTGGTGTACATTGGTATCCTTTGTAGCTTCAGGGTACATGGACACCGCAGGGTGGAGATGCTTGTTAAAGTTGCTGACTGGTGTACATTGCTGACCCTCATAGCTTCAGGGTACATGGACACCGCAGGATGGAGCTTGTTGAGAACGTTGCTGACTGGTGTACATTGATATCCTTTGTAGCTTCAGGGTACATGGACACAGCAGGGTGGAGCTTGTTGAGAACGTTGCTGGCTGGTGTACATTGGTATGCTTTGTAGCTTCAGGGTACATGGACATCGCAGGGTGGAGATGCTTGTTGAGAATGTTGCTGACTGGTGTACATTGCTGTCCTTCGTAGCTTCAAGGTACATGGACACTGCAGGGTGGAGCTTGTTGAGAACGTTGCTGACTGGTGTACATCGGTATCCTTTGTAGCTTCAGGGTACATGGACACTGCAGGGTGGAGCTTGTTGAGAACGTTGCTGACTGGTGTACATTGGTATCCTTTGTAGCTTCAGGGTACATGGACACCGCAGGGTGGAGATGCTTGTTAAAGTTGCTGCTGTAGGGTAGCAGGGAACCTGCAAGCCAAGAAGGGGGGGGGGGGTGCTAGGTGTATAAATAGCAGCATTACTGAAGCCTCCAGTTATACACTGACTAGGATGTGCTACATTGAGGGATCCTGGTTGAACTTGCCTCCAGCTGGGACGTGGTTGCATTTGATCAGTGTGTGCAGCAGAGTCACTGAACAAACTCTAGCATACGGCACCTACTTGTTTTATTTATTTTGGCATTTATTTATTTTTCACTCTTATTAGACACATTGGCCTCAATTCATAAAGCATTTCCACATGCGGTAATGCTGAAAACAGCTGACTTTCCCGACCACTTAGCAATGTGTCAATTCATAAAGGCTGTTACCGCATGGAAAGCTGACATTACCGACCAGGGAGATAAATTACCGACTTGGCTGCAGTTACCGACAACACATGTCAGTAAATTGACAGCAAATGTCAGTTCATAAAGCCTTCAACAAGCGGTAAGCCTGGCGGTAGTTACCGACACCTCTGGTGAGGTCTTAACAAGTTACCGACACCTCTGGTGAGGTCTTAACAAGTTACCGACACCTCTGGTGAGGTCTTAACAAGTTACCGACACCTCTGGTGAGGTCTTAACAAGTTACCGACACCTCTGGTGAGGTCTTAACAAGTTACCGACACCTCTGGTGAGGTCTTAACAAGTTACCGACACCTCTGGTGAGGTCTTAACAAGTTACCGACACCTCTGGTGAGGTCTTAACAAGTTACCGACACCTCTGGTGAGGTCTTAAAGGGAACCTTAACTGCTGCGGAAAAATAAATTCACTTACCTGGGGGCTTTCCCAAGCCTCCTGCAGCCGTCCTGTGCCCGCGCCGGTCCTTCGGTGCCCTCCGGTCTCCCTCCGCCGCTGAGTTTCGATTTCGGACGACTGCCAGTCGTCCTGGGGCCTCTTCCGCATTCCTTGTCGTAAACTGCAGTAAAGCGCGTCCGCATGACGCCAAACGCGTCATCGCATGACGTCAAACGCGTCATGCGGACGCGCTTTACTGCAGTTTACGACCAGGAATGCGGAAGAGGCCCCAGGACGACTGGCAGTCGTCCGAAATCGAAACTTAGCGGCGGAGGGAGACCAGAGGGCACCGAAGGACCGGCGCGGGCACAGGACGGCTGCAGGAGGCTTGGGAAAGCCCCCAGGTAAGTGAATTTATTTTTCCGCAGCAGTTAAGGTTCCCTTTAACAAGTTACCGACACCTCTGGTGAGGTGTTACAATGCAAAGTGCATGGAGCCAAAGTCTGTGTGAGTCGTCTGTGCAGAGATCCGTCTGTGTGAGTCATCTGTGCAGAGATCCGTCTGTGTGAGTCGTCTGTGCAGAGAGCCGTCTGTGTGAGTCGTCTGTGCAGGGAGCCGTCTGTGTGAGTCGTCTGTGTGAGTCGTCTGTGCAGGGAGCCGTCTGTGTGAGTCGTCTGTGCAGGGAGCCGTCTGTGTGAGTCGTCTGTGCAGGGAGCCGTCTGTGTGAGTCGTCTGTGCAGGGAGCCGTCTGTGTGAGTCGTCTGTGCAGGGAGCCGTCTGTGTGAGTCGTCTGTGCAGGGAGCCGTCTGTGTGAGTCGTCTGTGCAGTGAGTCATCTGTGCAGAGAGCCGTCTGTGTGAGTCGTCTGTGCAGAGAGCCGTCTGTGTGAGTCGTCTGTGCAGAGAGCCGTCTGTGTGAGTCGTCTGTGCAGAGAGCCGTCTGTGTGAGTCGTCTGTGCAGAGAGCCGTCTGTGTGAGTCGTCTGTGCAGAGAGCCGTCTGTGTGAGTCGTCTGTGCAGAGAGCCGTCTGTGTGAGTCGTCTGTGCAGAGAGCCGTCTGTGTGAGTCGTCTGTGCAGAGAGCCGTCTGTGTGAGTCGTCTGTGCAGAGAGCCGTCTGTGTGAGTCGTCTGTGCAGAGAGCCGTCTGTGTGAGTCGTCTGTGCAGAGAGCCGTCTGTGTGAGTCGTCTGTGCAGAGAGCCGTCTGTGTGAGTCGTCTGTGCAGAGAGCCGTCTGTGTGAGTCGTCTGTGCAGAGAGCCGTCTGTGTGAGTCGTCTGTGCAGAGAGCCGTCTGTGTGAGTCGTCTGTGCAGAGAGCCGTCTGTGTGAGTCGTCTGTGCAGAGAGCCGTCTGTGTGAGTCGTCTGTGCAGAGAGCCGTCTGTGCAGAGAGCCGTCTGTGCAGAGAGCCGTCTGTGTGAGTCGTCTGTGCAGAGAGCCGTCTGTGTGAGTCGTCTGTGCAGAGAGCCGTCTGTGTGAGTCGTCTGTGCAGAGAGCCGTCTGTGTGAGTCGTCTGTGCAGAGAGCCGTCTGTGTGAGTCGTCTGTGCAGAGATCCGTCTGTGTGAGTCATCTGTGCAGGCAGGGAAAGTCTGTGAGTCATCTGTACGAGTCATCTGTGCATCTTATGAAGCCACTAGTGAAATGGGTTTGTTTCAGTTCACAAACGACATAGTGAGTGCATCCAGACTGGGCATGTGCGAGTAAGCTCCGCCCATGCTCTGCAGAACAAAGCGTTTGTGTGTGGAGGAAAGGAAGTCTGTGTACAAGTGGCTTTATTCTGGGCTTGCTCAGAGCTCACTCGCACATGCCCGGTCTGGATGTGCTCAGCCATGGGTGGGAGGGCGGCCGGAGCAGGCCTGAATGATGGGCTCTGAGAATTCGGGAAGCCGCTGGACCAGTCACAGGCTCCCTGCTACTGACGGAAGTATATGAGTTATAATGTTTTAATCACTTTAGGTGCTGTATGTAAAGTGTGTATTTTAGCCTATGCATGAGGCTGACCCCCTCTCTCCCTCCGCAGTGTACCAACGGACACCTGATGTGCGCCGGCTGTTTCATCCACCTGCTGGCAGACGCTCGGCTGAAGGAGGAGCAGTCCACGTGCCCGAACTGTCGGTGTGAGATCAGCAAGAGCCTGTGCTGCCGGAACCTGGCCGTGGAGAAGGCTGTGAGCGAGCTGCCCACCGAATGCGGATTTTGTCTGAAGGCGTTTCCACGTTCGCTGCTGGATCGGCACAAGAAGGAGGAATGCCAGGATAGGTGCGGTCTCATTGCTGTCATTCCTCATGCTGGCTTCATGTGACCACCGCTGACCCTCGCCCTGTCTCCCATATGTCTGCCATGCTGTGCCAGTCTCTATCGATGTGATCACCGCTGACCCTCGCCCTGTCCTCTGCCCATATCCTGGTTTCATGTCTGCCATGCTGCGCCAGTCTCTGGGCATGTGATAACCCCTGACCCTCGCCCTGTCCTCTGCCCATATCCTGGTGTCATGTCTCCCATGCTGTGCCAGTCTCTGGGCATGTGATCACCACTGACCCTCGCCCCGTCCACTGCCCATATCCTGGTGTCATGTCTCCCATGCTGTGCCAGTCTCTGGGCATGTGATCACCCCTGACCCTCCCCCTGTCCTCTGCCCATATCCTGGTGTCATGTCTGCCATGCTGTGCCAGTCTATGGGCATGTGATCACCCCTGACCCTCGCCCCGTCCTCTGCCCAAATCCTGGTGTCATGTCTGCCATGCTGTGCCAGTCTCTGGGCATGTGATCACCCCTGACCCTCCACCTGTCCTCTGCCCAAATTCTGGTGTCATGTCTGCCATGCTGTGCCAGTCTCTATCCATGTGATCACCACTGACCCTCGCCCCGTCTTCTGCCCATATCCTGCTGTCATGTCTGCCATGCTGTGCCAGTCTCTGGGCATGTGATCACCACTGACCCTCGCCCCGTCCTCTGCCCATATCCTGGTGTCATGTCTGCCATGCTGTGCCAGTCTCTGGGCATGTGATCACCACTGACCCTCGCCCCGTCCTCTGCCCATATCCTGGTGTCATGTCTGCCAGCTGTGCCAGTCTCTGGGCATGTGATCACCCATGACCCTCGCCCTGTCCTCTGCCCATATCCTGGTGTCATGTCTGCCATGCTGTGCCAGTCTCTGGGCATGGGATCACCCCTGACCCTCCCCCTGTCCTCTGCCCATATCCTGGTGTCATGTCTGCCATGCTGTGCCAGTCTCTGGGCATGTGATCACCCCTGACCCTCCCCCTGTCCTCTGCCCATATCCTGGTGTCATGTCTGCCATGCTGTGCCAGTCTATGGGCATGTGATCACCCCTGACCCTCGCCCCGTCCTCTGCCCAAATCCTGGTGTCATGTCTGCCATGCTGTGCCAGTCTCTGGGCATGTGATCACCCCTGACCCTCCACCTGTCCTCTGCCCAAATTCTGGTGTCATGTCTGCCATGCTGTGCCAGTCTCTATCCATGTGATCACCACTGACCCTCGCCCCGTCTTCTGCCCATATCCTGCTGTCATGTCTGCCATGCTGTGCCAGTCTCTGGGCATGTGATCACCACTGACCCTCGCCCCGTCCTCTGCCCATATCCTGGTGTCATGTCTGCCATGCTGTGCCAGTCTCTGGGCATGTGATCACCACTGACCCTCGCCCCGTCCTCTGCCCATATCCTGGTGTCATGTCTGCCAGCTGTGCCAGTCTCTGGGCATGTGATCACCCATGACCCTCGCCCTGTCCTCTGCCCATATCCTGGTGTCATGTCTGCCATGCTGTGCCAGTCTCTGGGCATGGGATCACCCCTGACCCTCCCCCTGTCCTCTGCCCATATCCTGGTGTCATGTCTGCCATGCTGTGCCAGTCTCTGGGCATGTGATCACCCCTGACCCTCCACCTGTCCTCTGCCCAAATCCTGGTGTCATGTCTGCCATGCTGTGCCAGTCTCTATCCATGTGATCACCACTGACCCTCGCCCCGTCTTCTGCCCATATCCTGGTGTCATGTCTGCCATGCTGTGCCAGTCTCTGGGCATGTGATCATTTCTGACCCTCACCCTAGCCTCTGTCCATATCCTGGTGTCATGTCTGCCATGCTGCGCCAGTCTCTGGGCATGTGATCACCACTGACCCTCCCCCTGTCCTCTGCCCATATCCTGGTGTCATGTCTGCCATGCTGTGCCAGTCTCTGGGCATGTGATCACCCCTGACCCTCGCCCCGTCCTCTGCCCATATCCTGGTGTCATGTCTGCCATGCTGTGCCAGTCTCTGGGCATGTGATCACCACTGACCCTCGCCCCGTCCTCTGCCCATATCCTGGTGTCATGTCTGCCATGCTGCGCCAGTCTCTGGGCATGTGATCACCCCTGACCCTCGCCCCATCCTCTGCCCATATCCTGGTTTCATGTCTGCCATGCTGTGCCAGTCTCTGGGCATGTGATCACCCCTGACCCTCCCCCTGTCCTCTGCCCATATCCTGGTGTCATGTCTGCCATGCTGTGCCAGTCTCTGGGCATGTGATCACCACTGACCCTCGCCCCGTCCACTGCCCATATCCTGGTGTCATGTCTCCCATGCTGTGCCAGTCTCTGGGCATGTAATCACCACTGACCCTCGCCCTGTCTCTCATGTCTGCGATGCTGTGCCAGTCTCTGGGCATGTGACCACCGCTGACCTTCGCCATGTCTCTCATATGTCTGCCATGCTGTGTGTTGTGCCAGTCTCTATCCATGTGATCACCGCTGACCCTCGTCCTGTTTTCTGCCCATATCCTGGTGTCATGTCTGCCATGCTGTGCCAGCCTCTGGGCATGTGACCACCGCTGACCCTCGCCATGTCTCTCATATGTCTGCCATGCTGTGTGCTGTGCCAGTCTCTATCCATGTGATCACCACTGACCCTCGCCCCGTCCTCTGCCCATATCCTGGTGTCATGTCTGCCATGCTGTGCCAGTCTCTGCGCATGTGATCACCCATGACCCTCGCCGTGTCCTCTGCCCATATCCTGTTGTCATGTCTGCCATGCTGTGCCAGTCTCTATCCATGTGATCACTGCTGACCCTTGCCCCCTCCTCTGCCCATATCCTGGTGTCATGTCTGCCATGCTGTGCCAGTCTCTGGGCATGTGATCACCGCTGACCCTCACCCCATCCTCTGCCCATATCCTGGTGTCATGTCTGCCATGCTGTGCCAGTCTCTATCCATGTGATCACCACTGACCCTCGCCCCGTCTTCTGCCCATATCCTGCTGTCATGTCTGCCATGCTGTGCCAGTCTCTGGACATGTGATCACCACTGACCCTCGCCCCGTCCTCTGCCCATATCCTGGTGTCATGTCTGCCATGGTGTGCCAGTCTCTGGGCATGTGATCACCACTGACCCCCGTCCTGTCCTCTGCCCATATCCTGGTGTCATGTCTGCCATGGTGTGCCAGTCTCTGGGCATGTGATCACTGCTGATCCTCACCCTGTCCTCTGCCCATATCCAGGTGTCATGTCTGCCATGCTGTGCCAGTCTCTGGGCATGTGATCACCCCTGACCCTCCCTCTGTCCATATCCTGGTGTCATGTCTGCCATGCTGTGCCAGTCTCTGGGCATGTGATCACTGCTGACCCTCGTCCCGTCCTCTGCCCATATCCTGGTGTCATGTCTGCCATGCTCTGTCAGTCTCTGGGCATGTGATCACCGCTGACCCTCGCCTTGTCCTCTGCCCATATCCTGGTGTCATGTCTGCCATGCTGTGCCAGTCTCTGGGCATGTGATCACCGCTGACCCTCGCCCTGTCCTCTGCCCATATCCTGGTGTCATGTCTGCCATGCTGTGCCAGTCTCTGGGCATGTGATCACCGCTGACCCTCGCTCTGTCCTCTGCCCTTATCCTGGTGTCATGTCTGCCATGCTGTGCCAGTCTCTGGGCATGTGATCACTGACACTCGTCCCGTCCTCTGCCCAAATCCTGGTGTCATGTCTGCCCTGCTGTGCCAGTCTCTGGGCATGTGATCACCCCTGACCCTCGCCCTGTCCTCTGCCCATATCCTGGTGTCATGTCTGCCATGCTGTGCCAGTCTCTGGGCATGTGATCACCCCTGACCCTCCCCCTGTCCTCTGTCCATATCCTGGTGTCATGTCTGCCCTGCTGTGCCAGTCTCTGGGCATGTGATCACCGCTGACCCTCGCCCTGTCCTCTGCCCATATCCTGGTGTCATGTCTGCCATGCTGTGCCAGTCTCTGGGCATGTGATCACCCCTGACCCTCCCCCTGTCCTCTGTCCATATCCTGGTGTCATGTCTGCCATGCTGTGCCAGTCTCTGGGCATGTGATCACCCCTGACGCTCGCCCTGTCCTCTGCCCATATCCTGGTGTCATGTCTGCCATGCTGTGCCAGTCTCTGGGCATGTGATCACCCCTGACCCTCGCCCTGTCCTCTGCCCATATCCTGGTGTCATGTCTGCCATGCTGTGCCAGTCTCTGGGCATGTGATCACCCCTGACCCCCGCCCTGTCCTCTGCCCATATCCTGGTGTCATGTCTGCCCTGCTGTGCCAGTCTCTGGGCATGTGATCACCGCTGACCCTCGCCCTGTCCTCTGCCCATATCCTGGTGTCATGTCTGCCATGCTGTGCCAGTCTCTGGGCATGTGATCACCCCTGACCCTCGCCCCATCCTCCCGCCCATATTCTGGTGTCATGTCTGCCATGCTGTGCCAGTCTCTGGGCATGTGATCACCCCTGACCCTCGCCCCATCCTCCCGCCCATATTCTGGTGTCATGTCTGCCATGCTGTGCCAGTCTCTGGGCATGTGATCACCGCTGACCCTCGCCCTGTCCTCTGCCCATATCCTAGTGTCATGTCTGCCATGCTGTGCCAGTCTCTGGGCATGTGATCACCCCTGATCCTCGCCCCGTCCTCTGCCCATATCCTAGTGTCATGTCTGCCATGCTGTGCCAGTCTCTGGGCATGTGATCACCCCTGACCCTCGCCCCATCCTCCCGCCCATATTCTGGTGTCATGTCTGCCATGCTGTGCCAGTCTCTGGGCATGTCCAATGCTGCTTCTCAGCCATCGCTGGCTCATTCCATGACCTTGTACAGAAGAGTTAGCACTGAATAGGGCAGAATCTGTCACTAGATGTCTTGGTGTTCAGATGTCATTTCCATCTCATTTTCTTAAGATAGCCATACATTGGTTGAAGGCCACCAGATTGACCAACAGATAAATCCCTCTCTGATCGAATCTGATCAGAGAGGGATCTATTGGCTGCCCATACACTGCACACAGACTTTGAATCGACTTTAGCATGAAATTGATTCAAAACCTGTGGAGCTGCCGCCTGCTCGCTGCCCCCAGGCATCCCCCTATTCAGGCTCCCCGGCCAGCAGCAATATCACTTGTGCAGCCAACGCGAGTCCCTGCGTGCTGTCACTTCTTCCGGTGACCTCTGTGTCCTCTTCACTTCCTGTCCTGTGGCAAGCCGGAGTTCAAACAGTAGAGGGCGCTCAATGGCACCAGTCATTTCAGAGGGCGCTGTATGGGACCAGTCATGTCAGTAGAGGGCGCTCAATGGCACCAGTCAGGTCAGTAGAGGGCGCTCTACTGCTTGAACTCCGGCTTGTCATAGGACGGGACAGGAAGTGAAGAGGACATAGAGAAGAAGGCCTCTCACCTCGGCTTCCCTGTACAGAGTACCCTAGACGAAATTTGTGTCAAAAGTCAAATGCTTACCCAGGAAGAGGGAAGCCTCTGGATACTGTGGAGCTCTCCACATCTTCCCCTGTCGCCGAGCTCGGACCCCCCAATGGAATCCAACAAGCTCTGGTCAGATTGCAAGCTTGCAGCTGTATTCCTCTTCAAGCACGAGCGGCTCTGTACTAGTGCGCCGGCACGGCCACGATCTTGCAGTGACGAGGACTGTTACCACGCTTGTGCAGTGACGAGGGGCGCGGCCCCGCTTGTGCAGTGACGAGGGGCGCGGCCCCGCTTGTGCAGTGACGAGGGGCGCGGCCCCGCTTGTGCAGTGACGAGGGGCGCGGCCCCGCTTGTGCAGTGACGAGGGGCGCGGCCCCGCTTGTGCAGTGACGAGGGGCGCGGCCCCGCTTGTGCAGTGACGAGGGGCGCGGCCCCGCTTGTGCAGTGACGAGGACTGTTACCACGCTTGTGCAGTGACGAGGGGCGCGGCCCCGCTTGTGCAGTGACGAGGGGCGCGGCCCCGCTTGTGCAGTGACGAGGGGCGCGGCCCCGCTTGTGCAGTGACGAGGGGCGCGGCCCCGCTTGTGCAGTGACGAGGGGCGCGGCCCCGCTTGTGCAGTGACGAGGGGCGCGGCCACGCTTGTGCAATGACGAGGGGCGCGGCCACGCTTGTGCAGTGACGAGGAGCGCGGCCACGCTTGTGCAGTGACGAAGACTGTTACCACGCTTGTGCAGTGACGAGGGGCTCGGCCCCGCTTGTGCAGTGACGAGGGGCGCGGCCACGCTTGTGCAGTGACGAGGGGCGCGGCCACGCTTGTGCAGTGACGAGAGGCGCGGCCCCGCTTGTGCAGTGACGAGGGGCGCGGCCCCGCTTGTGCAGTGACGAGGGGCGCGGCCCCGCTTGTGCAGTGACGAGGGGCGCGGCCACGCTTGTGCAGTGACGAGGGGCGCGGCCACGCTTGTGCAGTGACGAGGGGCGCGGCCACGCTTGTGCAGTGACGAGGGGCGCGGCCACGCTTGTGCAGTGACGAGGGGCGCGGCCACGCTTGTGCAGTGACGAGGGGCGCGGCCACGCTTGTGCAGTGACGAGGGGCGCGTCCACGCTTGTGCAGTGACGAGGGGCGCGGCCACGCTTGTGCAATGACGAGGGGCGCGGCCACGCTTGTGCAGTGACGAGGACTGTTACCACGCTTGTGCAGTGACGAGGACTGTTACCACGCTTGTGCAGTGACGAGGGGCGTGGCCACGCTTGTGCAGTGACGAGGGGCGTGGCCACGCTTGTGCAGTGAAGAGAAGTGTGGCCACGATGTGCAGGAGAGTCCCGGGCAACGGCCGAGGTCCAGAATCTGCTCTGAGTGAAGAATGGATGCAGTTTATGATTTGGGCAAATTGAATGCACTTTCTGCTGAATTTGATTGATCCAGCTGAAAGCTGCATACAATTTGCATGAAGTTTGCATGCAAGGCGGATGTATTAGCATTTCATTGACCCTCTCTGTCTACTAGGGATGGTCAATGAGATGCATAATGCTGCATCAACGCGAAAATATTTGTAAGTTTTGTATGCAAATTTATGCAACTTAAAAATGGACCAATCCAATGTTACCTCAGCAGGATTTGATTGGTTCATGTTCAAGCTGCACATTTGCATAATGCTGCATCATGCACCAAGATGGTTCTCAGCCATTCAGGGCCACCTCTGTCAAGAGTCTAGAGTGTGTACAGCGGTCCCTGATCCTTGCCCCTATACATCAGCAAGAGAACCCGAGGGCCAGATCGTCAGCAGGAGAACCCGAGGGCCAGATCGTCAGCAGGAGAACCCGAGGGCCAGATCGTCCAAGCTCTGGCCTTTGCTCTTGCTCCATACCCCCCCCCCCCCCCCCTTCCCCAGATCCGTGCCGCTCTCTCACGCAGTGAGTCATCCTTCCGCCCCCCTCCTCCATAGCAGCTGAACGTGACCTCAGCCTCTAGGCTAGCCACACGACTGACGGAACTAGTCTAAACCTTGCAGGCCACAATCATTGTACGTGTGTACACAGCCTAAAGGTGCGTACACACATGCGACTATAGTCGTTTGAAACGATCGTTCCCCGATCGTTTCAAACGACGATCGTTTAAAAAAAAGCAACCAACGATCATTAAGTCTAACGACGGACGAGCTAGATCGTTAAAAACGAACGATCTAGCTTGGCGGATTTTTACCAACGACGATCGTTTGCAAAAGTAGTACATCGTTGGAAACGGTCGTTCGTACCAGGCTTGACATGCGCATTTCGCTATTTCTCCATGAAACTTCTCATTTTTATGCGCAGGCGCAATAGTTGCTTTACGTGATGTAACGTTCGTTCTAACGATCAGATCGTTACACACATTTTAAAACTAACTTTACTTGGGTCGTTCTTTCATCAATAAAAAGTTCGTTCGTCGTTCTCAACGAACGATCATTGTCGCGTGTGTGTACGTAGCATAAGGCTGGGATCATGGCGTGTCCGCACTGATGGAAGGTACTTTGTGCATATGTACACACCTTTAAAGACTGTCGCCCGCACAGATCAGGATTCAGTACCTTAAAACAAAGTAACCAAGCAACTCTGGGTGACCCAAAACCGATTCAATCCCAGTTAGGGCTACAGACGTGTTGTTAGGCTATAGCCGTTAAGTATACTACCAGGCGCATATGGGAAGGGTGGAGAAAAGGCAGGAGATCGCTTTCTCCGGGGGAGGGGGGTGTTCATGGAAGAACATAACCCAGATCATCGGACCACCATTCCACGAGGAGCGGTCAGATAGGGCAACAGTCTGTACGTAACACTTGTGTTTAATGTGGAACCAACGCTCCTGGTTGTGTGTGTGCTTCTCTGCAGAGTTACCCAGTGTAAATACAAGAGGATTGGCTGCCCCTGGCAGGGCCCGTTCCACGAACTGCCAGCACACGAATCCGAGTGTTCTCACCCCAGCAAGACCGGCAACGAGCTGATGGAGATCTTAGACGAGATGGACCAAAGCCATAAGAAGGAGATGCAATTGTACAACAGCATCTTCGGTCTGCTGAGCTTTGAGAAGATCGGTTACACAGGTAAGGCCTAAACCAGAAGCTGTTTGTCTGTAACGCTTTGCTTGTGTCTGTGGGGCGGCCCAGGAATAGACGATACACACCCGTTCTTTGTGCATGTCACTCTTTTGCTTTGTAGGTGTCGATCAGGATGTAGTTGTCTTTCTGCAGCTGAGAACCTGAAGAGCTGGGTTACCCTGTGGGTTGTCCAACCGCGCCCACCATTCATGTGTTGCTATAGGGTAAGTGTCACCAAGGGCATGAAGACGGGCAGCTGTCACTTGAGCATTAGCTGCTGATCTTTATGACGTGACCAGCATCTTACCGGTCTCCTTGATGGCACATGACTCCATATGCACTGTACCTTTCTCGCTATGGTGGGAGGTGGTGTGTGTGTGTGTGTATTTCTTTCTTTGATGTTGAGAACCAGGTTTCAGAAGAAGATGAAGAGACCCCCCCCCATGATTAAGCATCATTGGGCCCCACTTATGCAGGGAAAAAAGCTATCCCTACCCCCTTGACTTGGATTACGGATGAGTTTCAACTATGTCAGCTATGGTGGGAGGTAAGGCAGCAAAATGTTACTTTGTGGTCCACTCACCTGGATATGTCTTTAATCCAGTGCATGTACCTTCATCAGGCCTTCTGCTAGAAGCCACCAGCCCTAAGCCAATGGCAAACAATGGTGATTTTGGTTTCTCCGTCTGGTCCTTGTGGGTGGGCTGTGACCATTTCTTCTCTGGAGGCGTTGACCAAGTCTTTGCCCTTGTTTCTCCATCTTTTCTCCCTCTTGGAATCTATATCTCCTTTTCTGCTCCGGTACCTCTACTCTTCCTGTGACTTAACATTTGTTTGTAACTACTGAAGTTTTTCCAGTTTCCCAGAGTTGCTTATAGTGTATTTAGAGGATGGGGAGGGTTGGATTGTTTTGCTTCCTCGCAGGTAAGTGGGCCAGTTTAATGATGCCACAGATGGTTTTCTTTGCTAATCATTTAACGTTGCCTTTTCCTTCATTAGGATGGACATTTATTATTTTCTAGTCCTATTACAGCAATGTGAGTTCTTTTGTATGCCTTGACTTCTTTATGTTTGAAAATAAAAAAAGAAAAGTCTCTGTTGACCATGTTAACATTTCATCATGATGTGTTGCTTGTCATCTTCTGTCCTCTCAGTTTGGAGAGCATTTGGGTATTGTATGAACCATGAAACTGTTTTTTTTAGCTATGTACCGCCATCACTTTGGAATAAACATTTACTCTCTTAAAATGGATCTCTCTCTGTGTGTTCTTAAAAATGTTAATGTATAGAGTGTTCCTGAGCACAAACTTGTGTAATAAAATGGAAGTCCGATATAAACTCTGTCTTGCTGTAAATTGTACACCTTAGGATGTCATGTTGAGGACACGTGGTACACTTTGGCAAAGATAGCGTTAGTCTTGCAGGCTTTTCAGTCCTACACGTTCTGAGTGTTTCCAGCGAAGTTCCAAGTCAGATGGTTAGTTCTGGACCCTGAAGACCCCCACCAGATGTTGAGTATATTAGACCTTTTGATAAAAATTTAAGGCAGCAACATTTCTGAAGGTTGAGCTTGAGTTTCACAACATTTGTAGGGTAAAATTGTACTCCGTAATAATTAAGCTTGTCGTATGAGACCAACCAGAACCTTGTTTGGCACACTATTTACTGCTTGTGTTAAGCACATTCATTTCCCTTTCCCCTTTTTAAGAGATAAAATTCCTTTATGAGGCAAACCAGGGCAGAAGCGGCCACTGATCGGTCAACGGTATCAGGTAAAGTGGTGTAGTTGGGGTAATGTGAAACTGTTCCTTCACCCAATAATTTTTTTTTCTTTCTTTTTCTTCCCTTCCACCCTACCTTCTCGCAGAAGTCCAGTTTCGACCTTACAGGACAGATGACTTCATCACTCGTCTGTACTACGAGACGCCACGGTTCACCGTTCTCAACCAAACCTGGGTTCTGAAGGCTCGCGTCAACGATTCGGAGAGGAACCCCAACTTGTCCTGCAAGCGAACCCTCTCCTTCCAGCTCATCCTTAAAAGCAAAGTTAATTCTCCCATGGAATGCTCCTTCCTGCTACTAAAAGGCCCCTACGACGATGTCAAAATCCACCCAGTTATCTACCACTTTGTGTTCACTAACGAGAATAACGAGACCGAGTATGTGCCACTGCCCATCATAGACTCCGTGGAATGTAACAAACTGCTGGCTGCAAAGAATATCAACCTTCGACTCTTTATATTCCAGATTCAGAAGTGAAGTGGTCTCCTCCAGAACCATACTTACCTCATCTGGCTCCCTATCTCCAAACTGCGTGTTCTGGCCGCTTCTTGCTGCTCCCCGTTTCCTTGGTAGGAGAGGGAGGGTGGAGAGTTGAGCAGGAATCTGATTATTTTAATTAGTTTTGTTTTTAATTTGTAGTTTGCATGTCTAGACTAGAGATTAACTGCTTCAGCCTTGGCCATTCTCCGAACCCCGAGGTCTCCTGTCAGCCTGTGCTTCTTGGTCTCTTCCGAGCCTCTGTGTATCTTCCCTATTGGGCATCCAATCTGTCTCTGTTAGTTTCTGGATTATTTTTTGCTCTGTCCTGTTCCAGGATTTTATAGTTTTGTTTTTTTATTATTTTATTTAGTTGGAGTAGCTGAGTTAGGATATGAAGGTATGTTAGGAGGAGGTAGGTCATTGCATTTAGCGGAGAGTAGTCTGCCCCTTTTTTTTTTTTTTTTTTTTTTTTTTTTTAGGATTATTTCAGCTCAGTTTTTCAGTCACTTGTTTTTAAGTTATCTTGTCCGATAAACTAGTCGAATTTGGATTTCGCGGCCGCATATCGCAATTTATTCCGCAACCACAAAATCGCCCTCTTAACGATATGCAACAATCGAACACTGGCGTCCTATGCTTTGCTTTTTAATTTATTTATCGCTCTGGGCAGGGCAGACCCTGGCGGCGCGGGGATTTCGGAACGCTACGCTGTCTCGTCGCGCTATAAAATCTTCTGTCTAAGCAGCAAAGTCGCGGACATGCAGCCGTTTGCTTTATTTACAGTAAGGATTCTGTGATCTCTAAGGATGTGATGTATTGATAACTGATCTGTGGCTTTGCGTGAGTAGAAACCCCCATCTAAAGCTAAATTACTGATCGTGCTGGGTGACTGTCTTGGAAAGATCATTGTACTGATGTGCTCTGGACATTACAGACACAGAACATTTATATTGCGCTTTTCTCCTGGCAGACTCAAAGCACCAGAGCTGCAGCCACTAGAGGGCGCTCTATAGGCAGTAGCAGTGTTAGGGAGACTTGCCCAAGATCTCCTACTGAATAGGTGCTGCTTACTGAACAGTAGGAGCCGGGATTCGAACCCAGGTCTTCTGTGTCAGAGGCAGAGCCCTTACTCAATACACTATCCAGCCACTTTGGTGTCACCTGCCTAGCTAAAAAATGGCCACTGAGATAGCAAGGGGGCTGTAAGATACAGGAAGGGTCTACTCTAGGCAGACCACCAGGAACTGTTCTTTTCCTGGCTGTACAAATGAATGGCACCGCAGGGGCACACAGTGCGTATTGAAGCACACCTGTTATCCTAATAAAGAGTCACTAAGGAGAAGCTCCACACCAGGCTTTCTCAACCAGGGTTCCCTGGCATTTCCCCCCATTGTGGAGCAAGTATAATAGAGTACATTATAATAGGGGGTGATGTAAAAAGAAGCACTAAATTGGGGGTCAGAATAATAATGAGCACAGTATAATGAGTGGCAGTGTAATAGGAGTTAGTGAAATTTACAGCCTCAACTACTTTTAAAGACCACGCCTCTGGAAAAATACATGCAGGGGTTCTTCGAGATCCAAAAGTTATTTGCAGGGTTCCTCCAGGGTAAAAAGGTTGAGAAAGGCTGCTTCAGACACTTCCCCGATCCTCTGCCACCCCCAACAAGCAGGTAACTTCCTGCCGCGGGAGCGACGTGACTTCCTGCCGCGGGAGCGACGTGACTTCCTGCCGTGGGAGCGACGTGACTTCCTGTAGTGGCAACTGTGTAAGCAGTCAGCTGGGTATCGTCCAACTCAGCAGATCAATAAAGGAACCAGCGACATTGGGGCCCACCTGCACCCCGGCTGGATGTCACCTGACACAATCATGAACCTGTCCGGTGAAACGGTCACGACTTTAGATGAGGTTTTCTGTCACCATCTGCTATTCTGATAACTCCTTCTTAGGTGTTTTTTTTTCTACCGCTGCTAGACCCCCAACTCTGCCCAGAGAACAATCCTGTATACATTCACTGCTCTGCTTGGCTGGGAGTTGTGTTCATTTCTGTGGAGGGGAGTGGCCCAGTTCTAACCTGCATACAATTTGTATGCAAGTTAGAAATATTGCTATTTCATTGACCAAGTCTACTGACTATCTCTTGCATCACAAGCCTGTGGTTATTAATGGATGCATGTTCCTGCAGGAAAGGGGTTCTCTATTAGCTGAACGGTGAGATGCAGATCCTGGGGGCAACTATCACAATTATGGGAAGGTCCGGGGACAGAGAGGAGGATAAAGGGCAAGTAGCAGAATTATTTAATGTTCGCTGAAGCACAGTTGGTCCGGTACATGTATGTCACTGAAATTAATTTTTCTCTGGTTTACCCCTAGCCCCCGCCCCCTCCCCCCCCCCCCCCCCCCCCACACACACACACACACACCACTTTGCAGCAGAGACTTTAAGCAACAATACAGTTTATGCATCTAGCTATTGGCAGCAGCAGGAGGTTAGAGAAGGTGTGGAATGTAGATCACCAGAGGGCGCCAGAGTGCTGTGTATGAGTGCAAACTCCTGTAATGCACACTTCTGGCCTTGTGTAAGGTGTAGATCAGCCCCCTGCTGATCTACACCTTACACGAGCTGCGTGCGTGCGTGCGTGCGTGCGTGCGTGCGTGCGTGCGTGCGTGCGTGCGTGCGTGCGTGCGTGTGTGCGTGTGTGTGTGTGTGTGTGTGTGTGTGTGTGTGTGTGTGTGTGTGTTTTAAACCAGAGAAAAATTTCAGTGACATACATGTACCAGACCAACTGTGCTTCAGCGAACATTAAATAAATCTGCTACTTGCCCTTTATCCTCCTCTCTGCCCCCAGATCTTCCCATAATTGTGATAGTTGCGCCAGAGCACTGGATATGAATGCAGACTCCTGTAATGCACACTTCTGGCTTGTATGGGATGGAGATCAGCAGAGGGCGCCAGAGCACCGGGTATGAATGCAGACTTGTGGGATGGAGATCAGCAGAGGGCGCCAGAGCACCTGGTATGAATGCAGACTCCTCCTGTAATGTGCACAAGGCGGCTGCATGACGACTTTGCTGTTTTAGGTTTTGTTTGGAAACTTGAGACAGAACCTTGCAGGTGTGGTGAGATTTGCAGGGAGACCTCCCCTGCTTCTTACATCAGGACTTCACTCCGCCAGGGTGTGACTCCTGCATTTTTAATTTATTTTTGTGATGTGGAATGCAGTATTTTCTGAAAAAGATTCTGTTATTGAAAACACCAGACCTATAAGCTGCCCTTTCTGGTACTCAGCTGTGAATAGACACGGATATATCAGTTACTAGCCCAGAGCTGAAACGTCTGATCCGCACTCTGTGTCTGGCCCTGTGTATGTTTTACTTTGTTTTTTCGCTGATTAATTAAATGGTTCTTGCAACCCAGATACCGCTCCTGTTGTGTTCTGTGTGTCCATTGTGTGGCTTTCTCAAGAGCTGGTCAGGGAGGTACTAATCCTTCCGACTTGCATGCAAATTCTATGCATCTTGGAGTTCGGCCAGCTGGATCCACTTCCTGACGATTTGATTGGCCCAAGCTGCATTAAATTTGCATGTAAACTGCCCATTGGGCAAATCTGGTGCAGAGTTACCTCAATCCTAACTTGGAAAAAAGAACAGTACAGTTCCCTGCAGCCTCAGTTCCTGCCTTGCACTGGTGCTCTCTTCCTGCGCTTACTGTGACACGAGTCTCCCACCAAGGCCTGAGAGTTCATAGAGATGGTCGATGATATGCAAATAGTTCCAAGTTGAGTTATGCAAATTATTAAAGGGGCACTAAGGTGAAAATGATGCTGATCTTGGTGTTAAAAGACAATTGAACTGAGAGTGATATGGAGACTGCCATATTATTTCCTTTTAAGCAATACCAGTTGCCTGGCAGTCCTGCTGGTCCTCTGCCTCTAATGCTTTCAGCCGTAGACCCTGAACAAGAATGCATCAGATCAGGTGATTCTGACATTATTCTATAATGTAAAAAATACTCTCCGGCGCTGGGACAATATCTTCTCAGCAAGCTGCGTGTCTTGTGGAGGGATTCCCCAACCCTCAAAGTTATGCAACAGAATATATAAATCACTTGCACGCGCTGAAATGGTTCATCTATTTATTAAAATTTTAAAAACATAAAGGTTCACTCAATACCCACACATACCTCCTTTAACATCCACACCATGGAGAGGCCCCTCCACTCACTCCAACTACCTACCCTACCACTCAATCTAAAATTAATTTAGATATAGTTTCTTTAAAATTCTGGACTATGTCTAACTATATGTCCGCTTTAGTCTCCTTTAAGATGTCACATATAGATGCTCTTTTCCGTATATCCCCAAAAAGCGTTACTACAGTCTTTGGTAATCTTCAAAAGTTCGCTTTCCCTATGTACCAAAAGTCTCTTTCAAAACAGCGGCACAATAAAAAACTTACAGTTTCCTTGTGATTAGATATATCACTTCTTTGGAGAGTCCTAGTTACTTGTTATTCCGTTTGATTCCGGCTCCAAAACCGCTCATTATTTTCGGGTTATCCCCACCTGCCCGCCGCTTACCAGTCTGACGTCCCTGCACAGCATACGTCACTTCCGTATGGAAATCTCTGAAGTCCGCCCGCTGTGCTAACTCGTCTTTCTGGCTTCTGGCATGCACTGCTATTGGGTGACGTCACCACTCTCAGCTATTGGACCTTTGCTGGCGGCTGCTGCGCGCTAGCAGTACGCTGCTTCCAAAGCTTCTGCAGATTCTTATGGGCACTCTTTCAACTTGAATAAAAACCTCAACGCGTTTCTGCCGATGAAACCGTCGGCCTTCTTCAGGAGGATTCAAGATTATAAGCAGCCGCCAGCAAAGGTCCAATAGCTGAGAGTGGTGACGTCACCCAATAGCAGTGCATGCCAGAAGCCAGAAAGACGAGTTAGCACAGCGGGCGGACTTCAGAGATTTCCATACGGAAGTGACGTATGCTGTGCAGGGACGTCAGACTGGTAAGCGGCGGGCAGGTGGGGATAACCCGAAAATAATGAGCGGTTTTGGAGCCGGAATCAAACGGAATAACAAGTAACTAGGACTCTCCAAAGAAGTGATATATCTAATCACAAGGAAACTGTAAGTTTTTTATTGTGCCGCTGTTTTGAAAGAGACTTTTGGTACATAGGGAAAGCGAACTTTTGAAGATTACCAAAGACTGTAGTAACGCTTTTTGGGGATATATGGAAAAGAGCATCTATATGTGACATCTTAAAGGAGACTAAGGCCCCGTTCACACTTGCGGTTTTGCAAAAACCGCACCGGATGTCCGGACCGCACCGGAGCCGGATCGGACCTGAACCGTACGGTTCCTGTCCGGATCCGGTCCGGATCCGGTCCGGTTGCATACGGTTTCCGTGCGGTATGAACACGGTTGCGGTCCGGATCCGGATTCTTAAAGAGATAACAACCTGTATAAATACCTGGGGTTCTGGGAGGTCAGCAGAAGCTCTGGGGTCATTGTTGGAGACAGCTGGACGTGTGGAGACCATCCTTGGATACAGAGACAGCAGTTGGGACCATGGATCCAGTCATTTTTTACGCTTATTACCTGGGAATTCTCTCCTTCCTGTTGTTTACCTACTACTATGTGGGGAGAAGGCGTGCTCCTCGCAGGAGATGGTGGGTGCACCCTCTACTAGCCAGGAGGCAGAGGAAGGGAGAGTTCCAGGCCCTCTACCGGGACCTCAGACGACACCCACAGAAGTTCTACAGCTACACTCGGATGTCTATTCCCCTGTAAGTATATAGGCCTAAATACACCAACCCCCACCATTCCTAAACACCCCACCCTCACCCCCACAACACCTCATCCCTGTATACCTAGCTAAACACACCACCCTGACCCCCACACCCCTGTATACCTAGCTATACACTACACCCCCACCCTCCACAACACTCCCAAACCTCTGTAAACACACCTCCCCCATCCTCCACCCAACACCTTGTCCCACAACATACTTTACAGCTTCTTCCTTTACATCTCCTGACAGGTTTGATACCCTTTTGGAGATGGTGAAGGATGACCTTAGGAAGAAGGATACCACGTTCAGGAGAGCAGTCACACCACAAGAACAACTACTCATCACACTGAGGTACGTAAAAACAAATTTTTTTATTGCAAAAACAACCACTTTCCAACATGGAAACATTCTTCCAACATGGAAGACAAAAAAATAACATATCTATGGTATAGCCCGGTCAGTTTTAAGGAACACCAACCACCAACTTTGTGCTGGAAGAGTTGCAGGGCATAGCTGCCCAAGTGTCTTTCGGGGACACCAGTCCCTAATATTAAAGTGCTTCAAAAACCTAACCACTGGCACAGGACCCTCTGAGCCATGGATGAAGGACACAGGGCAGTGAAAAGGCTAGGCCTCTCACCGACCAGTCAAGGTGTCCTTCATCCATGGCTCCAAGGGTCTTGTGCAAGTGGTTAGGAACAAGAACAAAGTGAGGAGCAAGAGGAACCGATGGCAGAGGTGCATGACTACAGGTGCAGTGCAACAGGCACAAGGTTGTGACCCAGGTAGTGTCTTTCGGGGACACCAGGCCCTAAAATTGAAGTGCTTCAAAAACCTAACCACTGGCACAGGACCCTCTGAGCCATGGATGAAGGACACAGGTCAGTGATAAGGCTAGGCCTCTCACCGACCAGTGTAGGTGTCCTTCATCCATGGCTCCAAGGGTCTTGTGCAAGTGGTTAGGAACAAGAACAAAGTGAGGAGCAAGAGGAACCGATGGCAGAGGTGCATGACTACAGGTGCAGTGCAACAGGCACAAGGTTGTGACCCAGGTAGTGTCTTTCGGGGACACCAGGCCCTAAAATTGAAGTGCTTCAAA
Source organism: Hyperolius riggenbachi (assembly GCF_040937935.1). Classification (NCBI taxonomy): domain Eukaryota; kingdom Metazoa; phylum Chordata; class Amphibia; order Anura; family Hyperoliidae; genus Hyperolius; species Hyperolius riggenbachi. Next base: position 446,098,868 of record NC_090650.1, on the reverse strand, counting down.
AACCTAACCACTGGCACATGACCCTCTGAGCCATGGATGAAGGACACAGGGCAGTGAAAAGGCTAGGCCTCTCACCGACCAGTGTAGGTGTCCTTCATCCATGGCTCCAAGGGTCTTGTGCAAGTGGTTAGGAACAAGAACAAAGTGAGGAGCAAGAGGAACCGATGGCAGAGGTGCATGACTACAGGTGCAGTGCAACAGGCACAAGGTTGTGACCCAGGTAGTGTCTTTCGGGGACACCAGGCCCTAAAATTGAAGTGCTTCAAAAACCTAACCACTGGCACATGACCCTCTGAGCCATGGATGAAGGACACAGGGCAGTGAAAAGGCTAGGCCTCTCACCGACCAGTCAAGGTGTCCTTCATCCATGGCTCCAAGGGTCTTGTGCAAGTGGTTAGGAACAAGAACAAAGTGAGGAGCAAGAGGAACCGATGGCAGAGGTGCATGACTACAGGTGCAGTGCAACAGGCACAAGTTTGTGACCCAGGTAGTGTCTTTCGGGGACACCAGGCCCTAAAATTGAAGTGCTTCAAAAACCTAACCACTGGCACATGACCCTCTGAGCCATGGATGAAGGACACAGGGCAGTGAAAAGGCTAGGCCTCTCACCGACCAGTCAAGGTGTCCTTCATCCATGGCTCCAAGGGTCTTGTGCAAGTGGTTAGGAACAAGAACAAAGTGAGGAGCAAGAGGAACCGATGGCAGAGGTGCATGACTACAGGTGCAGTGCAACAGGCACAAGGTTGTGACCCAGGTAGTGTCTTTCGGGGACACCAGGCCCTAAAATTGAAGTGCTTCAAAAACCTAACCACTGGCACATGACCCTCTGAGCCATGGATGAAGGACACAGGGCAGTGAAAAGGCTAGGCCTCTCACCGACCAGTCAAGGTGTCCTTCATCCATGGCTCCAAGGGTCTTGTGCAAGTGGTTAGGAACAAGAACAAAGTGAGGAGCAAGAGGAACCGATGGCAGAGGTGCATGACTACAGGTGCAGTGCAACAGGCACAAGTTTGTGACCCAGGTAGTGTCTTTCGGGGACACCAGGCCCTAAAATTGAAGTGCTTCAAAAACCTAACCACTGGCACATGACCCTCTGAGCCATGGATGAAGGACACAGGGCAGTGAAAAGGCTAGGCCTCTCACCGACCAGTCAAGGTGTCCTTCATCCATGGCTCCAAGGGTCTTGTGCAAGTGGTTAGGAACAAGAACAAAGTGAGGAGCAAGAGGAACCGATGGCAGAGGTGCATGACTACAGGTGCAGTGCAACAGGCACAAGGTTGTGACCCAGGTAGTGTCTTTCGGGGACACCAGGCCCTAAAATTGAAGTGCTTCAAAAACCTAACCACTGGCACATGACCCTCTGAGCCATGGATGAAGGACACAGGGCAGTGAAAAGGCTAGGCCTCTCACCGACCAGTCAAGGTGTCCTTCACCCATGGCTCCAAGGGTCTTGTGCAAGTGATTAGGATCAACAAAGTAAGGAACAAGAGGAATCAAAGGCACAGGTGCAGGACTACAGGTGCAGTGCAACAGGCACAAGGTTGTGACCCAGGTAGTGTCTTTCGGGGACACCAGGCCCTAAAATTGAAGTGCTTCAAAAACCTAACCACTGGCACATGACCCTCTGAGCCATGGATGAAGGACACAGGGCAGTGAAAAGGCTAGGCCTCTCACCGACCAGTGAAGGTGTCCTTCACCCATGGCTCCAAGGGTCTTGTGCAAGTGATTAGAATCAACAAAGTAAGGAACAAGAGGAATCAAAGGCACAGGTGCAGGACTACAGGTGCAGTGCAACAGGCACAAGTTTGTGACCCAGGTAGTGTCTTTCGGGGACACCAGGCCCTAAAATTGAAGTGCTTCAAAAACCTAACCACTGGCACATGACCCTCTGAGCCATGGATGAAGGACACAGGTCAGTGAAAAGGCTAGGCCTCTCACCGACCAGTGAAGGTGTCCTTCACCCATGGCTCCAAGGGTCTTGTGCAAGTGATTAGAATCAACAAAGTAAGGAACAAGAGGAATCAAAGGCACAGGTGCAGGACTACAGGTGCAGTGCAACAGGCACAAGTTTGTGACCCAGGTAGTGTCTTTCGGGGACACCAGGCCCTAAAATTGAAGTGCTTCAAAAACCTAACCACTGGCACATGACCCTCTGAGCCATGGATGAAGGACACAGGTCAGTGAAAAGGCTAGGCCTCTCACCGACCAGTGAAGGTGTCCTTCACCCATGGCTCCAAGGGTCTTGTGCAAGTGATTAGGATCAACAAAGTAAGGAACAAGAGGAATCAAAGGCACAGGTGCAGGACTACAGGTGCAGTGCAACAGGCACAAGGTTGTGACCCAGGTAGTGTCTTTCGGGGACACCAGGCCCTAAAGTTCAAGTCCAGCAAAACCAAAAGTTAAAAAGCCCTGTGATGGTATCCTTCCTCCGTGGATCGGAGGTATTCAGAGGAGCATGTCCAGGAACAATTTGACTTTTTTTTTCAAATTGTATCGGCACCACTACTAGAAAAGGTGGGAGTTGCTGCCTGGAAATTTGGACTCTCTTGGGTGCTGGTCGTGGATGAGCTGGACCCTGACAGCGGTGGCCCATATTGACTGCCTCTGTAGCCGGTGTACATCTGTGATGATTGCCAGGTGGGCACCGCTGTTGGTTGTGGGGGTCTAAAAATTGGTGGTTGCAATAATGGCGTGTCCAGGTGCTGTTTAATCACCTCCAGCAAATTGGAATGGCACGCCATCAGGTTTTGTGAAGGCACCTTTTCTAGATATGGTATTAGAGACATCACAGTGTGAAAACACGGGTGTGCCTGCAACTTCAGTAGTTCCTTGCTTTGTTGATGCATTTGCTGCATCATGTTCTGCAGCTGGCCCACCGACTGATGATGCTGCGCACGCAGTTGGTCGATTTCTCCTCTGTGCATCTCATGCATCATTTTAAGCTCGTCCCTGTAGTGCCCATGTACAGCGTCGAGCTCACATTGCAGTGTAGTGATGTGGGACTTGTACTGCTCCATGATATGGCCCCTGTCCTCATCTTGCAACTGCCGGGTTATGAGAGTTTGGTGGCTCTGAAGAATCCCGAGAAGTCCGGAGACAGCCCCGGACATCTCGGACTCTGTCTCTCTCCTTGTTGGGGGGAGGGTACCTCGACGCCTCACTGGTGTGGTGGTCCTCACTGGTGGTGTGGCAGCATCTTCCCGTCCTCTGGCCTGTGTCGGGGTTGCCCTGCGCGCTGGTTGTGCTGCAGTCTCTCGGTGCTCCTCACTTTGTTCTTGTTCCCCTGGAGCTTCCATAGCGGTCGATTGTGGAGGTTCAGCTTCTTCCACACTCGGTCCTGCAACCTCAACATCCAAGCTCTCTTCTGCCAAGTCATCATCAAAGGAGAGAGTTGGGATTAAGGACTCCCTCCTCCTACTCCTCTCCTCGGGGCAATAGGTTACATCGGCGACGTCATCATCCACCAAGCTCTCCTCACTGCTGAACCGTGCCTCCTGGGTCGGTTCCTCTTGCTCCAAATTGTCTTCAGTCCTGTAGATAAAAACAATATTTATTGGTGTGCCAAACAGCATGTGGCGTCAATTCACAGAGCTAGCAAACACTAGCAATCACTTTATCACCCGTTTCTACCCAACATTTGATAAAGCTTGTGAGAAAATTTCGCTAGCCATGGGAATTGAGGCCATAGCAATACATGGCCGAAGTCATGGTAAATGAGCTCTCAGTTCCTGCCCACAGTAGTGGTACTTACAGTCTAGGTTCCAGGCTTGCATTGATGAAAGACAATTGCTTGGCAAATTGGTAGTCTTTTTGTCGCCTTCCCCCGCCACTGCCACTTCGTTCGGCAAGTTTTTTCTTCCGTAGCCATTTCACATATGCATCCCGTATATTGCGCCACCTTGTCTTGTACCTTTCTCCTGTAACGACATGAAAAATTGATTTCGATTATTTCTCTTGTAGGTACATCGCAACTGGACAAACATATACATCGCTACATGTCACATTTCGTATTGGGAAGAGCACGGTGGCAGGCATCGTCGTGAGGACTTCGAGGATCCTTTGGACGCGACTGAGGGCCAGATACATGCCTGTGCCGGACACCACGAAATGGGAGGAGATCGCCCAGGGCTTCTGGACCGAGTGCAAGTTTCCTAATTGTGTTGGCGCACTGGATGGGAAACACATCCGGATTCAGAAACCCGTGGGGAGTGGCAGCCATTATTTCAACTATAAAAAATACTTCAGCATTGTTCTAATGGCAGTGGCAGATGCGGACTACAAGTTTGTGTACGTGGATGTGGGGTCGTACGGTAGTTCCAATGACTCTGGAATTTTCCAGCGTACGACCCTTTGCCGGCTGATGGAGGAAGGCAGACTGCGTCTCCCCCGTGACAGACCCTGGCCTGGGACAAGGGCACCGGCCTACCCCTATGTGTTTGTGGGGGACGAGGCCTTCGCCCTGTCCGACCATGTAATGCGTCCGTACCCAGACAGGGGACTTGATGCCAGCCAGCTACACTTCAATGCTCGGTTGAGCCGTGCAAGGAGAATGGTGGAGTGCACATTTGGGATCCTGGTGTCAAAGTGGAGGGTGTTCCACACGCCCATGCTGCTGAAACCGGGCAACGCAGTTGTCGTGGTGAAGGCAGCATGCATCCTCCACAACTTTGTGCGGCAGGAGGAAAGAGAGACTCCGGAACCCCCGAATGTGCTTCCACTAATGCCCCTGCGGAGGTATGCAACCAGGCCAAGGGTAGTGTCACTGCGGAACAGGGACCAACTGAGACTTTATTTTACCACACCACCTGGACGAGGGTGAATGTTTGGTTTTTAATATGTTTTGTTGAAATGTGTTTATTTTGGAGTTTCAAGTTTGAGTGATTTTAAATGTATTAATTTTTTACAATAAATTGATGTATAATAATTGGTCATTGTGTATGTTTTATGTGCACAGGTGGGGTACATCGCAGGTGGGTGGGATACATCACAGGTGGGTGGGATACATCACAGGTGGGTGGGATACAGCACAGGTGGGGTACAGGTGGGTGGGATACATCACAGGTGGGGTACAGGTGGGTGGGATACATCACAGGTGGGTGGGATACATCACAGGTGGGTGGGATACATCACAGGTGGGTGGGATACATCACAGGTGGGTGGGATACATCACAGGTGGGTGGGATACATCACAGGTGGGGTACAGGTGGGTGGGATACATCACAGGTGGGTGGGATACATCACAGGTGGGGTACAGGTGGGTGGGATACATCACAGGTGGGTGGGATACAGCACAGGTGGGTGGGATACATCACAGGTGGGGTACAGGTGGGTGGGATACATCACAGGTGGGTGGGATACATCACAGGTGGGTGGGATACATCACAGGTGGGTGGGATACATCACAGGTGGGTGGGATACATCACAGGTGGGTGGGATACATCACAGGTGGGGTACAGGTGGGTGGGATACATCACAGGTGGGTGGGATACATCACAGGTGGGGTACAGGTGGGTGGGATACATCACAGGTGGGTGGGATACATCACAGGTGGGGTACAGGTGGGTGGGATACATCACAGGTGGGTGGGATACAGCACAGGTGGGTGGGATACATCACAGGTGGGGTACAGGTGGGTGGGATACATCACAGGTGGGGTACAGGTGGGTGGGATACATCACAGGTGGGTGGGATACATCACAGGTGGGGTACAGGTGGGTGGGATACATCACAGGTGGGTGGGATACATCACAGGTGGGGTACAGGTGGGTGGGATACATCACAGGTGGGTGGGATACAGCACAGGTGGGTGGGATACATCACAGGTGGGGTACAGGTGGGTGGGATACATCACAGGTGGGTGGGATACATCACAGGTGGGGTACAGGTGGGTGGGATACATCACAGGTGGGGTACAGGTGGGTGGGATACATCACAGGTGGGGTACAGGTGGGTGGGATACATCACAGGTGGGGTACAGGTGGGTGGGATACATCACAGGTGGGGTAGAGGTGGGTGGGATACATCACAGGTGGGGTACAGGTGGGTGTGATACATCACAGGTGGGGTACAGGTGGGTGGGGAACAGGTGGGTGGGCCACGGGTGGGTGGGCAACACGTGGGTGACACAAATCCATAGCAAAAGTTGAATACATCACAAGCTTAAACAACAAGACCCCCCCAAAAAACTTCTAGTCAACATACCCTCTGTGCCTTGCTGTCTCTTGCTCAAGTTCTCAAAGTCCTCCACATACAGCTTGGCAATTTTTTTCCACAGGCCTCTGCATTTTTTGATGTTGCTGTGGTCCGCATCCCCCTTGTCCCACAGGGCTGGTACCTGCTGCACCTGTAGGATGAGGTCTTCTGATGTGTAGGGCCTCACCCCCTCGCTATCAGACAGATCCTGCTCCATATTGCTGCCAAAGAGCTCCAGCATGAAGTCACTGCTGCTCCACTCTGTGAACGCTGGTGCCATGTGATCCCCATCCAAAATGGCCACCATACCATAGAGTCTGCATAGGAAGTGTGGTACAACATCCGGTTTTTATAGCCAGTGTGTTGTGCGCTCTCCGGTTCTCATTGGTTTCCATTGGCCGGATGCAACATTCCGGCTCCGGTCCGGATACGTCAGCCGGACCAGCCGGACCAAAAAATAGCGCATGTTGGAACGGACGCCGGAGTCCGGATCCGGTCCGGCTCCGGTCCGGACGAAACGGACGCATGTGAACGGTCGCATAGACTTTCATTGCTATGCCGTGCGTCCGTTTCGTCCGGTCCGCATGCGGTCCGGCTCCGGCACGGCTCCGGCACGGCGATTCCGGATAGCAACCGCTAATGTGAACCGGGCCTAAAGCGGACATATAGTTAGACATAGTCCAGAATTTTAAAGAAACTATATCTAAATTAATTTTAGATTGAGTGGTAGGGTAGGTAGTTGGAGTGAGTGGAGGGGCCTCTCCATGGTGTGGATGTTAAAGGAGGTATGTGTGGGTATTGAGTGAACCTTTATGTTTTTAAAATTTTAATAAATAGATGAACCATTTCAGCGCGTGCAAGTGATTTATAGATTCTGACATTATTATTGTCAGATCTGACAAGATTAGCTGCATGCTTGTTTCAAGTGTGTTACTCAAACACCACTGCAGCCAAATGGATTAGAGGACAGCCAGGCAACTGGTATTGTTTCAAAGGAAATGAATATGTCTGCCTCCATATCTCTCTTGCTTCAGTTGTCCTTTAAGAAAGAACTCTGCTAAACTGCTAGCAGACACTCTACACAGCTGATTACAATGCGGGCGGCTCACACTACAAAGCGCTGCAGTTGCTTTTCATATGTAACTATCTAAGTAAATAAATAGGCTGCTTAGTAAGTAACTAATTAGCAGCCTCTTTATTTACTTAGCTAGTTGCTTATGAAAAGCAACTGCAGTGCTTTGTAGTGTGAGCCGCCCGAAATTCTAAATTAGCTGTGTAGAGTGGCTGCTAGCAGTTTAGCTGAGAGCCGTCCGACGCTTTATCACTAAGATCTGATGTAATGACGCAGTTCAGCTGTGTCGGGGAGTAGAGGGGTGTTAGAAGCTATTTTTTTTTTTTAACAAACTCTATGGTGAAATATATGCTGTCCATATTAAATAATTGATGTGGGGATAATGGAACAGCATCATTTTCGTCATAGTGCCCCTTTAATGCAAAATGAAGCCACTTGAATATTGAGCAATTGAATGAAGCTGAGGTGGGATTTCATTAGTAATTATGCCGTTCCATTAACGCTAGGTGACCTGCCGCACTGCACATGCATGGCCACTCCTGCATGCACAGCCACGCCCCTTCACACACACACTACGTCGCTGGGCAGCACACACTGACGCAGACACCTGCAGTTTTATTCTATAGGATGTTGAAGCTGAATAAGCTTGCCTAGAACATTTGAATGAATTGCATCCATTGACCATCCCTGAAGTTGCAGGTTTCTGTCAGTCCCATTCCTGACTATTGATGTAACCTGGCTCTGTCCTCTTCATTGCTGCAGAGGGTGGGTGGTGACATCATGAGGGGAGGGCGTGTCTCTATTTCCAGTACGTGGGATGTGGAATTGGACATCCAAAGCGTAAGCTGACAACTTTTGCTTTTCAGTGTGATGGACAGACATATACTCAGAGGAGGGGGAACTGAGCATGGAGGGTGGGGCCAGAGCAAAGGCGGGGACAAAGCAGAAGGCCTCTCACATTGGGATATATATCCGGGGAATGTAGCAATTAGCATAGTATCTGTTCCACCCAATTTTCCTTCCCCTCCAGCAAATATGTAGTTAGGTTGAAATCCTTTTTCAGACATTCAGCTGTTGACTTAAAATAAAATTGAGACTGGGGAAGAAGTTTTATTTTATTATCTGAAGCTCCTTTCTGGAAGCGTGGTAGTCACGTGACGTGATGTTGGAAGCGGATTAAAGAAGACTGTAGCCGGGTAAGTTAACCCCCCTTCCCCCGCCTGCTCAGGTGCAGTAATGGATGAATTCCGAATGATTTTGACTCTAAATCAATTCAGAATCCATCTGGAGCTCATCTCTGCATACCAGCACTGCTGAAACTGCACTGCAGGGGGAAAGGCCATTCCTGGAATAGATTTCAGAGTTCCACTAAAGCTGTTTAGGTCATACCTTTTTACCTCCCTGGCATTCAGTTTCCCCAGGATTTCTTTGCAAAAAGTGAGAATTTTTGAATCAGGATACCACCATTTATTGACTAAGGATAGGTCCACACTACTCAGTTTACAGATCGGATCCGTTTGAAACAGATCTGGTTTGGTATTTTTTTTTTTTTTTTATTGTCCTCTGTTTCAAATATGTTTGGAGCATACGTTTCCAGTCCGTGGAAACGTATGCCCGGGAGGGGGGAACAGGGGGCCTCATTGCTGGAAAGGGTAGCAGTCAGGACGGGGGTGACAGTGGTCGGTGAGGAGGGGGGGTCGCCCCCCCCCCCCTCACCTGGGTCCCCCGTCCCGCTCCCCTCCAGCTATTTGTGCAAAACTTGTTAAAATGTAAAGTGTGCGGCGAGTGGGGAAGCGTACCTTCTCTCCTTGCGTTCAGCTCGCCGCTTGACTTCAGAAGGCGGCATTGCAGGAAGTGATGCGGAGGGAAGGTAAGCTCCCCGCTCGCCGCATACTTCACATTTTAGCAAATTTTGCACTAATAGCTGGAGGGGGAGCGGGGTACCAAGGTGAGGGGGGGGGGGTGACTCCTCTCCCCACCAACCGCTGTCACCCCCATCCTGGCTGCTACCCCCTCCAGCATGGCGGCCCCTTCCCCACCTAGGGGCTGTGACACAAACGGATAGGTATGACTGATATTGTGGTGAAACCCCTCCCACAGTGTGATGTCAGGACCATGGTGCTGACATCACACTGTGGAAGCCTTGTTGCATTGTGGGAAATAACAGCTGTTTACAACTGACAAAAAAGCAAGCAGCATCTCCTTCCACTGATATCACCTGCCAGCAGTAAAAATGTCACCGTGTGATAAATGTCAGTATGTAAATCAGGGAGAGGAAAGCTTTTACAATGGGCAAACACTGACTAAATCATTTATACATAATTATTGTAAAAATGAAGCACTTTATTACATTATTTTCACTGGAGTTTCTCTTTAAAGGATACGGCCTAGCTGAAAAAAAACAAACGAGATCTATTTACCTGTAGCTTCCTCCAGCCCCTGGCAGCCTATCTGTCCCTCACCGCAGCTCCGGTGTCCCCTCCGTTGCAGATGCCGAGCTCGCCAGGTCGACATCTACTACCGATGTGCAAACACGCAGCCATGCCACTCACGATCACGCTTACGTGGTCTGGAGTGTTATGCACAGAAGTACTGCATCTGCACGGAACGCTCCAGACCACGTGAGCGCGATCAGTAGCGGCGCGTCTGCACAGGTGCAGTAGATGCTGATCCGGTGAGGATCTGGGGACACAGGAGCTGTGGTGAGGGATAGATAGGCTGCCAGGGGCTGGAGGAAGCTACAGGTAAGTAGATCTCGGTTTGTTTGTTTTTTCAGCTCTGACGTATCCTTTAACCTCCCTGGCGGTAAGCCCGACCGAGGGTCGGGCTAGCCGCCGCAGGGGATCACATGGTCCCGGGAGGATTTTTGGCCATAAAATGTTATTTATAGACTTCAGCTAGCACTTCGCTAGCTAGGGATGCCCCCCAAGTGCCTCCGATCGCCGCCGTAATACGCACCCCCCAGGGATCCCGCGATGGTGCAGCCTCCCAATCAGCTCCTGGCTTCGCTATGGGGAGGATCGGAACTGCGCATGACGTCGACGTCATGTCCGATCATCGCCATAGCGACGAGTGAAGCTGATTGCTGAAGCTGCGGCTCTTGCGGGATCGTGGACGGGTAAATATTACCAGCAGCGACTGGGGGGATCAGAGGGGACCGGAGGCACTTGGGGGGGCATACTTAGCTAGCAAAGTGCAAGCTGAAGACTATAAATAACATTTTATGGCCAAAAATCCTCCCGCAGACACAGACATTAAAACTGCGTACCGCCAGGGAGGTTAAACAGTGTCCAGGTAAACAGAAATGTGTGGGCACTGGGAGATCAGTATATTTTCTCTTTATTTGGTTGTTAATAGTGAACCTGTGGTGTCATGCAATCATGTAGAGTTTGTACGTTTTCTGTAACATAAATTCCTTTTGGGGCATTTTGCACACATGATCAGATATACCGGATTAGATGAATCACAGGAATAAAGGGGTCCAATTAATTTTCAAAAATTCTTTTGTACTTTTTTTTTTTTTTAAATATTGAATTTACACAGGTTATTGTATTGAATTCAATAAAAAAAAAAAAATTGCTGCCAGATGTTGGATGACGCTGCGTGACCCTGGCGTCAAGAACGATCGCCAGGGAACATGTCAGAGCGGGGAAATGCTGCCGCAAGTAACTGCTCTAGCACACTGCAGGTAGCGCAGATCACTACTCACAGTGTGGTGACCGGCATTCAGCAGTCCCAGGGAAGCCCACAGAAGCAAAAGCAGAGCAGTTTTAAATCTCCTTTGCGGCATGGAGGAGCCTGACTTCTCCTTAGCACTGGTTCATACGGACATCTGGCGAGCTTTTGCCAGACGCCGTCTTCAAATGTTAGCGTTTAACCGTCCGCTAGCTTTCGAAGGCTTTTGGGATCCTACAAGGCTAGCATTTATGGTCCTTAGGCTCGGTTGACATTAGGCTGTTTTCAGCCTACCTTCCGCTCCGATGAGTGGAACGCAGCAGCCGCAGCAATGCTTTCCCGATGGTTCACATCCTTGCGTTCCGCTTATCGGAGCGGACGTTCCCGACATGTTGGGACCTTGCTAATGGAGCGGAATGGATGCCTAATGTGAACCGGGCTTTACACTGGTTTAGCACCTCTGAAAGTAACATGTTGCTTTTGAGACAAGACGCCACACTGGGATCAACCGGCAGGCGTTCACGAAAGCCTGCACAAGCCAGCCCTAAACACTCCCATTCACTCGGTAGATCCTCAAAAAAGTTGCATCCGAAACGCCGCAAAAGCCTCCGTGTGAATCAGCCCTTACTGATATTAGTAACGTTTAGCTGGAATAGTCAGGCTCGTCCTTACGGCCAGGGAACTTACTGATATTAGTAACCTTTAGCTGGACGAGTCAGGCTCGTCCTTACCGCCAGGGAACTTACTGATATTAGTAACCTTTAGCTGGACGAGTCAGGCTCGTCCTTACCGCCAGGGAATGTAAAGTCTACCTGAGATGGAGTAAAGCACTTCTACTTATCTGGGGCAGGGATGCTCAAATACCGACTTCAGATGAAATCTGAATAGGCGTTATTCGGATTTCATCCTGCTAATTACATCACCTGCGCGGGTGGGCGTGGGAGGGGGTTAATCTTACCCATGAGGCGTCTTCTTCTCTCCATCCCTCGGCGCCTCCCACGCTGTGTTCCAATCCGGCGTCACGTGATTACAAACACTTCCTCCTTCCGGGTTGAAGGAAGAAGTGTATAGTCACGTGATGCCGGATTGGAGCGCATGCGTAAGATTAAACCCTCGCCCACCCGCCCAGGTGATGTAATTAGCAGGATGAAATCCGTATAACGCCTATTTGATTTTCATCTGAAGTCTGTATTTGCGCATGCCTGATCTGGGGCACCCTCATCATCTCCCTGGTACGCTCGATTCCTCCCCCGGCTGGCCCGGGACATTAACTCAGTTGCGCATGCGCGCCCCCATGGGTGGAAGCTTCCACAGGAGCATGATGGAGGGGGCGTGTGCAACAAGACTGCGCATGCGCAATAGGCCGCAACAGAACTAATGTGCCGAGCAGCCCGGAGAGATGGCGGCCTGAAGGGGGCTGGAGGAAGCCCCAGGTAAGTCTAAATGCTTTACTTCAATCCATCTCAGGTTTCCTTTAATGCACAGGTGTGGAACTCCAGGCCTGGAGGGCCGGATCCATGCCAGTGTTTAGGATGGACTGAGAAAGAGATGAATGTGTTCTGCCAGATGGACCGCACCTTTCCTGATTCAGACCCATCAATTCATTTCAGCTGTGCTTAACGTGTGACGACCTCGCGGCCCTCGTAGGATTGGTTTGACATCCCTGATTTAATGTATAACAGTACAAGATTTCTTTGTAAGCTTTCAAAACTTTCTTTCTGCATGAGGAAGTCTGTATTTTCATCTGATACAGGACTAGATTAATCTGTGCGGTTCTGATCCACTTCTTAACACACCTGAAGAAGAAACTTAACATTTTGAAAGCTTGCAAAGAAATCTTGTTCAGCCAGTCAGTCAGTCAGGTCCCATTCACACTAGAATCGCTTTTCTGAGCGCTTTGTGATTAATTAGCACTTTTTAAAAATCGCTCCCATTCACTTTCATTAAAATCGCTGTAAAATTTGCTGTGATTTTGCAATAGTGTACGCAAAAATCTTGGCTTCCAAGTGTGAATGGGCCCTTAAAGAGGAACTCCAGGGAAAATAATGTAAAAAAATGCTTCATTTTTACAGTAATTATGTATAAATGATTTAGTCAGTTTGACCATTGTAAAATCTTTCCTCTCCATGATTTACATTCTATGTAAAGAAAGGAGAGGAGCGCTCTGAGATTCTCCGGAAGACCAACTGGGGTTTCGGGGGGAGGGTTGCGTTGTCATTTTAATAAATATTTCCTATTTTATAGTCCCACATTGTATTGTGCCATATTGTAATCTGTGGCCGCTTTCTCCATGACTAACACCAGGCCACACACAACTGGGTTTCCAGTTAGGCCCCGTTCACACCTAGAATCGCAAAACGTTAGCAATTACCGCTAGCGTTTTGAGGGAGTGGTTTTTCCACTTTTAAATGCGAAAAAATCAGCAGATGAAGTAACGTTTTGGGAGCATTCGCGATTCGCAGTTCTATACATGCTAACCGCGATCGCTCCTGAATCGCTGGCAAAACGCAGCATGTAATGTGATAGCGGTTAACGCTAACCGCAAACCGCCGCATGAGAACACTGCCATAGGATTACAGGGGCGTGCAATTCCCGCTCAAGTGTGACTGGGCCCTTACCGATACAGATGGGAATGACAACGCCTTGAAGTTCCAATTCAGACACTAGAGGCGATCTATTTTTGGAGTATACCAATAAATATCCCTTTTGTGAATACACAGTTTGTTGTGCAGTAGGAGAACAGAGGCGCCAGCGTCAGGGGCGCTACACCTGCTACTGCTGGAATTCTGTTTTGTCCCCACTTTATTGCCTGATGAAGCGGGCTCGGCCTGCGAAACGCGTTGCACTTTTGGGGTACCATATAATAAATGTGATTGCTACTTTTCAGACAGTCTTTCGTGTCTGCTTTATGGAGGTAAGTCCACCACTTCCTCCAAGCAAATTTTAAAGGTTTTATCCACTTTTATTCTGCTGGCGCCTCTGTTCTCCTACTGCAAAATCGTGTCCACCCCTGGTGGAGGGGTGATCTACCCCTTTTTCTCATCTACAGAGAGCGACTTCTTAATCCTGAGTGAGGACAGGTCTAATCTCCTCACCTGCTTATACAGTGGTTGCCTGTGTGGTAACCCACGTTTGTGAGTATATTCTTCTCACTGATTTGCCTTACTTCGTTTATGTTTTAACATACTACACTATATTGGGCTCTCGGTTTCTCTATATTTTATCTCCCTACAAGCCACACAGTTTGTTGTGTCTGCTTGTGGGAGGTAAGTCCACCACTGCCTCCTAAGCAAAATTTTAAAACTTTTAAACACTGTTTTTATCCTCTTGGCGCCTCTGTTCTCTATTATAACAATTCAGACACTAGTTGCCATTGGCAGGTTTTGGTGCGGCGAATCAATTGTTATGTATATGAAAAACTAGCACCGGGGCCCACAGCTTCTTAGCTATGCCACTGCTGCTAACCCATCTGTGCCGATCACCATCAGCTTCCACGTCTGCCGCAGAGAACCTGAACCCATGCAAATTACACCTGCACAGGGGCGCCTGGTCCACCAGGCCAACCAAGCAATTGCCTGGGGAGCCTTGCATGGGGGGGGGGGAACCTTGCCCACCCCCCGCCAGATTGGGTGACACCCCCCAGGTGGAGAACTGACCACAGTGTCTAATAGACGCTGCGCCAGTTCACTCTGCGCAGCTCACCTCAGCCTTGCGGCAGGCAGAGCAGGGCTATAGGAAGATGGTGTCCAAAGCCCTGCACTGGAGACTATTTGTGTCTCCAGTACAGGGATTCAGGTGCCATCTTTCCATAGCCCTGCTCTGCCTGTCGGTGCGGGAGATTTGCATTGACTGCAGGAAGATTTTTTTTTTTTTCAAGTGCATAATTAGCTGGTGAAACATTGCGGCATTATAATTATTTGCATGAGAGGGCACCACGGGAGGGGGGGGCACAGGTTTTCTCGCCTGGAGTGACAGAATGGCTTGAGGCGCTGCAGCTGCATATGAATGGTCCAGTTTTAATCTATGTACAAATTGCAACCACCCCTATCCCCCAATTACAGTCAGGCTATCCTATACAATGTCCCGCCCCCTCCTGCTGCCCTCTGCAGTAGACTTCCACCACTAAATACCTAACATTATGTAAATTCCAGGAGATTAGGGTTACCAACGAAGGTGCAATTTGGAGGAGTGCGCAGCAAAGCGTATGGAATATATAAGTACAGGATAAGGCCTGACAAAACAGGGATGCAATTCAGAATTAGTAGTAAATACCCACAGTACAACTTTGAGTAAAGCCCCTCTGCCCAAATAAAAATAAATGGGCCGGCCTGATCACTCCCTCAGTCGCTACCTGGTTTGTCTGCAACTGACCGCAGTCTGGCCGTGCGCGCTCCCGTCACCCTCTAGTGGCTGGGGGTATGATAAGCGTGTATCCGCAGTATACCCTGGCCCGGAGGACCTTCTGGGGCAATTTGCGGAGGATCTAGGTGGCAACTGAGGACAACGAGGGATCGATGAGGCCGGAGGGCAGGTATGTACTGTATACATTATTTTCTTTGGCCACAACCTCAGGTTTACTTAAAGTGAGAGGGATATGGAGGCTGCCGTATTTATTTCCTGTTAACCAATACCAGTTGACTGGATATCCTGCTGATCCTCTGCCTCTAATACTATTAGCCACAGCCCCTGAACAAGCATGCAGCAGATCAGGTGTTTCTGACGTTATTGTCAGATCTGACAAGATTAGCTGCATGCTTGTTCCTGGTGTGGTTCAGACACTAATGACCAGAGATAGATCAGCAGGGCTGCCAGGCAACTGGTATTGCTTAATAGGAAATAAATATGGCAGCCTCCATATTCTTCTCACTTCGTTGGTCCTTTAAATCTTTTACAAAAAGAAAAAAAGCAAAATTGCATCTGCAGCCTCCCTGCATACACATATGAATGAACACCGTTATATGTCCAGTGTGACCCTCACTGCCAGTTTGTTTTTTTTATTTGCATGCAGGTTCCTGAATACTGCCGTCATGTACGATCCTCCCCATAGAGAAGGCCGGAGCTGTGCGGGGAGGCTGCGGCGATCGCTGGATAGAGGCTTGGTATATACAGTGGCTTGCAAAAGTATTCGGCCCCCTTGAAGTTTTCCACATTTTGTCACATTACTGCCACAAACATGCATCAATTGTATTGGAATTCCACGTGAAAGACCCACTTCTCACGTGTACACCACTTTGTATTGAACGAAAATCATACATGATTCCAAACATTTTTTACAAATCAATAACTGCAAAGTGGTGTGTGCGTAATTATTCGGCCCCCTTTGATCTGAGTGCAGTCAGTTGCCTATAGACATTGCCTGATGAGTGCTAATGACTAAATAGAGTGCACCTGTGTGTAATCTGTCAGTACAAATACAGCTGCTCTGTGACAGCCTCAGAGGTTGTCTAAGGCCTGGTGCACACCAAAAACCGCTAGCAGATCCGCAAAATGCTAGCAGATTTTGAAACGCTTTTTCTTCTTTTTCTGTAGCGTTTCACCTAGCGTTTTGCGGTTTTGTGTAGCGGTTTTGGTGTAGTAGATTTCATGTATTGTTACAGTAAAGCTGTTACTGAACAGCTACTGTAACAAAAACCGCCTGGCAAACCGCTCTGAAGTGCCGTTTTTCAGAGCGGTTTGCGGTTTTCCTATACTTAACATTGAGGCAGAAACGCCTCCGCAATCCAAAATCTGCAGCAGCCCGGGAGTATGCGTTTCTGCAAAACGCCTCCCGCTCTGGTGTGCACCAGCCCATTGAAATACATTACCCAAGCGGATCCGCACCCGCAAGCGGATCGCAAACTGCAGCCGAAACGCTCTGGTGTGCACTAGGCCTTAGAGAATATTGGGAGCAACAACACCATGAAGTCCAAAGAACACACCAGACAGGTCAGGGATCAAGTTATGGAGAAATTTAAAGCAGGCTTAGGCTACAAAACGATTTCCAAAGCCTTGAACATCCTACGGAGCACTGTTCAAGCGATCATTCAGAAATGGAAGGAGTATGGCACAACTGTAAACCTACCAAGACAAGGCCGTCCACCTAAACTCACAGGCCGAACAAGGAGAGCGCTGATCAGAAATGCAGTCAAGAGGCCCATGGTGACTCTGGACGAGCTGCAGAGATCTACAGCTCAGGTGGGGGAATCTGTCCATAGGACAAGTATTAGTCATGCACTGCACAAAGTTGCCCTGTATGGAAGAGTGGCAAGAAGAAAGCCATTGTTAACAGAAAGCATAATAAGTCCCGTTTGCAGTTTGCCACAAGCCATGTGGGGGACACAGCAAACATGTGGAAGAAGGTGCTCTGGTCAGATGAGACCAAAATTGAACTTTTTGGCCAAAATGCAAAACGCTATGTGTGGCAGAAAACTAACACTGCACATCACTCTGAACACACCATCCCCACTGTCAAATATGGTGGTGGCAGCATCATGCTCTGTGGGTGCTTCTCTTCAGAAGGAAAGGGAAGCTGGTCAGAGTTGATGGGAAGATGGATGGAGCCAAATACAGGGCAAACTTGGAAGAAAACCTCTTGGAGTCTGCAAAAGACTTGAGACTGGGGCGGAGGTTCACCTTCCAGCAGGACAATGACCCTAAACATAAAGCCAGGGCAACAATGGAATGGTTTAAAACAAAACATATCCATGTGTTAGAATGGCCCAGTCAAAGTCCAGATCTAAATCCAATCGAGAATCTGTGGCAAGATCTGAAAACTGCTGTTCACAAACGCTGTCCATCTAATCTGACTGAGCTGGAGCTGTTTTGCAAAGAAGAATGGGCAAGGATTTCAGTCTCTAGATGTGCAAAGCTGGTAGAGACATCCCCTAAAAGACTGGCAGCTGTAATTGCAGCAAAATGTGGTTCTACAAAGTATTGACTCAGGGGGCTGAATAATTACACACACCCCACTTTGCAGTTATTTATTTGTAAAAAATGTTTGGAATTATTATTATTATTATTATTATTATTATTTAGTATTTATATAGCGCCGACATATTACGCAGCGCTGTACAGTGTATATATATATATCTTGTCACTAACTGTCCCTCAAAGGAGCTCACAATCTAATCCCTACCATTGCCATATGTCTATATTATGTAGTGTAAGTACTGTAGTCTAGGGCCAATTTTTTTTTTTTAGGAGGAGCCAATTAACTTATCTGTATGTTTTTGGAATGTGGGAGGAAACCGGAGTGCCCGGAGGAAACCCACGCAGTCACGGAGAGAACATACAAACTCTTTGCAGATAGTGCCCTGGCAGGGATTCGAACCAGGGACCCAGCGCTGCAAGGCGAGAGAGCTAACCACTACGCCACTGTGCTGGAATCATGTATGATTTTCGTTCCACTTCTCACGTGTATACCACTTTGTATTGGTCCTTCACGTGGAATTCCAATAAAATTGACGCATGTTTGTGGCAGTAATGTGACAAAATGTGGAAAACTTCAGGGGGGCCGAATACTTTTGCAACCCACTGTATATAGCGGGGGAATCGGGGGGGGGGGGGGGGGGGGGGGTAGGCACCTATACTAGCTAGCCTAGTGCAATCTAACATATAATGCAGCCACATAACCTAATAGATTTATACTGGGGGACTCTGAGGCTAGCAAAACCTCTTGACCGGCATATAGCTCAGGAGTTTAAATAAGTGCCGATGCTGTCATTTACCTTCGCAGAACCACTGTCCGTGTGAATCAAGCCCTTAAAGAGAACCAGAGACGTTGGACAAAAGATTTTATACATACCTGGGGCTTCCTCCAGCCCCATAAGCCTGGATCGCTCCCACGCCGCCGTCCTTCGCCGGTACCGGGTCCCGTACTTTCGTCCAGTCGACGCAAGCACAGTGCGTCACTGCCGGCGGACGTGGCCAATTGTACGAAAGAACAGGGACTCCCTCCATATCCTTACGCGTGCGCCTCCGTACTACGCATGCGCTTGCGTAAGGATATGGAGGGAGTCCCTGCTCTTGCGTACAATTGGCCGCGTCCACCGGAAGTGACGGGACCCAGTAGCGGCGATAGAGGGAGACGGAAGCCCCAGGTATGTATAAAAGCTTTTTCATTTTTTTAATACAGTTCATCTCTGGTTCCCTTTAAGCCTCATTCACATCATTTAGCAGAGATAGTCCTGCAAATGGAACGCAACTCGTACGATCGCACGCCATCTGCGCTACTGATCCCATTCACTATAGTGAATGGGATCTGTGCTGCGATTTCTGAAAAATGCGTGCAGCAGTGCGATAGCGCATCGATGGGTAGGGTAGAAGGGCTGTCTATACCGTTCTTGCATGTCGCACACTATACACACTGTCGAAATGCGCACAGCAGCATGTATAGTCTGAACGAGGCCTTAAGGGCCATACACACGCCTGACTTAAGTCGGCTGAAACGTATGGCAGCCTTTAAGTCGTCAATGTGTACAGCAGCCTGCAACCAGTGAGCGATGCACCCGGCGGATCTTTTCAACCCCGTGACGCTGATCCCATCATTCGCGCCACTCCTACGCTCGTCCGTCTGCATAGCAACACAGCATGGCGTGTGCTGACGCATGTGTGCAGCCCAGCGATGTCACCCAAAGGGACATCCGTCAGAGAATACATGTCCTCAGAGCTAATTTACTGCTTATTATACAGATTACTGTC
Source organism: Hyperolius riggenbachi (assembly GCF_040937935.1). Taxonomy (NCBI): domain Eukaryota; kingdom Metazoa; phylum Chordata; class Amphibia; order Anura; family Hyperoliidae; genus Hyperolius; species Hyperolius riggenbachi. Next base: position 446,079,250 of record NC_090650.1, on the reverse strand, counting down.
ACTCCCACATCAGAAATAAACTATTCAAGGGGGGGGGAATCAATTACCTTCTAGCCATAGTGTCCTTATCTAATCTGAAATTGGACATTTCTGTTATTTGCATTTTGAAATAAGCTTGTTACTGTAGTTAAAAAAAATATCCCACAATAATGTTGGCAGTGTGTGGCAAAGTCTCACAGACCAGGTAAAGAAAAAAAAAATAGGGTACATATAGTGGCCTGTTTTATGCTAGGTACACACCATACAGTTTTCCGTTAGATTTTCTGTTAAGGTGGCCATACACTCGTTAGATTAGCAGCAGATAGATCATCAGATAGATTTCTGATCTATCTGATGTGTTTAGGAACATTTTTTACTAGGAACAGATTTCCAATAGATTTCAGTATGAAATCTATTGGAAATCGATCTGATGGCATTTTTTTGCCATCAGATTTCCATTAGGTCCAATGCAAAATAAGCAATCTCAACAGATCGACCTAGATGTTCCAGCCTGCCAGATCGATTGAAATCGATCAAAATTGGCCGCAAATGGATTTACGATCGATCGGCTGCTAATCAGCTCAGTGTATGGGCCCCTTTAGATTTACCTGCCAGATAGAATAAGGTGGCCATACACTGATAGATTTGCAGCAGATTCGACCATCAGATAGAATTCTGTCAAATGCCTGTCAAGTCCAATCTGACAGGAATCTGATGTGTGCCACACACTAGGAACACATTTCAGAATGAAATCTATTGGAAATCGATCTAAATGCATTATTGGACCATTAGATCCAATGCAACTCTATTGGCCATCGATCTGCTGCCAGCAGCAAATCGACCTAGATTTTCCATCCTGTCAGATAGATCAAATCGATCGAAATCGGCCGCAAATCGATCAAATGGGGAACTTAATAGAATCGATTTCTGATCAAATCGATTCTATAGAATCGATTGATGGCTGAAATCGACCTTAAGGTGCCCATACATTAGAAGATTATGGGCAGATTCGACCAAGAGACAAATTTATCTCTAATCGAATCTGATTAGAGATAAATTTGTCTCTTGGTCGAATCTGCCCATACACTACAGGCCAGTTCCCGTCCGTTTTCAGCATTAAATCATCCGGGAATTGGCTGAGCCTGCCGCTGTCTGCCCCGCCGCTGCCCCCAAAATGTATAAATGTATGTAGTGTGTGCATTTATACATTACCTGTTCGGTGTCCGCCGGGTTCCGCTTATGGCGCATAAGCGGAACCCGGCGGACACCGAACAGGTAATGTATAAATGCACACACTACATACATTTATACATTTTGGGGGCAGCGGCGGGGCAGACAGCGGCGCGCTAGCGTGTATGCGGAACTCGGCGAGATGGACGGTCACCGCGTGGAGGCTGACACCGGACAGGTAATGTATAAATGCACTACACACTGCATACATTTATACATTGCGGGGGAGGCGGCGGAGGTTTCGTCGTCTCGTCACTCGTTCGCAATTCGGCTGCCGTACCGCCGCGCACCCGGCCAACCAACTTCGGCCCGCCATCTTCCAACATGCGCGATCAACAGTGCCGCCAATTTCTGTCCCGAAATTGGTCACTTTGTCGGTCGGGAATCCACTTGGTAGCACCAATTTTCATCCAATTCAATTATAGTAATCGAATTGGATGGTTGATTGGTTGGTTGGTCGGCAAATGTATGGGCCCCTTTAATTTCCAACATGTTGGAAATGTATCTATCTTACCATCTATCTGCCGAGCAATTAGGCATTGTTCTACTCAGCAGGAGATAACCAGAAGACAATGCGCCAGAGATAAGGACCAGTCTCTACAGAAAATAATCTAACAAGAAAGCTAACAGAAAGTTGTATGGTGTGTACTAGGCATTAGGATTAAAAAAGAAGGGTTGCAATAATTGATTACATACATCTCTCAGAAAGTGCAACATAACCATTGATAGCAATGTATTCATATCAGAAAATGCAACCCAACCTAACCCTATTCTCACACAGAACCCTCATCTACTGGGCAACTAATCCAGTCCAGACTCCTCAGATGAAGACCCTTCAAGCGCAGTGAAATCTTCATCCAATGCTGAGCGGGGTTGTTCTCTCTTGTCTGCTTGATCCATATTTCTCTTCTTCAAGGGAGGTTTAGCTATAGCCTCCTCTACTGCTCTGTCTGATAGCTTAGATTGAAGAACTTTTGTATTTCGATAGTTCCTAAAACTTGCATCCTGCGATCTTTTCTTGAACATGGCAACTTTTAACAAATTCGGGTAGTGTTTCAGAGCTAACTCTTTATGGCCTTGTAGTTTGAGAGCTTTAAGGTACGGAAAATTCTCTAAATGGCGAGCTCTGAGTCTTTTTACGGTATCCGAAAACGTCTTTGCCTCAGTGCCGACGCCTGGCAGAGTCATTGCCGGAGATAGGCCTTCTGACAAGAATTCTTGGACGATTTGGTAAGAGGTCATCTCAGCATATTGTGCAATAAGCTTGACCTGTGCGATGAAGGCTTTGCCTGTCACCCAGGGACGGATCTGGGGGGGAGGGGGGGAAGGCGGGTCTCTTGCCCCAGGCGCAGTTTGTTGAATTCTTAAAAAGGCGGCAAAATGAATGGCAGCTTAGGCGCCACAACCTGACCTTTAGGTACCAAAACCTGACCTTGCCCCAGGCGCAACTTGGTCTAGATCCGTTCCTGCTGTCACCCCTATTATAACCGAATCCTGAATGGCGAACAACTCGCGAAGTATTAAAGTGTCGTATCCTTTCTCACGTAACCAAGAAGACGGCGTTTTAAGATCAAATAATGGATCCAAGTGGAGTTGAGGAGCAGCATTTATTTACACTAAAGCAACACGAGCAGACATATCAAGGCAACAAATAGTTTACCTAATCACTTTGTTAAGTATTTATACTTGGGGAATAGGTCACCGACCTAAATTAACAACTACTGAGAAGAAAAGAACTAGATTCCCCTAATATTTGGTAGTTATTAGCTAAGAGTCGTGGCTAATATATGGCTAGAGACACCTGAATCAGTGAAAAAATCTTTATTCAAAACCAGCTCATAAGGTAAAAACAATTAAAAACAGGCAGCCAGACCTGGTACACAGGCCCCTGAATAACAAAAATACATAATTGAGTCAAATGTGCAATATATCATAAAAGAGGTCAATAGTTCTCCTGGGTACTTTGTGATAAATATAGTGACAGTGTCCAAAAATTATGTATAAAAAGTATAAACTAGAGACATCTGTTTCACAAATCCATATCCCAGGAGAAGCATATGATGAAATGTACAAACATATAAAATCTCCTATACGAATTCCCTGCTCAACACAAAGTGCAAATGCTAATATTCTAGTGCTATACTGGATAATAAAATATCATGGAAGGTCCACAATACTATGGTGAAAAGCCTATAAATATGTAAATACAAAGCATCAATACAAAATCAATTTGGTTGTCAAAAAAGACATAGTGAGGAGGGGGAGTGTAAAAGAACCAAGCAGGACACCAATTGAAATACCTAGTGAAGGGATGCAAACTGCTGAAATATGGGTGCAAAGAATCAAAAAGATAAGGACCCAGCAAGTACCAAGATAAAATGAGTAGGAGAGCAAGTGAAAGAAGATGGCAGCAATCCGCATGCCAAAAGGATTCAAGGATGTGACAAGGATGGCAGAGAACAAGCACAAGACTCACCCAATGAATAAGTAGATGGACACAGGAATGGCTGCACAGCGCTACCCACGCTGCCCCACTAGTTCCGCCGAAGCTGCCAAGGGACGATTTGAAAACGGAAGCTGGCGCAGTTAAAATACTTCCCTAGACGCGGCCGCGTCATAGGCTAGCCCCCACGTGCCGTCATTACGTCAGCACGTGCGGCCAGCCAAGCGTGCATTGAAACGCATGAAAACTAAATGATACGCATGAAAAGCCCTATGGGCGCCATCTAGTGGGCAAATAATATATCACATGTAATTTCCAATGCTGAAACAGTAACGCTCATGAATAGAGAGTTTAGCCGCCACCCAGTGGAGAAAGATAAGTATACATACAATTTTAAAAAAGAAAAAAGATTTAACACAGACCCAAAATATCTCAAGAACATACACGGGCATCTGGAGCATATATGAATATTTTAGGGATAAGTATCACAATTCACTAAAATTGTACCATAGGAATATTTCTCCATAATTTAAAGCATATAATTACACGTATATGTATACAGAGTCCCTAAATTCAAATGATAAATAGAGAGCATCCCAGAGGAAAAGACCTCTTCAGAAATTAGAGTCCATAGGCAGGAACAATCACATAATATAAGATGAAATCTTCAATGCTCAGACAAGAAGGTTGCTTCATCCCAAACAGCCAACATAGTCCTAATCCTGCATTCCATGCATCAAGGTATACCCAGTTGTGTTCTAAGCTCTGAAAAATATATATATATATACAGCATATAAGAAAACGTCATACAGATAAAAACAGGGACTCAAGATCCCTACACAGAAATTAACCAATTCAACAAAAAAGAGAGCAACACTCAGGAAAAACATAAGACCAGTCCTCTTACCCAGGACCCTGAGGTCATAAACAAGTACCTCCATCTACTCACAAAATGAAGGTCACATATCAGACGTGTGAGTCAATAAAAAAGCCCTTCTCCAAAGACATATCTGAATAAGCCAGACAGTGGACACTCAAGACAGCAAGAAGTCTGACCTCCTCACCTTAAGGTCATAGAAAATGTAGAGCTACTATAGAGTTACTATATAAGGTCAGAAAAACAAGGAGCCAGATAAAGAAATTCCACAGAGGTGAAAAAACATGTTACTGTGGCAAATAACAGCCCAAGTTAAAGTCCTCATTTAGGCCCATTGGGACCCGCGTACCCAGTTTGTGTATCCAGCGTAATTCCCACTGTAACATTTTGGTGGTATGATTTCCTCCTCTATTGTTAGGCTGTAGTCTTTGTAGTTCATAGACCTTCCATCTCTCTATTTTACTCAGGGAGCATGTCAGCGAATGTGCTGCCACAGTGGTCAGAACTTTGTCCTCTTGATAGTCCCTAAAGGCCAATTTTAGGTTGGAACGATGTTGTTGAATTCTAAATTTAAGAGGATTTTTGGTTTGACCGACATATCTCTTTGAACATCCACATTCCAGAAGATATATCACCCATGGTGTCTGGCAATTAATGAAATCATGAAGCATGACACAAGAATTGTCCACATGATTAACAATATTCCTAGTGGCTGGCATTAATGAACAGATAGAACAATTCCCACATGGATAACTTCCTTTGATACTCAAAGGTCTTTGTGGATATGAATAATGACTGTGACAGAGTTTATCTTTTAAAGTGGGAGCTCTCCTGGCTGTTATTGATGGTTTTGAAGTAATATAACTGTTCACTATGGGATCACTTTGTAAAATCTTCCAATGGGTTTTTAAAACATCATAAATTTGATTCCAACCCTCATTATATGTCGTAATCAACCTGACCACATTATTAGCCTGTGTGTTCTTTTTTCTGACCTGAAGTAATTGCTCTCTTGGAGTGAATCTGGCTCTACGCCACGCTTTTCGTATGTACTTGTTGGGGTAGCCCCTATTTCTAAATCTTTCTGCTAGTTTTTCCGCTTCTTGTTCAAATTCATCATCATGAGTACAGTTCCGTCTGATTCTTAAAAATTGTCCTGTCGGAATTCCACGTTTTGTGGCCATAGTATGGAATGAAGAATAGTGCAGGAGACTGTTAACTGCTGTGGTTTTCCGATATAATGTGGTGTTCAGTTGCCCTTCAGACCCCTTCAAGATCTTGATATCCAAAAAGGAGACTTCGCTCTGGGAGACATCAAAGGTGAGAAAAATATTGAGATCATTATTGTTGAGAGTTGTCATAAATTCATGTAACAACTCTATACTGTCTTGCCATAAAATAAAGACGTCATCAATGAAACGATGCCACCCCGCGATAGCGGGGTGGAATCGTTCCAGTGACGACGTCCACAAGTGCTCCCTTTCCCACCACCCCAGGAAGAGGTTGGCCACAGAGGGCGCACATTTGGCCCCCATGGCCACACCCCTTACCTGAAGGTAGTAAACGCCATTAAAGAGAAAGTAATTATGTGTCAGCACAAATTCCAATAATTCCAATAACCACAAATTTCTATGTCGGTTTTCATTTGATTCCATGTTTAAAAAATACCTAACTGCTTGTAAACCATGTTGATGCGAAATATTGGAATATAAACTCTCAACGTCACAGGTTACCAAAAGATCTCTATTGTCTATCTGTATATCACTAAGTTTGTTAATGATGTCAGCTGAATCACGGATGTAGGACTCAAGAGACAAAACATGAGGTTGTAGAAAAAAGTCTATATAGGAGCAACATTTTTCATTTAAACTTCCCATACCCGCAATTATAGGTCTCCCAGGAGGACTCTGCTGGTTTTTATGTATTTTAGGTAGAATGTAATAAGTGGGTGTCACTGGTTTCTCAACCCACAAATAATCAAATTCCTTTTTAGTTATGATCTTTTCTTCGAATCCCAGTTGAAGTAGAACTTTAAGCTCCCCCTGGAATGCCTCAGTTGGGTTACCAGACAGCTTCTTGTAAAATTTAGTATCTCTCAATTGTTTATAGGCCTCTTTCTCATAAAGATCTCTAGGCCAAACAACAATGTTGCCCCCTTTGTCAGCTTCCCTTATAATGATATCTGGTCTGTTACTCAAATCTTTGAGGGCTCTCCTTTCTTCCGTAGTCAAATTGTCCCTCATTCTACCATCACAAGAGATTTGCTGCAACTCTCTTGATACCAGATCAAAAAACACCTGAACTTGGGGGCAAGAATTGAATGCAGGCAAGAATTTAGATGCAGGCCTAAAATGAGTACGCTTACTTACCCCTACTGTTTCTGTTTGTTCTTCCAACAAAGACATTAGGTCCAAAAATATACTTTTGTCCTGTTCATCAAGGGTAATTTCTTCCAATGAGGGTGTCTGAGGCTCCTGATTATGATATAATTTCTTAAGAACTAGTTTCCTACAGAAGAAATAAAGATCTTTCAGCATGTCAAATGGATCATATTTGTTCATTGGTGAAAAAGTTAGGCCCTTTTTCAAGAGCATGCATTCAATATCTGTTAACGGAATGGTTGACAAATTAATTACGTTTAATATTTCCGTATCAATCTCTGAATCACCTGTTTCTCCATCTCCTTTGTGCTTCTTTCCCACCTGACGGGGGTCCAGCCTTATTTCATCTAGTCTCCCCAAGTGATGAAGTGCACTACCTTCAACATCAGACTCTGTCCATTCACTAGAATCCGAGATATCATCCCTAGGGGTTGGCTCTCCACGTCTTTCCTGAGGTGCTAATGGGGTAGGTGTTGGACGTTTAGGCTTTCGTGGTTTATTGGGTTTCCTAGGGAAATTTTTGCCTCGCATGTTGTTCTTATGTTTCCAAAAATATGCCTTAGAATTTGCATAATCATGCCTATCTCTCTGAAATCTCTATGAATATATTCATATATGCTCCAGATGCCCGTGTATGTTCTTGAGATATTTTGGGTCTGTGTTAAATCTTTTTTCTTTTTTAAAATTGTATGTATACTTATCTTTCTCCACTGGGTGGCGGCTAAACTCTCTATTCATGAGCGTTACTGTTTCAGCATTGGAAATTACATGTGATATATTATTTGCCCACTAGATGGCGCCCATAGGGCTTTTCATGCGTATCATTTAGTTTTCATGCGTTTCAATGCACGCTTGGCTGGCCGCACGTGCTGACGTAATGACGGCACGTGGGGGCTAGCCTATGACGCGGCCGCGTCTAGGGAAGTATTTTAACTGCGCCAGCTTCCGTTTTCAAATCGTCCCTTGGCAGCTTCGGCGGAACTAGTGGGGCAGCGTGGGTAGCGCTGTGCAGCCATTCCTGTGTCCATCTACTTATTCATTGGGTGAGTCTTGTGCTTGTTCTCTGCCATCCTTGTCACATCCTTGAATCCTTTTGGCATGCGGATTGCTGCCATCTTCTTTCACTTGCTCTCCTACTCATTTTATCTTGGTACTTGCTGGGTCCTTATCTTTTTGATTCTTTGCACCCATATTTCAGCAGTTTGCATCCCTTCACTAGGTATTTCAATTGGTGTCCTGCTTGGTTCTTTTACACTCCCCCTCCTCACTATGTCTTTTTTGACAACCAAATTGATTTTGTATTGATGCTTTGTATTTACATATTTATAGGCTTTTCACCATAGTATTGTGGACCTTCCATGATATTTTATTATCCAGTATAGCACTAGAATATTAGCATTTGCACTTTGTGTTGAGCAGGGAATTCGTATAGGAGATTTTATATGTTTGTACATTTCATCATATGCTTCTCCTGGGATATGGATTTGTGAAACAGATGTCTCTAGTTTATACTTTTTATACATAATTTTTGGACACTGTCACTATATTTATCACAAAGTACCCAGGAGAACTATTGACCTCTTTTATGATATATTGCACATTTGACTCAATTATGTATTTTTGTTATTCAGGGGCCTGTGTACCAGGTCTGGCTGCCTGTTTTTAATTGTTTTTACCTTATGAGCTGGTTTTGAATAAAGATTTTTTCACTGATTCAGGTGTCTCTAGCCATATATTAGCCACGACTCTTAGCTAATAACTACCAAATATTAGGGGAATCTAGTTCTTTTCTTCTCAGGAGTTGAGGAGCAGCATTCTTATACACTGCTGCATATAAAGCTGCATAGTGACGATCGATCTCTTGCGTCACGGCTGACTGAGGCTTCCTGATCATGTAATAAATCAAGGCGATTGCGTAGTGGGCGATTTTGCTTTTCAATTTGCGATTCGCCTCCACGGCCCCAGCGACCCAGCTGATCGGTTCTCCAGAAGTGGCTCCGGTGACCCCTCTGTCTGGAGAGCTGTAGGAGTCCAGCGGAGGGGATCCGACTTTGCGAAGTTGAGGGAACGTGGTCACCAGAAATCCGATGAGGCCAGAGGTGGCGCCACGTGTCCTGCTGATGCGCAGTGTTTAGGGTCATCAAACAGCTGGCCTGCAGAGCCATCTCCTCAGGAGGGAGGACAATATCTATGGAGGGATCAGAGCCGAGCTCCAGATTCCGCCACATGGCCTCACATGCGAGATTTCCAGTTACAGGAAATATGACTCTGCTGTTGGATATTACAGCCACATGTAGCTGCAGAACTCTTTATAGGCTTTAGTGTTGTCCGGATCATGAACGATTCGGATCTTTGATCCGAATCTATTTTGTGAGTCGAATCATCCGAATCATCAAAATGAGTGATTCGGATCGCAAAGGGGGCGGGGCCAGGAGCGACACGCCCCCCTCTCAGCGGGCAGCGGGGTCCTGGAAGCAGAGCAGAGATGGATCGCTCTGTTGGATGGGAGTTAGCCTTGCAGGGAGACAGGTAGATGAGAGAGAGGGGACATCGGTGCCACTGCCAGATATGTGTAGAGCACACATACTGGCTATAATGTGCTGCTCATTATAGGCTGCCTGTTCCGTAGTTGTGCACAGTGAACACATTGGAAACTTTTGGCACAGCTCAGTAACGTTACAGGCAGCATGCTGGGCTAGGACAGGGCAGGCACTGTGATTGCAGGGCAATATGATCCTCATCATGGGCGTCCGCATAACATTTTCCAGGGGGGGCAAAAAGGGGGGAGCGCCGCAAATCTGGGATGGTGTTGTGAGGTGCGCGTAGCGCGGCAAAAAATGGGGCTACGTCATACGCGCGCCGCGCCGAAAAATGGGTGTGGTCATGAACCAGAATGTGGGTGTGGTCGTGGGTGGAGACAAGTTTACATGAACTAAGCAATGGTGGGACATTAGATTAGGCCAGTGGTGGCGAACCTTTTGGAGGTCGAGTGCCCAAACTGCAAAGTCACTTTACTATCACAAAGTGCCAACAGCAATTTAAACTAAATACAAACGTTTTAACTCATACGTGAACATTATGGAAAATCCAAGTTGAAAATAAACTGTGAAGATAAACAATTTCATCCATCCTACTCCTAAAAAATGTATTCAATTTTTTTTAGAACCTCCCAGTTTCATTTTCTGTTTTAAAAAGCGGAAAAAGTAGGTTTAATGCTATTGTCTCATATGATGATGATTCAGCTTTTCCCATAGTCTCGCAGTTAGCAATCATGTGACCCCCAACAAGACAAATTCAGCAATCATGAGGCCCCCAACAAGACAAATTCAGCAATCATGAGGCCCCCAACAAGACAAATTCAGCAATCATGAGGCCCCCAACAAGACAAATTCAGCAATCTTGAGGCCCCCAACATATCATGAGGCCCCCAACAAGACAAAGTCAGTAACCATGAGGCCCGCAACAAGACAAATTCAGCAGTCATGAGGCACATAAATAGACAGCTTTTCACATAAATAGGCAGAATGACCCCTTAATATGTAGACACCTCTCACCTGGCAGCAGTTCCCCAAAATACACTCAATCTGACAGCAGTGCTTCCCCAAAAATAGGTAGCCCCAGGTCTATAAGTGTCCCCAGAATAGGTGGCCAGCGGTATAGATGTCCCCAGAACTGGTAGCCAGGGGTAGAGATGTCCCCAGAACAGGTAGCCAGGGGTATATGTGCCCAGTATATGTAGTCAGGGGTATATGTGCCCAGTATATGTAGTCAGGGGTATATGTAGTCAGGGGTATATGTGCCCAGTATATGTAGGCAGGGGTATATGTGCCCAGTATATTATAGCCAGGGGTATATATGCCCAATACATGTAGTCAGGGGTATATGTGCCCAGTATATGTAGGCAGCGGTATATGTGCCCAGTATATGTAGGCAGGGGTATATGTGCCCAGTATATGTAGGCAGGGGTATATGTGCCCAGTATATGTAGGCAGCGGGATATGTGCCCAGTATATGTAGGCAGGGGTATATGTGCCCAGTATATGTAGGCAGGGGTATATGTGCCCAGTATATATAGCCAGGGGTATATGTGCCCAGTATATATAGCCAGGGGTATATGTGCCCAGTATATGTAGGCAGGGGTATATGTGCCCAGTATATGTAGGCAGGGGTATATGTGCCCAGTATATGTAGGCAGGGGTATATGTGCCCAGTATATATAGCCAGGGGTATATGTGCCCAGTATATGTAGCCAGGGGTATATGTGCCCAGTATATGTAGGCAGGGGTATATGTGCCCAGTATATATAGCCAGGGGTATATGTCCCAGTATATGTAGGCAGGGGTATATGTGCACTCACCTTAGGGGGCTCTCCCTCCCTCGCTCTCCCCTCCAGAACGAAGTGTGCAGCGGCTGGGCAGCTGGCGGAACTTACCTCGTCTCGTCGCACGCACCGGATGGATTAGCCGCTACTCCACCAGAACTTCCGGCGCAGGAGCGAGACGAGGTAAGTTCCGCCCGCTGCCCAGCCGCTGCACACTTCGTTCTGGAGGGGACAGCGAGGGGGAGCCCCCTAAGGTGAGGGAAGGGGGGGGGAGACGTCCGCCCTTCCCCACTGTGCCCATAGCTCTCCCTCTTCTCTGCGCTGCTCCCCTCCTGCTGGCTGCACGGGCACGCAGCCAGGGGGGGGGGGGGGGGGGGGCAGCGGGCGGCCAGGGTCGGGCAGATGCCCGGTTTTGCCATATGTGTGGACGCCCATGATCCTCCTGCACTGCTCTAAACAGCTGCACTTTACTTCTGGGAATGCTTTGGGGAATGGGAGTTGGGAGTATACAGATGAACATATAGGTGAAATATATGTAAAGCATGATTGCAGCATGTGGGTATTGTGTGCAAACAAACATTTCTGCTCTCTGCTCGTCCCTCCTCCCTTCTCTGTCCACTCCCTGCCCTCTGTCCATCTTCTCCCCTTCTCTGTGTGTCCACCCCCCTCCCCTTCTCCTGTCCTGCTAGTCATTTCACCCCCGCATGCTTCCCTAGTAAAATTATCCGAGATTCGGATCAAAGATCCGGATCTTTTCAATGATCCGATTCGAATCATCCGGATCATTTAAAAGATCCGAACTTCGCATCTCTAGGCTTCAGTATGACCACGTCTCTGCACGCCACGCCCCTCCCTCCACCTCTGTGTGACGGGCGGGGAAGAGCCTCCGACACGTGGCCACAATCAGCTGGGCTCCGTGTCACGTGATGTGACGAGGTTTCCCCGCGTCACAGCAACATCATCCAAGCCTCGCTTTCGCGAAACTCCTCTTCCTGCAATCACTTTTACGCATGCGCTGCCTTTCCTCTCTATGTAGTGCTGTGGGCGGGGCTTAGCTCCCCTCGGTATAGAGGCGGGTGGATGGCCCAATCAGGCGGCGTTGCGTCATCGGGGGCGGGATCTGGTTGAACACGGCGCGGGAGCTCGGCAGGGAAGATGAGTGATCGGGAGATCCGGCGTGAGTGGCGATATCGGGGCACCTCTATTCACTGACCGCTTATAGGAGATGTGTGACCCGAGACCGGGAGCCCCTCCGCCGGCCCGTCCTGCCCTCCCCCCCCTCCCTGGGGAGCCGATCACACCGATCCGACCACCCATACACCAGCCGTGCCCCTCCCACCCCAGATCTGCTCCTCCCACTCCAGATCTGCCCCTCCCACTCCAGATCTACCCCTCTCTAAGATCTGCCCCCGGGGAGCCGATCACACCACCCCTCCTCCCCCAGATCTGCCCCATATACCCTGTATGATCCACACCCCCTCCCAATACACCAGATCTGCCCAATTTCCCCATATAAGCGGAGCAGTGCATTTGGGCGCTGCTACATTTGGGCGCCACCATAGACTACAATAGGAATCACAATTGAGCAGCGTTCAGCCGAGGTTGCTTAAAAAACACAATAATTCCCCCACTATCCATGTCGGCCTGGAGGGGGAATAGTAATTAAATCGGCCGGACTTGTGCAGAAGCAGGATCAGCTATATACCGCTGTATCCTGCCCCCAAGTCTACCGGCGCCGATTTCATATGTATGCCCCATACACCAGATCTGCCGATCACCCCCCATACATCAGATCTGCCCAATTCCCCCATACACCAGATCTGCCCAATCCCCCTCATACACCAGATCTGCCCAATCCCCCTCATACACCAGATCTGCCCAATTCCCCCATACACCAGATCTGCCCAATCCCCCTCATACACCAGATCTGCCCAATCCCCCTCATACACCAGATCTGCCCAATTCCCCCATACACCAGATCTGCCCAATCCCCCTCATACAGTAGTAATATAATTGGGAGTATACTTTTTTTTTTTACAAAGGAAAAAGGCAAAAAAACCTTTGAGCCCTTTTTGTGGTGATCCACTTTACCCTCAATGATCTTTATGTGTAAATAGAAAGGACCGTCCATAATTCAGAAAAAGAATCAAAAATCTTTATTGACACAAATGCAAATAGGTTCATAAAAAGTCTCTGTAAGGAGCTCCTTGTCTGTACAAATAGTCATCCAAAACAGGGATATAACAATCAGTAGTAGTATAGGCAATGCATTCAGCAATAAATATTTATTTATTGCAATAAGCCTATACTGCTACTGATTGTTATATCCCTGATTTGGATGACTATTTGTACAGACAAGGAGCTCCTTACAGAGACTTTTTATGAACCTATTTGTGTCAATAAAGATTTTTGGTACTACAAGACCTTGCAAGAACTCGTATTTTTCTGCATTATGGTCCTTTCGATCCCCCTCATACACCAGATCTGCCCGATTTCCCCTCCCCCCCCCCCCCCCCCCCCAAAAAAAAAAGATCTGTCTGAATCCGCCCCCATACACTAGATCTAAGAGCACCTATGTTCCCTCTGCTCTCCCCTTAACATTATACCCAACCATGACACAAATGTCTTGGTGAGAAACATACCAACACGGTCTGTTTGTTTACAAAAAATCGTTTTGCTGCCCACATATATTTTATAGTTTATCTAGAACAAATAAAAGTTATGTTTTAGTGCTGTAGGGGCCTATCCCACAAGGGAACATGTATTTGGAGCTAAGAACAGAGGACAGTAACTCACAGCAACCAATTATTATAGATTTATAAAGCGACGACATATCCCAATCAGTGTGAACGCTGTATTAGCTGGTCTCTACCCAGGCAAACTTATGAGGATGTGCTCCTCCTCCCCCTTCCCCAAATTGGAATGATCGCACAGCACCTGACCAATTTGCACCGCACGTTTTAGCTGCAGTGCACCCCCCAAAAAACACCCTCAGTATACCGTCTTTCCCCTAATTTAAGACCTACCCCGAAAGTAAGGCCTCCCTTATATTTCAAGCATGCATGAAATATAAGGCCTACCCCGAAAATAAGGCCTAGCTGGGGGGGGGCGCTGTGTGTATGGGGAGGTGCGTGGACTCTTACCGCACCTCCCTTGTGGCTGCGTCCCCCTCCGTTCCTGGTAATTCCTCCGGTGGCAGCGGCATTGTAATGGATCTGTGAGGGCGCCCTTTGACCTTCACTCAGTACGCCAGGCCGGCTCTGCGCTGGCGCTCTCTTCCTGTCATCATGTGCGCCCGGCAGATGCGTCCCAGGCGCACATTGATTAATCAATGTGCGCCTGGGACGCATCTGCCGGGCGCACATGATGACAGGAAGAGAGCGCCAGCACAGAGCCGGCCTGGCGTACTGAGTAAAGGTCAAAGGGCGCCCTCACAGATCCATTACAATGCCGCTGCCACCGGAGGAATTACCAGGAACGGAGGGGGACGCAGCCACAAGGGAGGTGCGGTAAGAGACCACGCACCTGCCCATACACAAAGCGTCTAGCCCCTCCCACCCCCAAAAATAAGCCCTAGCACACATTTCCTCCCCAAAAAGAATATAAGACAGTGTCTTATATTCGGGGAAAGACGGTAGGTAGCCAGGTACTATTGCCCCCAGTATAGGTTAGCCAGGTACTATTGCCCCCAGTATAGGTTAGCCAGGTACAGTTGCCCCCAGTATAGGTTAGCCAGGTACAGTTCCCCCAGTATAGGTTGGCCAGGTACAGTTGCCCCCAGTATAGGTTAGCCAGGTACAGTTGCCCCCAGTATAGGTTGGCCAGGTACAGTTGTCCCCAGTATAGGTTGGCCAGGTACTATTGCCCCCAGTATAGGTTAGCCAGGTACAGTTGCCCCCAGTATAGGTTAGCCAGGTACAGTTCCCCCAGTATAGGTTGGCCAGGTACAGTTGCCCCCAGTATAGGTTAGCCAGGTACAGTTGCCCCCAGTATAGGTTGGCCAGGTACAGTTGTCCCCAGTATAGGTTGGCCAGGTACAGTTGCCCCCAGTATAGGTTAGCTAGGTACAGTTGCCCCCAGTATAGGTTAGCCAGGTACAGTTGCCCCCAGTATAGGTTGGCCAGGTACAGTTGCCCCCAGTATAGGTTGGCCAGGTACAGTTGTCCCCAGTATAGGTTGGCCAGGTACAGTTGCCCCCAGTATAGGTTAGCTAGGTACAGTTGCCCCCAGTATAGGTTAGCCAGGTACTATTGCCCCCAGTATAGGTTGGCCAGGTACAGTTGCTCCCAGTATACAGTGGTGTGAAAAACTATTTGCCCCCTTCCTAATTTCTTATTCTTTTGCATGTTTTTCACACTTAAATGTTTCTGTTCATCAAAAACCGTTAACTATTAGTCAAAGATAACATAATTGAACACAAAGTGCAGTTTTAAATGATGGTTTTTATTATTTAGTGAGGAAAAAAAACTCAAAACCTACATGGCCCTGTGTGAAAAAGAAATTGCCCCCTGAACCTAATAACTGGTTGGGCCACCCTTAGCAGCAATAACTGCAATCAAGCGTTTGCGATAACTTGCAACGAGTCTTTTACAGCGCTCTGGAGGAATTTTGGCCCACTCATCTTTGCAGAATTGTTGTAATTCAGCTTTATTTGAGGGTTTTCTAGCATGAACCGCCTTTTAAGGTCCTGCCACAACATCTCAATAGGATTCAGGTCAGGGCTTTGACTAGGCCTCTCCAAAGTCTTCATTTTGTTTTTCTTCAGCCATTCAGAGGTGAATTTGCTGGTGTGTTTTGGGTCATTGTCCTGCTGCAGCACCAAAGATCACTTCAGCTTGAGTTGACGAACAGATGGCCGGACATTCTCCTTCAGGATTTTTTGGTAGACAGTAGAATTCATGTTTCCATCTATCACAGCAAGCCTTCCAGGTCCTGAAGCAGCAAAACAACCCCAGACCATCACACTACCACCACCATATTTTACTGTTGGTGTGCTGTTCTTTTGCTGAAATGCTGTGTTACTTCTACGCCAGATGTAACGGGACACGCACCTTCCAAGAAGTTCAACTTTTGTCTCGTCGGTCCACAAGGTATTTTCCCAAACGTCTTGGCAATCATTGAGATGTTTTTTAGCAAAATTGAGACGAGCCTTAATGTTCTTTTTGCTTAAAAGTGGTTTGCGCCTTGGATATCTGCCATGCAGGCCGTTTTTGCCCAGTCTCTTTCTTATGGTGGAGTCGTGAACACTGACCTTAATTGAGGCAAGTGAGGCCTGCAGTTCTTTAGATGTTGTCCTGGGGTCTTTTGTGGCCTCTCGGATGAGTTTTCTCTGCGCTCTTGGGGTAATTTTGGTCGGCCGGCCGGCCGGCCACTCCTGGGAAGGTTCATCACTGGTCCATGTTTTTGCCATTTGTGGATAATTGCTCTCACTGTGGTTTGCTGGAGTCCCAAAGCTTTAGAAATAGCTTTATTACCTTTACCAGACTGATAGATCTCAATTATTTTTGTTTTCTCATTTGTTCCTGAATTTCTTTGGATCTTGGCATGATGTCTAGCTTTTGAGGTGCTTTTGGTCTACTTCTCTGTGTCAGATAGCTCCTATTTAAGTGATTTCTTGATTGAAACAGGTGTGGCAGTAATCAGGTCTGGGGGTGACTACAGAAATTGAACTCAGGTGTGATAAACCACAGTTAAGTTATTTTTTAACATGGGGGGCAATCACTTTTTCACACAGGGCCATGTAGATTTGGAGTTTTTTTTCTCGCTAAATAATAAAAACCGTCATTTAAAACTGCATTTT
The DNA here is from genome assembly GCF_040937935.1 of Hyperolius riggenbachi. Taxonomy (NCBI): domain Eukaryota; kingdom Metazoa; phylum Chordata; class Amphibia; order Anura; family Hyperoliidae; genus Hyperolius; species Hyperolius riggenbachi. Next base: position 446,062,219 of record NC_090650.1, on the reverse strand, counting down.
GTGTTCAATTATGTTATCTTTGACTAATAGTTAACGGTTTTTGATGAGCAGAAACATTTAAGTGTGACAAACATGCAAAAGAATAAGAAATCAGGAAGGGGGCAAATAGTTTTTCACACCACTGCAGGTTAGCCAGGTACAGTTGCCCCCAGTATAGGTTAGCCAGGTACAGTTGCTCCTAATATAAGTTAGCCAGGTATAGTTGCCCCCAGTATAGGTTAGCCAGGTACAGTTGCCCCCAGTATAGGTTAGCCAGGTACAGTTGCCCCCAGTATAGGTTAGCCAGGTACAGTTGCCCCCAGTATAGGTTGGCCAGGTACAGTTGTCCCCAGTATAGGTTGGCCAGGTACAGTTGTCCCCAGTATAGGTTGGCCAGGTACAGTTGCCCCCAGTATAGGTTAGCCAGGTACAGTTGCCCCCAGTTTAGGTTAGCCAGGTACAGTTCCCCCAGTAAAGGTAGCTAGGTACAGTTGCCCCCAGTATAGGTTAGCCAGGTACAGTTGCCCCCAGTATAGGTTAGCCAGGTACAGTTGCCCCCAGTATAGGTTAGCCAGGTACAGTTGCCCCAGTATAGGTTAGCCAGGTACAGTTGCCCCCAGTACAGGTAGCCAGGTACAGTTGCCCCCAGTATAGGTTGGCCAGGTATAGTTGCCCCCAGTATAGGTTAGCCAGGTACAGTTGCCCCCAGTATAGGTTGGCCAGGTATAGTTGCCCCCAGTATAGGTTGGCCAGGTACAGTTGTCCCCAGTATAGGTTGGCATGGTACAGTTGCCCCCAGTATAGGTTGGCCAGGTACAGTTGCCCCCAGTATAGGTTGGCCAGGTACAGTTGCCCCCAGTATAGTTTGGCCAGGTACAGTTGCCCCCAGTATAGGTTAGCCAGGTACAGTTGCCCCCAGTATAGGTTAGCTAGGTACAGTTGCCCCCAGTATAGGTTAGCCAGGTACAGTTGCCCCCAGTATAGGTTGGCCAGGTACAGTTGCCCCCAGTATAGGTTGGCCACGTACAGTTGCCCCCAGTGTAGGTTTGCCAGGTACAGTTGCCCCCAGTATAGGTTCGCCAGACACTCTCTTCCCTTCCTGTTTCCACCTGGCGCTGTCCCCAGACTTCTGCCGCCTGAGGAAGTCTCCTCACTTGGCATCATGTGCGGACCGGGCCTGCCTCTGCCGGCTGGTTTACCCATACCGGGATCTCCATAAGCTGGCAGAGCTCTGGGTCTTTGCCTTGAGCTGACCTTATATCTAATCCCAGACCACACAATCCTCATTATCCCAGCCCGGATCGCACAGTGGGCATTGCTGGGTTACTGGTCTGGCCTCTATGCACAGCTTGTTAGGCCAGAGGTTCTCAAACTTTTCCGGGTGAAGGCACCCTTGGCGATTTTGAAAATGTTTTGAGGCACCCCTATGGGGTATCGATCTACTGTCGCTCCCCCACTGCGTCTGACAGACACCCCCTCCCCCCCCCACACGCACTTCAACCACGAGAGAGGATCCTTCCTGATCAGTGTCACTATCCGCAATAATTCCCCCACAACAAACAGCATCGCCAGTTACATTACACACAGCCCTACCACACACTATCCCCCATCACAAGCCCCTCTCTACCTCACAGAAAAGGCACATTTATCCTTCAGAACCACTCGTCACCCCCACACATACACGGTGGTCATCATTACAGTCACATTTCCCACAACAGTCAGAGGGCAAAAGAATTACACAGCCCCTCCTCCAGTAACATCACATGTGTAGCCCGAGAGCAATCACTTCCCTCACCAGGAAACAACACCTGTGGGGCCTTAAGGTGGCCACTAATGATCCCATTTCTAGCGAAAAATCGTTTGAGCGATCAGAAATTCTGATTGGAAGTGAAATCGTTCACTACACCATCAACGAACCAATATTTGCTCTCTATCTGTCACAACCAACAAGAAAATCCAAATTTTGGTTCTACGAAAATCCAATCGGACGACTGCTTTTAATAATCGTTTGTAATTGTTTGCGCCCATCAACAGAGATTATTTACAACCAATCCGATCCGAATTTCTGATCGCTCAAACGATTTTTCAATAGAAATTGGAATGTTAGTGGCCACCTTTAGAGGAACCCCTCCCCCTGTCAGGTAACTGGGGGATGCTTCTTCTCTGGACAGGTTTAAAAAAAGGCTAAAAGCTCACCTCTTCTCCTTTTAAGACTGTATAACGCAGGTCACATCGCTTTGAGTCTCCAGGGAGAAAAACGTTATAAAAATATTATTGTTATTGTTATCATGTGTGGGGCCTGAGAGTATCACCATATCCCCCCCCCCCCCCCCCAACCGTTAGAAATATGTGTGCGGCCCTTTACCATGCTACCCGTGCTCCCCCGACCTTCTCCTTCCCGCCCCAGGGGCAGGTGAGGATGCTTACTTTGCACTGGCTGGAGAAGGTAGGCAGAGTCCATAAGTGGCACGGTTGGCTCTACTCGTAGGATTTTTTTGACGGCGCATTTTTTTTTTTTTTTTTGTCAAACATGGCCGCCGATTGCTGTGCTCTGCCCCGACTCACAGCGATGTGGGGCTCTCATTGGTCCGCTGCTCTCTACTGTGTGCGGATACAATACACTCTACTGTATCCACTCACAGGAGGCAGCAGCGGACCAATCAGAGCTCCACATATTTGATCTCAAAGGTTTTTTTTCTCTGAAAAAAAAAAAAAAAAACATGCCGTCTAAAAATCCTACCTGTATAAACACACAGCAGGGCAGAGCGCGGCGCCCCTGGGAAGTGTCCGTGGTGCACAAGGGCGCTGCAGCTCCCACTTTGAGAACCGCTGTGTTAGGCCCCATTCACACTTGCGGTTCGAGTCCGCAAGTGTCCAGGGGTCTGGGTCCGGGGGCCGCAAAGAGACCGTACGGGTCTCTGCGGTGGCCACAAGTTGCGCCGGATGCATGTATCAGTTCCGACTACAATAAAGTAGCCGGAACTAGATACATTGCAGTGCCAGAAAGGCACCGCAAGCATGGGGGATACCGGCGTGTAGTCCGGGCCCCCCAAGTGGCATAGGACCGGTGCTGGAAGCATCCGGTCCTATTGCCAGTGTGATGAGAAACATCCGTTTCCCATTGCACAGCATCGCCGCATGCGAAGGGTCAGGATCCGGCCCGGGTCCGCAGCCGCACCGGGACGGACTGAAAAATAGCGCATGTTGGAAAAAAAGCCGGACTGTCCCGGAGCTGCGTTCCCGGATCCGGACGGCGCACAAGTGTAAATGGATACATTGATTAACAATGTATCCATTCACCATCCGCTGTGTACGGAGCGTTCCGGGTCCGGGGAAGCCGGACCTGGAACACTAATGTGAACCCGGCCTTAGGCAATCGCTCTGCACACAGCCGCTCCCCCGCCAGTATATAGCTGAATGAGGAAAACCCCCTCACTATTGCCTGTGATGAGCAGTTCCGCTAGAATCTCAGGCTTACAAATACAAAAGATTTTTACAATCCATTTTTTTTAAAGAGAACCGGAGGTGGGTTCTAAGAGGCTGGGTCTGCCTATACAGCCCAGCCTCTGTTGCTATGTAGTGTCCCCCCAGGCTCCCCCTGCGCTCTGCTATGCCCCCATAAATCACAGCCGCGCTGTCGACATGCAGCATGTCACAGCGGGCTGTGTTTACCTATGTAGTGTCAGTCTCGCCGCTCCCCCGCCTCCTGCATAGTTCCGGTCCCCATTTTGCAAAAAGGGTGTGTGCATCAATACCAAGTGAACCCTTAAATACCTGGCTTAGCAGATGAGGCCTAATTAGCTTATTAACTGAGGCATAGCTCCAGCAAATCTGCATTCGCTTTCACATGCCAGGATTTGCAGGGTTTTGCCAACTAATTCACCGTAAAATGTTTGCCCTGCGGGGGATTAGTTTGCGCAGCATTTAGCACTTATCCAGGATCGCCACGTGGAGGCCCCCCCAGGATCCCAGGAAAAGGGGGGCCAACAGGGCACTCCAAGCACCCTCACTGCTCAGAGACCCTGCAGCCGCCCCCCGGGGGGAGGCTGAGAAGTGCAGGCGCCCCCCCCCCCCCAAGCGCTGCCACCGCCAGAGAGATCTGCCCCCACCCGCCTCCCAAAGGATAGGACCTACCTTATTTCGTACTGCGTCCAAGTGCATTATTATGCCAGGCCAAATGTGCGCAACTTGGGAGCACTACGAAGGGGGGGAGTGGAACAGAGGTCACCCCAAGCCAGGTAAAGCTCAGGTGTGACTCTACAGCTCCACACCCCAATGGGGAAGCAGGCTGCAGACAGCGCTTAGAGAGGGTCATCCACCACCTGCCTCCAGAAGAAAGAAACAAACAACATTTTGCAAAAAGGGTATGTGCATCAATCACCAAGTGAACCCTTAAATACCTGGCTTAGCAGATGAGGCCTAATTAGCTTATTAACTGAGGCATAGCTCCAGCAAATCTGCATTCGCTTTCACATGCCAGGATTTGCAGGGTTTTGCCAACTAATTCACCGCAAAAATGTTTGCCCTGCGCCGCATTTAGCACTTATCCAGGATCGCCACGTGGAACCCCCCCCCAGGATCCCAATCCAATCAGCGGGGATGGAAGGGACGTGGGCGGGGACCGGAGCGGAGCTGTGTACGAGGCGGGGGAGCAGCGAGAGTGAAGAGTGACACTACATAGGTAAACACAGCCTGCTGCGTGTCGACAGCGCGGCTGTGATTTATGGGGGCATAGCAGAGCGCAGGGGGAGCACTACATAGCAACAGAGGCTGGGCAGTATAGGCATCCCAGCCTCTGTGTGCGGATATCCTTCTTAGAAACCACCTTGGGTTCTCTTTAAATAAACTAGCTGTGCAGGGGTTAATTCAAAGTTCCTGTTTCCATAACTGTGACGCAATAGCTCTGCTCACCCTGTGCAATAATGAGTGTACTGGTTATACTGCATTGTAAAGCTTTCACTTTCATTTCTCCTCCCCTACTGCAGTGATGGCGTCTGCTGATCTGAGCGAGGAGCTGGAGTGTCCCATCTGTCTGGCCATTTATACAGATCCTGTAAGCCTGAGATGTGGTCACAACTTCTGCCGGGTCTGTATTGATCGTGTGCTGGACTCACAGGAGGGGTCTGCAGGTTATTTCTGTCCTGAATGTAGAAAGAGGTTCAAGGAGCGGCCTGGATTGCAGACAAACATCGCTCTGAGGAACATAGCAGAGCGTTTCCTGTCTACTCAGCCAGATCAGGAGGCATCCGGAGTCCACTGTACTTACTGTATCCATTCTCCTGTACCTGCTGTTATGTCCTGTCTGCACTGTGACGCTTCTATGTGTGATAATCACCTGAGAGTCCACAGCAAGGCACCAGAACACGTCTTATGTGCCCCCACCACCTCCCCGGAGACCAGGAAATGCTCCGTCCATAAGGAAATACTGAAGTATTACTGCACTGAGGACGCTGCCTGTGTCTGTGTGTCCTGCTGTGTGTTCGGGGGACATGTAGGACATAAGGTGATGTCACTGCAGGAGGCCTCTGAGGAGAAGAAGAAGAAGCTGAGAAATGATCTGCAGACACTGATGGCAGAGAAAGAGGAGGCTGAGAAAAGAGTCCAGAGTCTGGAGGAAGGCAGGAGAAAAGCACAAGAAAAAGCAGCTGGTGAGACAGAGAGAGTCACTGCCCTGTTTAGTGATCTCAGGAGACGGCTGGAGGAGCTGGAGAAGAGAGTCCTGAGTGACATCACAAGGCAGGCAGAGATGATGTCACAATCCTATGATGACATCATCAGACGGCTGGAGATAAAGGAGGAGCTGTCCAGGAAGATGCGTCACATTGAGGAGCTGTGTAACATGACTGATCCACTGACTGTCTTACAGGAATCACACACAGGTGACTTGTGTGACACGGAGGACAGACATGATAAGCAGCTCCATGATGGAAGGGATCTGGATGTGGCCGGCATCTCACATACATTACACACAGGACTGGCTGATATCCTGTCTGGAGTAATTGTGCAGAAACATAAAGACACACAGGCCATGCCCCCACTATCCAGGCCACGCCCCCAACCCTCCCCCACCGCACAACACACACAGCGCCAGGCTGGGGGGACACATATTGGGGCTGCACAGCAAACATCAGGGCTGCCAGTGTATGCAGACATATTACTGGATGTAAACACAGCTAGTAATTGGCTACATATATCAGATGACAGGAAAACTGCATCCTGGTCACCTACAGTGCAGAACCGCCCAGTAACACCAGAGAGATTTTACTATCCTCAGGTGTTGAGCAGCCGGAGTTTCTCCTCAGGGCGACATTACTGGGAAGTGGATGTTGGGAGATCAGACAGCTGGAGAGTTGGGATGTGTTACCCCAGTATGGCCAGGAGGGGAGAGCAGTCACTGATTGGAGAGAATAACAAGTCCTGGGGTTTGTACAGGGGGGATGATCTGTACTTAGTGATACATGACAGGGAAGAGATTGAGTTACCTGATGGGATCCCCAGTGATAGAGTCAGGATATATCTGGATTATGAGGCTGGGCAGGTCTCCTTTTATGCCCTGTGTGACCCCATCAGACACCTCCACACCTTCACTGCCACCTTCACTGAGCCCCTCCATGCTGGGCTATGTGTATGGGAAGGTTGTATAAAGATATCTGGGGGGAGTCAGGGGAAGTGAGAGCTCCGCCCACTGGTGACATCACAGGGAGAGGATTGTGATTAGCTTTTTATCTCACAAATACTTGCTAGCTATCTCTGATTTCCCAGGCGAAAAAACCCTTACAAGGCATGGTCCAATTAGCCCCAAAAGGGAAAAATTCCTTCCCGACTCCAGATGACAATCAGATAAAATCCCTGGATCAACATCATTAGGCCTTACCTAGTAATTGTAGCCATGGATGTCATTCAGTGCAAGGAAAGCATCTAAGCCCCCTTTAAATGCAGGTATAGAGTTTGCCATAAGTACTTCCTGTGGCAATGCATTCCACATCTTAATCACTCTTACTGTAAAGAACCCTTTCCTAAATAAATGGCTAAAACGTTTTTCCTCCATGCGCAGATCATGTCCTGTAGTCCTTTGAGAAGACTTAGGGACAAAAAGCTCATCCGCCAAGCTATTATATTGCCCTCTGATGTATTTATACATGTTAACCACTTGAGGACCGTGGGCTTTACCAGGCACTTTTTTTCCATTCAGACCACTGCAGCTTTCACGGTTTATTGCTCGCTTATACAACCTACCACCTAAATGAATTTTGGCTCCTTTTCTTGTCACTAATAAAGCTTTCTTTTGGTGCTATTTGATTGCTGCTGCGAGTTTTACTTTTTATTATATTCATCAAAAAAGACATGAATTTTGTCAAAAAAATGATTTTTTTAACTTTTTGTTCTGACATTTTTCAAATAAAGTATAATTTCTGTATACATGCAGCACGAAAAATGTGGACAAACATGTTTTTGATTAAAAAAAAACCATTCAGCCTATATTTATTGGTTTGGGTAAAACTTATAGCATTTACAAACTATGGTGCAAAAAGTGAATTTTCCCATTTTCAAGCATCTCTGACTATTCTGACCACCTGTCATGTTTCATGAGGGGCTAGAATTCCAGGATAGTATAAATACCCCCCAAATGACCCCATGTTATACTCACCAAGCTTCCGTCAGGCCTGTTGCAAATCGGGCTTCTGCTCGCGCCATTTGACCTGTCTGTACCAGGGTGTAACGCCGTACGGCGTGACGCGTACGTATTCTCGCGCACGCGCATCTCTGGCCGTATCTGCGCGGGGCATTGCGGACAATAATACGCATGCGCAATATAATAGTGTTGCATGTACGCATGCGCGTAGTAAGACGTACCGCTGTACGCATGCGCGATGCGTATCAATCGGCGCCAAAGGCCCTATTTAAACCCCATCTGTTTGTCAGTTCAGTGCTGTCTGTTTGTGCAGCTTGTGGTACCTGTTACGCTGCTCGTCTGATTACTGATTGACTTCCTGTTACCGAACCTTGGCTTATCCTGACTACGATTGAACTCCGCCTTTCCTGACTCCTTGGCTTTTACCCGTATTGCTTGAACTCTGCCGGCCTCGACCTCTGCTTGTTACCCGCTTCTGACTGAACTCCGCCTGCCCTGATCCCGGACCATCTGACTACTCTTCTGCCTGCTGATTCTGTACCTCGCACTGGTTACTTGCTCTACAACGCAGTATCATCTGTTCTCCGAGTCACTGTTGAATCTTCTTAAGCGCCAACTGGTGGACACTAGGCAGCAAAGTTCCACTACCCCCTCCTGGGGTTGTGGTCCTGCTTCCCCCTCAAGGGGTCGTGGGTGAAGACCCGTGGTCACTTAGACTCTGTGCTTAGAAGGTTCTGCTCTCAGTGGCAAGGTCAACAGCCTCCAGTAACTGCAACACCCCATTTTGGAAAGAAGACATCCCAAAGTATTCACTGAGAGGCATAGTGAGTTCATAGAAGATATTATTTTTTTGTCACAAGTTAGCGGAAAATGACACTTTGTGACAAAAAAAAAAAAAGTTTCCATTTCTTCTAACTTGCGACAAAAAAAAAATGAAATCTGCCACGGACTCACCATGCCCCTCTCTGAATACCTTGAAGTGTCTACTTTCCAAAATGGGGTCATTTGTGGGGTGTGTTTACTGTCCTGACATTTTGGGGGGTGCTAAATTGTAAGCACCCCTGTAAAGCCTAAAGGTGCTCATTGGACTTTAGACCCCTTAGCGCAGTTAGGCTGCAAAAAAGTGCCACACATGTGGTATTGCCGTACTCAGGAGAAGTAGTATAATGTGTTTTGGGGTGTATTTTTACACATACCCATGCTGGGTGGGAGAAATATCTCTGTAAATGACAATTGTTTGATTTTTTTTTTACACACAATTGTCCATTTACAGAGATCTTTCTCACACTCAGCAGGGGTATGTGTAAAAATACACCCCAAAACACATTATACTACTTCTACTGACTACTGAGTACGGCAATACCACATGTGTGGCACTTTTTTGCAGCCTAACTGCGCTAAGGGGCCCAAAGTCCAATGAGTACGTTTAGGATTTCACAGGTCATTTTGCGACATTTGGTTTCAAGACTACTCCTCACGGTTTAGGAGTATGGTGAGTTCATAGAAGATTTTTTTTTTTTGTCACGGTAGCGGAAATTGATTTGTATTGTTTTTTTTCCACAAAGTGTCACTTTCCGCTAACTTGTGACGAAAAATAAAATCTTCTATGAACTCACCATAGTCCTAACAGAATACCTTGGGGTGTCTTCTTTCTAAAATGGGGTCATTTGTGGGGTTCCTATACTGCCCTGGCATTTTAGGGGCCCTAAACCGTGAGGAGTAGTCTGGAAATCAAATGCCGCAAAATGACCTGTGAAATCCTAAAGGTACTCATTGGACTTTAAGCCCCTTAGCGCAGTTAGGGTGCAAAAAACTGCCACACATGTGGTATCGCCGTACTCGGGAGAAGTAGTATACAGGAAAATTGATACTTACCTTGTAATTTTCCTTTCCTGGTGCATCTCCATGTCGGCATACTACTGGGTTAGCTCCGCCCCTCTAACCCCTATAGGACCAATTAAAAAATGATATAAATATGGTCCCTACCCCTTCCACCGCATTCTTATAATTTAGATCTCAGACACGATGGACCAGGGTGGGACGTATGCCGACATGGAGATGCACCAGGAAAGGAAAATTACAGGTAAGTATCAATTTTCCTGTTTCCCTGGTGCCTCCATGTCGGCATACTAATGGGATTTGCATAGTAGAAAAAACGAGACCAAACGGGTGGGTGCTATCAACAATTATTTATGTACTGCAGATAAAACACTCCTTCCAAATTTTACAGAAGTTAGCAGAGCTGGATTCACTCTGTAGTGATTTATAAACGTGTTAGGCGATGACCAATTTGCTGCTTTACAAATCTCTAGTAACGAGACTCCCGATGCCGCTGCCCAGGAAGAGGAGACACTCCTTGTTGAATGTGCTGAGGTAGACGAAGGTGCTTCTGACCCTCTGGCTCTATAGGCTTCTTTGATCAAACGTACCAGCCATGCTGCTATGGTCCTAATGGCGACTTCCTTGCCTTTCCTTGGGCCTGCTGGATTCACCAGTAGATGGTCTGAGTTTCGAAATGAACTGGTCATTTGTAGATACCATTGTAGCCATCTAGCTACATCTAATGGATGACCATTAGGAAAACTTTCTTCCGCAGGAAAAGTCGGCAGTGTCCATTCCTGATTCAAGTGTTTAACTGACACAACTTTGGGGAGAAACCCAGACATTGGTCTTAAAACCACTCTGTCCTGGAAGAAGTTTAAGAAGGGTTCTTTCCAACCCAAAGCTCTTATTTCTGACACTCTTCTTCCTGATGATATTGCAATCAGAAAGGCCATTTTTAAAGTCATATTCCATATCGAGCAGCTTTCTGGAGGTTCAAATATTCCTGACGACAAGTACTCGAGAAGCAAAGGAATGTCCCAACTTGGACATACCTTCTGTAATGGAGGTCTCAATTTCATGATTGCCTGAAAAAACTGCTGCACCAATCTGTGTGATGCCAGTTGAGACCCAACCAATGCTGATATTGCTGATATTTGTACTCTGAGTTTTCTTACATTCAGCCCTATGTCAAAGCCTGTTTGTAGAAAATCCAAAATGTGTGGTACTGAGGGAACAAGATAATCCATATTCTTCTGTAAAGAGAAGTCAATGAACTTTCTCCACACTCTATAGTAGGTCTTATTTGTGGAAGATTTTCTTGCCTTCAATAATGTTTCTGCCACCGTCTGTGAAAATCCAGCCTTTAATAAATTTTCCCTCTCAATCTCCACGCAGTCAATGACATTCTTTGAAGTTGCTGATGTCTCAGATCTCCTTGTGATAAGAGGTCCGGTAACCGAGGAAGCCTCCAATGTGGAGCCACTGACATCTTGAGAAGTAGCGGAAACCAGGGCCTTTTCGGCCAGAATGGAGTTACTACTATAGCCTCTACTTTCTCCCCCTGTAGTCTGTTCAGGAACCTCAAGATAAGCGGAGTTGGGGGAAAGGCATAGATCATATTCGCCTTCCAAGCCTGAGTCATAGCATCCACTCCCTCCGCCTTCTTGGACGGGAATCTGGAGAAGAACCTGGGCAACTGGGAATTCATATCTGAAGCTAATAGATCCAGCTGAGGCAACCCCCATTTGTGAACCAACATCTGGAAAATCTCTTTCTTCAACATCCATTCGTTGCTCTTGACCAGGTTCCTGGACAGAAAGTCTGCTCGAGTATTCTGCATCCCTGGGATGTATATGGCTCTCAGTGCTAACAGATTCTTCTCTGCCCACTGCATGAGTGGCTCTACCTCCTTCATCAGGGATCTGCTCCTGGTTCCCCCTTGCTTTTGTACATAGGCCACTGCCGCCTTGTTGTCCATTTGTATGCACACTGCTTGACCTTTCAAGATATGGGCAAAGGCCTGAGTCGCTCTGTATGCTGCTCTCAATTCCAGAATGTTGGACACTACATCCTTCTGTAGAGAACTCCACCTGCCTTGAGCCCAATTGTCCATGCAATGTGCTCCCCAGCCCATCCTGCTGGCGTCTGACGTAACAATGATTCAATGATATGGAGACAACTGATTGGCATTGCACAAATTCTGACGTTGCATCCACCACAGAAGGGACATCCTGACTTGATGTGATATCTTGATTGATTGTGTCATTGAGTGATGGTTCCATTGACTCAAGAATAACTCTTGTAGAGGCCTCATGTGCCATCTGCTCCACTTTACCATTAGTATGGCTGATGACATCAGTCCTAGTATATGTAGACATGTTCTTGCCGTTACTGAGTGTTGATGGAGCATCCATCTCCCTTTGTGAATCAAGTCGTGAAGTTTTGTTTCTGGTAGGGACACAGAATCTTCCACCGTATTGAAGACTGCGCCTAAGTAGATCAGTATTCTGCTTGGTTGGAACTGACTTTTTTTGTTGTTGATGACCCAACCCAAGCTGGAAAGAAAGGTAGCCACTTTCATTGAGTCTTTTAGTAAATCCTCTCTGGATCTTGCCACTACCAAGATGTCGTCCAGGTAATGATGCACCTTTATTCCTTGTGTTCTCAAACTGGCTATTGCTGATACTAGGACCTTTGTAAATGTTTGCGGTGAGGTTGAAAGTCCGAACGGCAGCGAACAGAACTGCAGATGGGTATCCCCTAGAGAGAATCTTAGGAATTTTTGATATTGGTGATGTATGGGCACATGATAATAGGCATCCTGAAGGTCTATGGACATTAGCCAGTCTCCCGGAGATACCGCCAGAATTATTGACTGTAATGACTCCATTTTGAACCTGGGCACCCTTATCGATTTGTTTAGATATTTCAGATCTATCACCGGTCTGAATCCTCCCGACTTCTTCCTTACCATAAATAGAGGGGAGTAGATCCCCTTGAACCTTTCTGAAGTTGGAACCGGTAATACTACTTTCTGAGATATTAGTGATTGAACATATTGTAGCAACACTTGCTTCTTCTCCTGATCTGCAGGGATTCTTGTAGGAACCCATCTGTCTTGTGGTACTTCTCGAAAAGTCCATTTGTGCCCATTCTTTATCACCGAATACACCCATGGATCCTGGATTTTTTTCCGCCCAGACCTTGATGAAAGACCTTAGCCTTGACCCCTCTGTCACTGTCTGGGCGGGCGCACCTTCAAAAAGGCTGCTTTTGTTGACCTCCAGGCTTGACTGATGTCTTTAGGGATCTTGCCAGGTTTGCTTGGGTGCTTTTCCAATTCTTCCTAAATGACCTTCCTGGTCTGTAACTTTTGGCATCTGAAAATTTGTTTGTTGGATGTCTTTTCGTATTCGGATAATTTTTTCTTGGTGGTCTATCTTGTGGTAGAAGTCCTGATTTGCCGCCCGTTACTCTTGTAATTGCTTTATCCATCTCTTTCCCGAACAGGGAGGAACCATCAAAGGGTATCTTCACCCAACTTTGTTTCGATCCCATGTCTGCATGCCAATGCTTCAGCCACAATGCCCTCTTGGCTGTCACCGAGCCTAGCATCACCCTGGCTGCTGCCCTTAAGGTGTCCATTGCGGCCTCACTGATGAAATCAGCCGAAAGTTTTAGATCATCTAGGGCTGAAATAATTTCTGCTCCATCAACTCCTTTTTCAATTGCTCCTTCTATATTGGAAATCCAAACATTCAGCGCCCTTCCAACCGAAGTCAACGCTATGGCTGGTTTACAGATTTGACCCGTTGTCAGATAGATCTTTTTCAAATCGTTATCGATTCTCCTATCAAGAACATCCTGGAATGTTACTGTATTCTCCATTGGTAAGGTAACGTGCTTCATTAATCTGGAAAGGGATGCGTCAATTGTCGGAGGGGAAGATAAGAAAGGAGCTTCTTCTTCTTTTACTTGGTAAAGCTTTGCAAACTTATTATGTAAAGATGGTTTGTTCTCTATCTTCTCCCACTCTTCCAGCACGATGTTCTTAATCTCCTTCATCAGTGGAAAAGAACACTGTTACTTAGATAAATGCGCATAATCTTCCTTGTTCTGGGGTTGTTCTTCCGGAGGATCCTTCCAATCTAAAGCTTCTTTTACCGCTGAAATGAAAGGAGCTGTCAGGGAAAAACTAAAGAGGCCTGAAGATGGTTCCTCATCCGATGCCTCTGGATCTGGTTGCTTCTCAGCCACAGTTGCGTCGGCTTGCGAGGTACTTGCTGGTGAGGAAAGCGTGGCTACTTCTTCCCTTACTACTCTTCTTATAACTTCAACCAGATCCTCAGTTTTTGACTCGTTTTCCTTTGCCAATTGTCCCAACCATGATGCACACAAAGTTTTGCCTTGCATAGCTGAATTAGGACAAGCCCAGCATTGACCCCTGTCAGGTACTGATCATCTTCGCGGAGATCTGGACCTAGACCTTGAATGCCGTGAGGATCTATAATACTGCTTGTCACGATAATATGAAGATCCATAGTGTGATCTTGAACGATGATCCTAGTACGATCTCTCGCTTCTGTGCCTTGATGGTGAACGAGGGCCTTTAGCACCTCCTTGCCCAGGCGGTATCACATAAGAGCTGTAAAACATAATTTATATATTCATGAGCTCAGTGATTGGACCGAAAGCTTTTTTTTTTTTAAACCTCCCCTTACCCAGAGGGTCCATGTTGATCGCCAGCCCCAGCAGAAACGTCCACTATAAGGAAAAATAAAAAAAAAAATTACTTTAAACACTCTTCCTGTAGACAGATTTTTACTTGGGGCTAAACAAAAAGAGTCAATGAACTTATTAAACTTACATCCAGATGCATCAGAGGCTTCTCCCTCCTCCATAATCTCCTGCAGCTGTGTCAGAGAATCAGCTGTTTTTATTATGTCTCCAGTAACAGCCAGCAGCGCGCAGCAGCCTTTCAGTAGGTCAGCCTTACACTGGGCATTCCCACCTGCTTTAAATAGGCCGCCTCCGACGTCCCAAACGTGCCTACGCTGCTGACAGGGCATTCTGCCCTCACTAAACATGGCCGCCGCACTACCTGGTCTTCCATTGACCCTCATGCGGAAGTCCGCGCATGCTCTGACGTCACTTCCGCTTGCCGGGAACACGAGACAGAGCATTCCTGCCGCCATTACCGAGCTTACCTGCAGCTCTTCACAGATCTCGGCTGATTCCAAATCACGCGCAGCGTGCAGATCAATAGAATCCGGACATGCTCTCCTTCTCTCCACCGCACAGGACAACGAGCCACCTACTGGACATTTCTCCCAGCATTTAGCTGAAGCTGGGCTGGCGTCCTCCTGACCAACAGGTACTGGGGCATAAAAAACAGGCGCATTTAGCAGCCCAACACAGGAAGCTTAGCCTGTGATGTGGGTAAGGGGGGTACACTACCTGAAAGAAAAAACATTTAAAAGAGAAATAAAGAAAACACTTAATAAGATAACTTTAACAGACACAGGTCCTATAGTGTCTGAGGACAGAAAAAAGAATGCGGTGGAAGGGGTAGGGACCATATTTATATCACATGGAGGCACCAGGGAAAATGTGTTTTGGGGTGTATTTTTACACATACCCATGCTGGGTGGGAGAAATATCTCTGTAAATGGACAATTGTGTGTAAAAAAAAATCAAAAGATTGTCATTTACAGAGATATTTCTCCCACCCAGCATGGGTATGTGTAAAAATACACCCCAAAACACATTGTACTACTTCTCCCGAGTACGGCAATACCACATGTGTGGCACTTTTTTGCACCCTAACTGCACTAAGGGGCCCAGAGTCCAATGAGTACCTTTAGGCTTTACAGGGGTGCTCAAAATTTAGCACCCCGCCCACTTGCCAGGACAGTTAACAAACCCCACAACTGACCCCATTTTGGAAAGAATACACAACAAGGTATTCCATGAGGGGAATGGTGAGGTCATTGAAAATTTTATTTTTTGTCACAAGTTAATGGAAAATGACACTTTGTAAAAAAAAAAATAATTCTGCTAACTTGTGACAAAAACTAAAATCTTCTATGAACTCACCGTGCACCTCACATAATACTTTAGGGTGTCCTCTTTCCAAAATGGGGTCATTTGTGGAGTCTGTCCTGGCATTTTAGGGTCTCTGCAATCATTACATGTATGGCCAGTATTAGGAGTTTCTGCTATACTCCTTATATTGGGTATACGGGTAATGCACTCTGGGCTGAAAGGAAAAATGAACGGCAAACATACCTTGCTCCACATCAATGGCAGATCTTCCTCCACATCAATGGCAGTGATAACCTCAGGAGAGAGACACCCCGTGCCACCCTGCACTCAGGGTGAGCCACCAACTTATGTGACTGGGCCTCAGAACTTTAGTATACAGCATTATGCCTGTAGGATACAGCAATATGCCTGCCAATAGAGATGACTCTGTGTGGCATTAAAGCATCATCATAGGCCCAAATCACATATAAACCGGGGGTGTCCACACTCAAGGGAAATTCAAACATGCCGTCTTATATCGCCAATCCAGGACAGATCAGCAATATCAAGCATGGAAACCGATCCTTCTTCCGACTTTTATGCTTACCTGTTTGTTTGGTTTTCAAGCTTACCTCTCCTCCCCCTGTGACAATGTGCGAAAGACCACCGAGTGTGTGCCTACTCCTATGTCTGGAGTTCCCTAGGTTCTAATAGTGTACCTGCTCGTGGTACCTCTCAAAACACCCCTACGCATAGGCCAGGCTGGTCAGGACATTTGGGACAATAATAAACGGTGTCAGTCCTTCTTCCAGCCCTGCTGCAGACACGACAACGTTTTCTTCGGATGCGTTGACCTGGGGCACACGGAATCTGATAGGCGTAATGCCTTCCATGCAGTCGGCTAGTTGCATCTGTGGGGGGGGCCCTGGCACCACCTGGATACAGGATGTCCAGAATGATCTGTTCCTGAAATTGAAGGAAAGATCCAGTTCTTCCAGCCTTACTGTAGAGAACAAAGCTATTGTAAACTGCCAATTGAATCAGATAAAAAGACACTTTCTTATACCAGCGTCTTGTTTTCCGGGAAATTAAATAGGGCGCTAACCTCTGGTCATTGAAGTCCACCCCTCCCATGTTGACATTATATTCGTGGACGACAAGGGGCTTTTCAATGACCTTAGTTGCCCGTTGAATTTGGACTGTCGTGTCTGTGGGAATGGTGGACAGAAAGTAAACGTCCCTCTTGTCCCTCCATTTCACCGCGAGCAGGTCTTCAGTACGCAAGGCGGCCCTCTGCCCCAGTTCAAGTCTGGTGGTAACGAGCCGTTGGGGGAAGCCCTGGCGACTAGGCCGCGAAGTGCCACAGCATCGGATTCCTTCTAACTTTAAGTGCTGAAAGAGGGCCACACTTGTGTAATAATTGTCCACAAAAAGATGGTACCCCTTCTGGAACAAGGGTGACACCAAGTCCCACACAACCTTTCCACTGCTCCCCAGGTAGTCAGGGCATCCGACCGGCTCCAATTTTGAGTCTTTTCCCTCATAGACCCTAAAACGACATGTATAGCCTGTGGCCCTTTCACAGAGCTTATACAGTTTCACCCCATACCGGGCACGCTTGCTTGGGATGTACTGTTTGATGCCAAGGCGCCCGGTAAAGCGTAAGAGGGACTCGTCTACGCAGATGTGCTGTTCAGGGGTATAAGCATCTGCAAATGTTGATGACAGGTGGTCTATGAGGGGCCGAATTTTGTGGAGCCGGTCATAAGCAGGGTGGCCCTTTTCATGACAGGTTTTGTCGTCGTTGAAGTGCAGGAAGCGCAGGATGGACTCAAATTGTGTCCTGGACATGGCAGCAGGGTACAAGGGAACATGATGTACTGGGTTCATAGACCAATACGACCGCAATACATTCTGTTTCATTAGTCCCAAGTGAAGGATAAGGGCCAAAAAGATTTTAATGTCGGAAACTTGGACTGGTTTCCACCGGAAAGGCTGGGCATACATGCTCTCCGGGTGCTCGGTGATGAATTGTGTGGCTTTACGGTTGGTCTCAACCACAATTAAGTCCAAGAGAACCTGGGTGATGAACAGCTGCAAAAAGTCTAGGGCCGTTCCTAGATGAGCTGTCGCCACCTGGACTCCAGACTGGGCGGTGAAAGGGGGCACTACAGGTGCGGAGGAATCAGAGGATTGCCAATCTGGTTGTGCCAGCACCTCTGGGAGTCTATGGGTACTACGGGCCCGTCTTCTTCTTGGTGGCTGCGACGGGGGTACTACTGCACTTGCCACCGTACCAGTTTCAACTTCCATGCTGGCGCTCACCACTTCACCAGGGTCTACGGAAGTACTGGTACTAAGTCCAGGAGATGCTGCGCTGCTGGTGCCTGCCTCACCAAGAAAACTATCATCAGCGCTAGCACCACCCTGCTGCCCTTGAGGCGGATCCTGCGCCACCTGCGGTCTAACGACATGGGGTCTGGTACGCCTGGCTCTAGCCGGGACCAAAACCTAGTCCTCACTTTCGGTCAGAGAACCACTGCTTTCCACAGGTTCAAATTCGGACCCGGATGATTCGTCGGCTGAGTCTACCCAAAAGATCTCATCCGACTGGTCCATGTACCTGTATACCTCGTCATCGGAAAGCCCCCTTCTTGCCATTGTGGACTGCTAAATTTATGGGGTTTTCCTCCGAGACTACCCAGAAAAAAAGAGCACCTAACTAGCAAAAGGGAGTATTTGAGAGGTATTGGGGGTGGTGGCGAGTGGGGTCTCAGAGGCAATCAAACAATCACGGGACAATCAAAGCCGATCACGGGACAATCAAATACAATTACAGCACAATCGAATCCAATCACAGCACAATCAAATCTGAAGCACTCGGAAGGTGATGGGGGGGTGGTGGGGGGTTGGTGGGAAGTGGGGTCTCAGAGGCAATCAAACAATCACGGGACAATCGAAGCCGATCACGGGACAATCAAATACAATTACAGCACAATCGAATCCAATCACAGCACAAGCAAATCTGATGCACTTGGAAGGTGGTGGTTGGAGGTGGTGGGGGGGAGGGTGGGGTTGGGTGTGGCGGGAAGTGGGGTCTCAGAGGCAATCAAACAATCACGAGACAATTTAAGCAGATCACGGGACAATCAAATACAATCGCAGCACAATCGAATACAATCACAGCACAGTCAAATACAATGCACTCGGACGGTGATTAGGGGGGGGGGGTCTGAGGGCGATTTGGGGGGGTGGGGGGTTGATCAGGAGCCCGCACGGGGCAGACTGAGTCCTGATCTGATGAGAGGCAGACACAGGGGGTTACTGATCGAAGATCAGTTAGTGATTGCTGGGGAGGACAGATGTAAACAATGCGCAGGGGATGTAATCAGGAGGGGGGTATGAGGGCAATCGAGGGTCTGGGCAGGTGATCGGTTGCCCCCGCGGGGCAGTTAGGGTCTGCTCTGATGGGTGGGGGTGCTGAGGGGTGATGGACAGGTGATCAGAGGGGGATCAGGGGGTAAGGTGTATACAGTATACAGGGGGGTAGTCTGGGATGGGGTCTGGGGGTGATCTAAAGGTAGGGGGGGGGATCAGGGGTGATTAGGAGGCAGTTAGGGACCTAATGCTGGGGATAGCGTCGCTAGTTAGTGATAGGTGGGGGGGGGTGGGGTTTTATTAGGGTGCTGGGCAGGGGTCTGCTGGGGTGATCAGGGGGGGTCTGAAGGCTGGGGTGGGAGATCAGGGGTGCTGTGGTAAAAAAAAAAGCAGTGTGCAGTGTTACTTACAATGGCTTCCTCCTCGCTGGTGGTCTCTCTCTGGAACAATGAGACCACGAGGCGAGGAGGAAGCCTGTATAAGGCACTTTGTTTACCTAACAAAGTGCCTTATACTCATTGATTGGCTGATTTTTTTGTATTCCTCCGCTCGCCGGCGCTGCTAAGTGGCCGGCGAGCTGGAGGCTTAATGCCGGGCTATTGATCCCCGGCGGAGGATCGCGTCACGGATGACGCAATCGCTCCACCCATGCCCTTACAAGGACCGCCGCCTCTGTGCATGCGGCGGTCCTTGCGGGATCCACTCTCCGGCCACCCCTGTGCAGTGGGCGGTAGGGAAGTGGTTAATTAGATCTCCTCTAAGGTGTCTTTTCTCTAGACTAAATAAACCCAGTTTATCTAACCTTTCTTGGTAAGTGAGACCTTCCATCCCACGTATCAATTTTGTTGCTCGTCTCTGCACCTGCTCTAAAACTGCAATATCTTTTTTGTAATGTGGTGCCCAGAACTGAATTCCATATTCCAGATGTGGCCTTACTAGAGAGTTAAACAGGGGCAATATTATGCTAGCATCTCGAGTTCTTATTTCCCTTTTAATGCATCCCAAAATTTTGTTAGCTTTAGCTGCAGCTGCTTGGCATTGAGTACGATTATTTAACTTGTTGTTGATGAGTACTCCTAAGTCCTTCTCCAAGTTTGATGTCCCCAACTGTATCCCATTTATTTTGTATGGTGCTAGACCATTGGTACGACCAAAATGCATGACTTTACAGTTTTCAACATTGAATTTTATCTGCCAGTATGTGCCCATATAGCCATCCTATCCAGATCCTGTTACAATATGTCCCTATCTTCCTGAGAGTTGATGATTCTGCACAATTTTGTATCATCTGCAAAAATAGCAACATTGCTCACTGCTGCATCTACTAGGTCATTAATAAATAAATTGAAGAGCACTGGACCCAGAACAGACCCCTGTGGGACCCCACTGCTAACAGTCTCCCATTTTGAGTACGATCCATTGACCACAACTCTTTGTTTTCTGTCCATTAGCCAGTTCCCTATCCAAGCACACAGACTCTTCCCCAGTCCTTGCATCCCCAACTTTTGCACCAGACTTTTGTGGGGAACAGTGTCGAAGGCCTTTGCAAAGTCCAAGTATATCACATCTACAGCATTCCCAATATCCACATTAGCATTCACTACCTCATAAAAGCTGAGCATGTTAGTCAAACAGGACCTGTCTTTAGTAAACCCATGTTAATGCTGAGAAATAATATTTCCTACTATGAAGTCATGTATAGTATCTCTTAATAATCCCTTAAATACCGTATTTTTCGGTTATAAGACACTTTTTCTTCCTCCAAATTGGGGAGAAAAAGTGAGTGCGTCTTATAGTCCAAATGATAAAAAATTTGGACTGTGCTATTGTCTCCCGCTGCAATCTTTAAGTCTGAGCGTGTCAGAGAGAAAGGCTGAGAGCTCCGTCTGCAGGGTGGAGATCCAGCAGCTTTTATTTTCCTGCCCGCTGCCTAATGTCGGGTGAATGGAGAGGAGCTGAGCGGGCTAATATAGCAGCGTGCAGGGAGAGGCTGTGAGCTCAGGCAGACAAGATGCTTCCTGCAGACTATCTAATGCCAACTTGCCGGGTGAAGACAGAGAGCTGAGCGGCGAGTGTAGCAGCGGGTATGCAATGCTCACAAGCTGCTACACTCGCCGCTCACCTTTCTCTGTTCACCCAGCAAGTTGGCATTAGATAGTCTGCAGGAAGCATCTTGTCTGCCTGAGCTCACAGCCTCTCTGTGCACGCAGCTATAATAGCCCGCTCAGATCCTCTCCATTCACCCGACATTAGGCAGCGGGCAGGAAAATAAAAGCTGCTAAATCTTCGCTCAGACAGCTCACACAACCTCTCCGTACTGCTGCTACATTCCTCAGTGCTCTCTCCCCTCACCCGACATACAGCAAGGAAGAGCTGCCAAGTCTACACACACTTTTTTACTGAAAGCTTTGAGAAGTGAGTGGATAGGCCGCGGGAGAGGTCAATGTGCCCATTATCAACTTGGTTTTAAAACTTGCAGAGGAGGTAGAAAATCCAGCACATCCAGACATAGACACAAGCAATGTACACACACACACTTTGTCCTCCTACAGAGCCCAGCTTATACACTACACAACACACAGATACACACACACACCCCCATATACACAGACTACACTCACTCACCCACTCTTCACCTAGCATGTCCGCAATAGATAGGCAGCAGGCAGACAAGTAAACGCTGCTACAGATACTGCTGTTACATTGCAACACCTCCAGTTTTTGCCTCAATTAGGGGATAACTGTAACTGGGGAAGGCATTACTGTAACTGGGAGATTATGGAGCTTGGGAGAAGCTCCACAAGACGTCCCAGTACCATATATGCACCAGGGTTGTATATATATTTTTTCCCTTATTTTTGTCCTCTAAACCTAGGTGCGCCTTATGCTCCGTCTTATAGTCCAAAAAATATGGTAGTTTGCATATAACTGACAATAAGCTTACAGGTCTATAATTTCCTGGATCTGATTTTTTGCCTTTCTTAAATAATGGGAAAACGTGGGCTGTACACCAATCCACTGGGACTCTGCCAGTTTAAACTGAGTCACAAAAGATAAGATAAAGAGGTTTATCTATAACTGAACTTAATTCCCTTAGGACCCGAGGATGCATGCCATCCGGGCCAGGTGCCTTGTCTGTTTTTAATTTATTTAGTCTTGCCTTCACTTCTTCCTGCGTGTTGTATTTTATCAGTATAAACTGTGTATTTATATGTGTGCCTTCATGGAAAAGCTTGTCTGGACATTTATGTTGCTATGAGAGATTTGCAGTGAATCAGTCAGTGCCTTAAAGAGTAACTGTTAGGCATGAAAAACAAAATCAATTCTCTATTTCTATCTGTTGATTATATAAAAGGAATGCTAAAAAGGCAATGCCTAACTTTAAAATCAATCTTACTTTTTTATTGCAGAGATGAATCCTCATGTCCCCAGCTCCTTAGTACGCAGCCAGTAATCAGCCGCAAAAGAGAAGTTGCAGTGCAGGCTGGGGCGGGGGGGAGGAGTTTCTGCACAGACACAGCTAGATCAGCCTGATTGGCTGCAGCCTGTGTCACTCTCACTCCTTTTCCTCTCATTGGCTGCCTCCCCTGACTGTCCATGTCTGCCCCCTCCCCACACTCCAGCCCGGCAGGCATCTCCTCCGATTCATGTGGGCAGTGGCTGCCACCACCGCATCACATCCATGTCCCTGCTACCATTTCCTTAGGGATTCCCTGCATTTACAATCAACGCTCGCTATTGGTGCGGGGAAGAGGGGGGAGTAAAGGAGGAAATTACCTCACCATTGGCTTCAGCTGGAGGGAGTAAAGATGGCCCCAGCCAGCAAACAGAATTCTCTCCATTTACCTTTTTTTATTTTATAAAGTACACTGAAATCAACACTTGGACCGTGCAATACACATGTTATGTAAGTAGAGCTAGTATTTATCTACTTATATATGTCGTCTTTTTATCTGGGATAGTATGGATGACAGCTCCTCTTTAAGCACATGAGCATTGCTGCTTCTAAAGACTTCTCAAAGCCACATCTGCACATGAATGGGTAACTCTGAATGGACATTCCCTTAACATGATGCAATAAGCTGATTCTCGACTGGTCAATTCCCTCACCTGTAGATGGGGGTTTTCTGAGATCAATGCACAGCCCCCAACAATCTGCCAGCAGATGACTCCTAGCTTACAGAAGCCGGTTTGTTATGGATGGGACCATTTAGTCCAGTGGTCCTCAAACTAAGGGCCGCGGGCCGAATGTGGCCCCCTGAAGCTTTTTTACCGGCCCCCACTCACAAAATGTATTATAGATGTAGTCAGCTACATCTTTAAATATTGGTGGTTCGCATATAGAATGAAGCCAGAAAGCAGTAATTCGCTGGTTTCCAATCAAATTCCACATCAGGTGACACTGCTGCCCAATTGGTCTGCAGGTTGTCACCTGGGTATGCTTCACTGTCTGGTCTGCAAAGACTTCTACATTTTATGTATGTTACGGCCCCCCCAGCAGCCTGACGTATGCTGACCCGGCCCTCAACCCAAAACGTTTGTGGACCCCTGATTTAGTCCCTCACTATTTGACAATTCATCATGCCTTCATTGCTGGTTATGTTTTTGCATTTACACCTGTTTATTTACTGTTAGTCGTGATGTCTCGTTCTAACGACTACTTTGATCTGCAATGTATGCTGTTTATATTTTTTTTTTGCAAAATTTCAATAAAATAGTTTGAAATAGAAGCCAGTTTGTCTGGTTTTGTCAACACAATGGTCCATTGGACTAGCTACAGCAACCACCAACAGGTTCCTTCCCCCAGTTGCTAAGGGCAGGAACTATTGATGTATAACTCAGAGGAGGGGTCTTTATACCTGTGATCCAGACTTGTTTTGGGACCTCGGTCTCTTTCTCGCAACGCTGACATCGACTTAAAGAGAAACTCCGACCAAGAATTGAACTTTTTCCCAATCAGTAGCTGATACCCCCTTTTACATGAGAAATCTATTCCTTTTCACAAACAGACCATCAGGGGGCGCTGTATGGCTGATATTGTGGTGAAACCCCTCCCACAAGAAAAGTACGTACTCCTGGCAGTTTCCTGTCTGTGAACCTTGCTGCATTGTGGGAAATAGCTGTGTTTACAGCTGTTTCCAACTGCCAAAAAACCAAGGAGCAGCTACATTACCTGCCAACAGTAAAAATGTCACCATGTAATAAATGTCAAAATGTAAATCAGGGATTTAAAAGATTTTACAATGGGCAAACACATAATTATTGTAAAAATGAAGCACTTTTTTATTACATTATTTTCACTGGAGTTCCTCTTTAAGATAATAGATTCGGGGCTTGACTGGTGGATGTGTGGTTCGAGAGGTTAGCAGAAGAATGCTCCTAGTATTACTGTACACTGAGCCCGCAATTATGTAATCATATATTCCATATGCCGTAACTTGTATGTGTGTGTGTGTATATATATATATATATATATATATATATATATATATATATATATATACCATTTTACTTATTTAACCCTTTGAAAGGACCTCAAGCTAGAGTACATTCTACACTGCGTTAAGTATTTAATATTACAATTGGAAGATCTGCCTCTGTAATTTGCAACTGTGATGTTTTCCTTGTGAAGACAGAAGCAAAGAAAGCATTTAATAACTCTGCCTTACCTTGGTCATCCACTTGGTCAGTCCTGTCATTAGAATTTCTGTCACTGGAAAGATCCCTGGATTTCTGTTGTGAACAATCATCCCATGAACCCCTCATGGCAGCGTACTGCCCACCCATACTCCCCACCTGAACGGGGAATTACATATTAGCTGAGCCTATAAATAAAAACACCACACCACTGTTACCATTGAAATGGCCGCAGCACTTTAATCGGGGGACACATATGACAGCTTTTATTGTCATAACGCAAACAATACAATAAATAACACCTCTCTATGCTGGACTCCACCAGCCAGCCAGGCTCACCAATCACAGGTAAGCTCAGCTGCATATACTGCCCAGTGGCCTTACCCTCACAGACTACATTTACCACACATGTTCTGAGGTCAATTAAACAGCTCTCTACCTCAGACCTCAAACACAGCAAACAATAAAGTGGATTATTACCCTTAATGACCAGCCAAAATTAATGTGTGTGGGGGGGGGGGGGGGGGGCAGATGCTGCCATGTGGGGGCCCACTATACATTGTTGTCTCCTGACATTTCTTGTGAACATCAGTAAATTTATTATCTTCCCCTGATACAAAATGGAATAGTCTTACATAAATACAGAAATCAAAATACCCTACACTGCAGACTGACTCACATAGGAGGGACAGTCAGGCTTCTTTTGCGGTAGGTAAAATTCTGATACAAATCGTGCATGTAACAAGCAAGCACCACTGATTGGAAAACAGCTTAGCTAGCTAATCAATGAGGGTTTTTTTCACCTTTCAGCGCTCCTCACTTTCATTCGCCAATAACTTTATTACTACAAAATGATCTATATCTTGTTTTTTTTCACCACCAACTAGGCTTTCTTTGGGTGGTATGTTATGCTAAGGGTTTTTTATTCTAAATGCATTTTAATGAGAAAAATAAGAAAAATTGAAAAAAAAAACATTTCTCAGTTTTCAGCCTTAATAGTTTTAAAATAATGCATGCTACTGTAATTAAAACCAATGTATTTTATTTGCCCACTTGTCCCGGTTATTACACCATTGAAATTATGTCCCTATCACAATGTATGGTGACAATATTGTATTTGGAAATAAAGGTGTATTTTTTCAGTTTTGCGTCTGTCTCTAATTACAAGCCCTTATTTGCAGAAAAAAACAGTAATATACACTTTTAACATACATATAAAAAAAGAGTTTCATCCCTAAGATAACTATTTATGTTTTTTTTTTTTAAATGTCACTTTTTTTTTATTAAACATTTTATTTTGGTAACTATGGGAGGGCATGTACGGGGTTAATTAATGATATATTTGTAACGGCGGACTAACCGCGCAATCACCAAATGGCACAACAGGTACTAGATAATAGTACAATGGGGTAAGCAGAATCCCAGACTGCCTGGGGATATTAATATCGTAGTATCAATCCGATAGGACAAGGCAGGCGGATAGTCAGCGTTCAGGCCGGGTCATACACATGAGCTCAATAACAATGCTGAGGGATTAGACAATCAGATAATCAGAGTTCAGGCTGGGTCATACACATTAGATCAGTAACAATATTGAGGGATTAGGCAATCGGATAGTCAGAGTTCAGGCTGGGTCATACACTAGATCAATAGCAGGATTGAGGGTTAGGCAAACGGGTAATCGAGATTCAGGCAGGGTCATACACTATAAGACATAAGTTATAACAATACTGTAACTGCAAATGCACAGAGCGCCTATCACAATGAAACCCACGCTATAGTAGGTGCAGAGTGGCGTCCCGAAAGTCCTTAAATACTCTGAGAACACGTCACTTCCGGGACGCCTGCCGGCTGACTGCAGGGAGAGGACGCGTACTATGACACGTCCGAGCCGAGCGGCGATTGGAGCGTCCATGCCTGCGCCGACCCCCTGGAGACGGAGACGTGGAGCGCAAGCCGGAAGCGCCAGGAACGTCACAGGCACGGGGATCAGGTAGTATCCTCATGATATTATAAGTATTTTTCTTTATTGGGAAGTTTTTTTGGTGTAATTTTACTTTTTGGCCACTAGATGTCCCCCACACTTTATCCGGATTGTGTATCATTCACTGCGTGCACACATAATAGCATGTATGCTATACTTTCATTTTTGTCAATGAACACGACATCTCATTGATGCTGGTATTCATCATTGATCCCAGGCACTTAGATCGGTGAATGAGAACGGTGTTCCCGTTCAATGATCTGTGCACTATTGGCTGGAAACAAGAACGGTGAGCGGGATCGGACGGGAGCGCGCACAGCGGCGATCACAGCAATAGACTGATAACTATGTCCCTTGGACTTTAGATAAAGTACTGCAGGGCGTAGCTATACCACCCGCGGTGCGGTAATTAGTTAACTACTTCCGTACCAGCAGTCTATGCCCACTTAAAGGAATCATTAGGCAATGAGAACGTATATTTGATTTACTTACCTGGGGCTTTCTCCAGCCCCTCACAGCTCTCTGTCCCATGCTGACAGTTCTGTTCGCAGAACTACTGCAGTGCGCTGCAGACAACATGGGCTGGATTGACAGCGGCGCTTCACGCAGGCGCAGTAAGGACGACCTCGAGGTCGTCCTCTGCACCGTGCGGGGAGAGCGGAGCTGTCAGCATGGGACATGTCAGCTGCGAGGAGCTGGAGAAAGCCTAAACTGAGAAGGATATGAATTTTTCCCTTTAAAATAATACCAGTTGCCTGACTCTCTTGCTGATCCTGTGTCTCTAATACTTTAAGCCACAGCCCCTGAACAAGCATGCAGATCAGGTGCTCTGACTGAAGTCAGACTGGATTAGCTGCATGCTTGTTTCAGGTGTGTGATTCAGACACTACTGCAGCCAAAGAGATCAGCAGGCCTGCCAGGCAACTGATATTGATTAAAAGGAAACATCCATATCCCTCAAAATTGTGGGAGTCAAATTAATAAATTATGAATGATTACTAATATTAAAACTAGTGTCTGATTTTTGGGGTGGTGAATCATCCAAGACCCCCCATTTTATGGTATTTTAATACATTTTATTCTGATTGGCACCTCTGTTAAAATTTCTGAATAACCCTCTCAGTTTAGGTTCCCTTTAAGGACCAGAGACTGCTGGTACGGTAAAACAGCACTTACTGACGAATCGTTGCAATCATCCGTTGCCCCGCCTGTCACGCCATTCTATCCCCAACAGATCACTCGCCCTGCCCTCCCGATGACGGCAGAGCGCTGTTCGCCGATCATGAGCCACTTTCATTGGCACCTGATGCTGTCAATCAATGTTAGCCAATGGGATTGGTTTAAGGTGGCCACAGTAAAATGATCCGATTTAACGGCAATTCGATACATATGATCAGATCTCCCAAAAGCTTTTTTTTTTCATTCGAGTGAAAAATCCGATCGGATTTCCCGGTTTTTTCATTTTTTTTATTGGTCCAGAATGCTGGAATTTTTTCTTTAATTTTTCTAAAGATTGTATGGTGTGTGTTAGATTGTCAATTTATTATTAACCTCCCTGGCGGTAAGCCCGTGCTGAGCACGGGCTATGCCGCGCAGGGGGATTTCTCAGGCCCTGCTGGGCCGATTTGTTCACTTTTTGTTTTGCAACACGCAGCTAGCACTTTGCTAGCTGCGTGTGCAGTCTGATCGCCGCCGCTCCGCACCGATTAGGTGCCTCCGCTCGCCGCGCCGGCCCCCCCCCCCCCAGACCCCGTGCGCTGCCTGGCCAATCAGTGCCAGGCAGCGCTAAGGGGTAGGCCGGGACTCCCAATGACGTCACGACGTCGATGACGTCGGTGACGTCATGCCGCCCGTCGCCATGGCGACGGGGGAAGCCCTCCAGGAGATCCCGTTCTTTGAACGGGATCTCCTGATCTCCGATCGCCGGAGGCGATCGGAGGGGCTGGGGGGATGCCGCTGAGCTGCGGCTATCATGTAGCGAGACTTTGACTCGCTACATGAAAAGAAAAAAAAAAAAAATTAAAAAAAGAGTTTGCTGCCCCCTGGCGGATGTTTTGCAAACCGCCAGGAGGGTTAAAGTCACCCTAGCAATTTTCTCAGAGTTTCCAAACATTTTTATCATATTTGGGTGAAAATTGAACATACGTGTGTGGTACATTGGTCATATTTTTGAAATATTACAATCAGTCAGAAAAAATGATTGCAATTCTTAAATAGAACAGATATTTAAAACATTGTATGGTGTGTGGCCACCTTACAGAGATGACAGGGTCAGGAACCAATGAAATCGGCTCCTAACTGGCTCACACAGCTCTGCCATCATACGGCAGGGTGAGTGATCTGTGGCGGGGAGACGGGCGGAACCGCGTGGCGATAAGTGTAGAAATCTACGTCCTGTCAGATCTGCGCAGCCACATGCAGGATGTAGGTTTCAACTGCGTCGGTCCGGAACAAGTTAATGACGATCACTTCATTTTCCTTCAGACACGATTGTTATAGTCTTGAGTGGGAGAAAAAAACACATAAAAAAAAAAATAAACCATTAAAGTGACACCCAAGTGAAAAAAATACTTCTGATATAATAATTGTGTAGTATGGATAATGAATAGAACATCTGTAGCAAAGAAAAGAGTCTCATATTTTTATTTTCAGTTCTAATAGCTTTTTTTTGTATAACATTGCATCGTTCTGTCATATTTGCATTATATTTCAAACTATAAAACAGAGCAGAGCTCACGACCCTTTGAACTTTCCTGTAGTAAAACCTTATCTCAAGCTGTCTCTTACTGTTTCTTTGATATATAAGTGCTTCAGGAAAACAGGAATGTATTCCAACCCAAGTTGGGTTGGAGAGCTCAGAGCAGCTCTTTTGCATAGATAACTGAAGTTTCTTAACTCCACTACCAATGTTCTATTTAAGCTGTACTACACATAGAATTCATTATCTCATAAGTATATTTTTGCTTGAAGTTTGCGTTAAATGAATATTTCTTATTTAACAACACTTTCATGCAGCAGGTGGAACCTCATTCAGGGATAATGGGATTAGGGATAGGGAGGGGGACCAAAACCAATGCTTTACATTTCTAGGTACATAGAACCTGACCCACAGTATTGTTTTCAGCAATTAATCACGCGACAAAGGTCACGCAAGAAAATAGAAAAGGTCATTTATTAGTAGTAGATAAAGCTAAGACGGTGTGCAGCAAAACACAGCGTTAAGACAACAGCGCTGTTGCACAAATCTCAAACACAACACACTGATAATGAAAAACCTGCATTCCACCTAACCAAACATGTATCGGTTATGCCTGTAGCAGGCCACCACTCAGATAGTTGTCACCTGTTCCGTTGAGCTCAATGATTCAGGCATCATATAGCTGGCATCAGAGCCGCATTAAGACCACACAGGGCCCCAATCAGAGCAATACATTTGGGGCCCCCTTCCCCAGCCACCCTGTTGAAAGGATGCCCCTCCAATATAGGTGGCCGGATGTCCCTGCAGTACAGGTAGTTGGATGTCCCCCTACTATAGGCAGATGTCCCCCCAGAATAGATAGCAAGACACCCCCCCAGGAAAGGTAGCCAGATGTTCCCCCAGTATATATAGCCAGATGACCTCCCAGTATATATAGCCAGCTGTCACCCCCCAGTATAGGTAGCCAGATGTCAGCAGATGTATGGTCACTTTAATTCCCCAAGGCTCATTCCTTCCCCCACCCCCACTTATGCCCTCTCCTTCACCACCATCTCTACTAATCCCTCAAATATGCCCCTCTTCCATCTCGGATATCCCCAGCGGAGACCGGGGGAGTCGCGCCGGGCCACAGCGGCAGCTCCACAATCTGTTTGCAGTAAAGGTAGCCATACGATCCCTCTTTGATCAGATTCGATCAGATAGGGATCTATCTGTTGGTCGGATCTGATGGCAAATCAACCAGTGTATGGCCACCTTTAGTCAGTGCAGATTCACAGAACAGGCTGAGGTGCATATTAGAAATTGAACAGTTATCCACTTTGCATCCACTGCATTATGCTGGGCATACACGGATCGTTTTTGCGGATCGATTCTCCAGTTCGATTGTTTCCCCGCTCGATTCTGCAGGCGATTTTCTTATCTTCCGCTCATTTTTCTTATCTTTTTCCATTCACTGCTATCACAAATTGAGCGGTGAAACGATCGGGCGGGAGATCGGACATGTCGGAAATTATCTATCGAGCCATCTAAATGGCTCAAAAACGAACCGCATTATACACTTTGCAATCTTTTACACATAACCATTAATTAATGTAAATAATGAACTAACACTGCATTACTGTACTGATCTGTCGGATAGATAAGAGTGACCTGACTAACTGCCCCCTCTCTCTCATTATAAGGCATGATCACAGATATGCAAATTGTTCAGAGTTGATGCAAATTTATGTAAATCTTTATGCAAATATATGCAGCTTGAAAATGAACCAATTTAAAGGGAAGGTTCAAGAAAAATAAAAAAAATGAGTTTCACTTACCTGGGGCTTCTACCAGCCCCATGCAGCCATCCTGTGCCCTCGTAGTCACTCACTGCTGCTCCAGTCCCCCGCCACCAGCTAGTTCTGCTTCTACCAGCCCCATGCAGCCATCCTGTGCCCTCGTAGTCACTCACTGCTGCTCCAGTCCCCCGCCACCAGCTAGTTCTGCTTCTACCAGCCCCATGCAGCCATCCTGTGCCCTCGTAGTCACTCACTGCTGCTCCAGTCCCCCGCCACCAGCTAGTTCTGCTTCTACCAGCCCCCTGCAGCCATCCTGTGCCCTCGTAGTCACTCACTGCTGCTCCAGTCCCCCGCCACCAGCTAGTTCTGCTTCTACCAGCCCCATGCAGCCATCCTGTGCCCTCGCAGCCACTCACTAATCCTCTGGTCCCCCGCTGCCAGCTGGTTCTGCTTCTACCAGCCCCATGTAGCCATCCTGTGCCCTCGTAGTCACTCACTGCTGCTCCAGTCCCCCGCTGCCAGCTAGTTCTGCTTCTACCAGCCCCATGCAGCCATCCTGTGCCCTCGCAGTCACTCACTGCTGCTCCAGTCCCCCGCCCCCAGCTAGTTCTGCTTCTACCAGCCCCATGCAGCCATCCTGTGCCCTCGTAGTCACTCACTGCTGCTCCAGTCCCCCGCCTCCAGCTAGTTCTGCTTCTACCAGCCCCATGCAGCCATCCTGTGCCCTCGCAGCCACTCACTAATCCTCTGGTCCCCCGCTGCCAGCTGGTTCTGCTTCTACCAGCCCCATGCAGCCATCCTGTGCCCTCGTAGTCACTCACTGCTGCTCCGGTCCCCCTCTGCCAGCTAGTTCTGCTTCTACCAGCCCCATGCAGCCATCCTGTGCCCTTGTAGTCACTCACTGCTGCTCCAGTCCCCCGCCGCCAGCTAGTTCTGCTTCTACCAGCCCCATGCAGCCATCCTGTGCCCTCGTAGTCACTCACTGCTGCTCCGGTCCCCCTCTGCCAGCTAGTTCTGCTTCTACCAGCCCCATGCAGCCATCCTGTGCCCTTGTAGTCACTCACTGCTGCTCCAGTCCCCCGCCGCCAGCTAGTTCTGCTTCTACCAGCCCCATGCAGCCATCCTGTGCCCTCGCAGTCACTCACTGCTGCTCCAGTCCCCTGCCACCAACTAGTTCTGCTTCTACCAGCCCCATGCAGCCATCCTGTGCCCTCGTAGTCACTCACTGCTGCTCCAGTCCCCCTCCACCAGCTAGTTCTGCTTCTACCAGCCCCATGCAGCCATCCTGTGCCCTCGTAGTCACTCACTGCTGCTCCAGTCCCCCGCCACCAGCTAGTTCTGCTTCTACCAGCCCCATGCAGCCATCCTGTGCACTCGTAGTCACTCACTGCTGCTCCAGTCCCCCGCCACCAGTTAGTTCTGCTTCTACCAGCCCCATGCAGCCATCCTGTGCCCTCGTAGTCACTCACTGCTGCTCCGGTCCCCCGCCACCAGCTAGTTCTGCCTCTACCAGCCCCCTGCAGCCATCCTGTGCCCTCGCAGTCACTCACTGCTGCTCCAGTCCCCCGCCACCAGCTAGTTCTGCTTCTACCAGCACCCTGCAGCCATCCTGTGCCCTCGTAGTCACTCACTACTGCTCCAGTCCACCGTCGCCAGCTAGTTCTGCTTCTACCAGCCCCATGCAGCCATCCTGTGCCCTCGTAGTCACTCACTGCTGCTCCAGTCCCCGCCGCCAGCTAGTTCTGCTTCTACCAGCCCCATGCAGCCATCCTGTGCCCTCGTAGTCACTCACTGCTGCTCCAGTCCCCCGCCACCAGCTAGTTCTGCATCTACCAGCCCCATGCAGCCATCCTGTGCCCTCGTAGTCACTCACTGCTGCTCCGGTCCCCCGCCACCAGCTAGTTCTGCTTCTACCAGCCCCATGCAGCCATCCTGTGCCCTCGCAGTCACTCACTGCTGCTCCAGTCCCCCTCCAGCTAGTTCTGCTTCTACCAGCCCCATGCAGCCATCCTGTGCCCTTGCAGTCACTCACTGCTGCTCCAGTCCCCCGCCACCAGCAAGTTCTGCTTCTACCAGCCCCATGCAGCCATCCTGTGCCCTCGTAGTCACTCACTGCTGCTCCGGTCCCCCGCCACCAACTAGTTCTGCTTCTACCAGCACCCTGCAGCCATCCCGTGCCCTCGTATTCACTCACTGCTGCTCCAGTCCCCCGCCGCCAGCTAGTTCTGCTTCTACCAGCCCCCTGCAGCCATCCTGTGCCCTCGTAGTCACTCACTGCTGCTCCAGTCCCCCTCCAGCTAGTTCTGCTTCTACCAGCCCCATGCAGCCATCCTGTGCCCTTGCAGTCACTCACTGCTGCTCCAGTCCCCCACCACCAGCAAGTTCTGCTTCTACCAGCCCCATGCAGCCATCCTGTGCCCTCGTAGTCACTCACTGCTGCTCCAGTCCCATGCCGCCAGCTAGTTCTGCTTCTACCAGCCCCATGCAGCCATCCTGTGCCCTCCTAGTCACTCACTGCTGCTCCAATCCCCCGCCACCAGCTAGTTCTGCTTCTACCAGCCCCATGCAGCCATCCTGTGCCCTCGCAGTCACTGCTGCTCCAGTCCCCCGCCACCAGCTAGTTCTGCTTCTACCAACCCCATGCAGCCATCCTGTGCCCTCGCAGTCACTCACTGCTGCTCCGGTCCCCCTCCGCCAGCTAGTTCTGCTTCTACCAGCCCCATGCAGCTATCCTGTGCACTCGCAGTCACTCACTGCTGCTCCAGTCCCCCGCCACCAGCTAGTTCTGCTTCTACCAGCCCCATGCAGCCATCCTGTGCCCTCGCAGTCACTCACTGCTGCTCCAGTCCCCCGCCACCAGTTAGTTCTGCTTCTACCAGCCCCATGCAGCCATCCTGTGCCCTCGTAGTCACTCACTGCTGCTCCAGTCCCCCGCCGCCAGCTAGTTCTGCTTCTACCAGCCCCATGCAGCCATCCTGTGCCCTCGTAGTCACTCACTGCTGCTCCAGTCCCCCGCCACCAGCTAGTTCTGCTTTTACCAGCCCCATGTAGCCATCCTGTGCCCTCGTATTCACTCACTGCTGCTCCAGTCCCCCGCTGCCAGCTAGTTCTGCTTCTACCAGCCCCCTGCAGCCATCCTGTGCCCTCGTAGTCACTCACTGCTGCTCCAGTCCCCCGCCACCAGCTAGTTCTGCATCTACCAGCCCCCTGCAACCATCCTGTGCCCTTGTAGTCACTCACTGCTGCTCCAGTCCCCTGCCACCAGCTAGTTCTGCATCTACCAGCCCCCTGCAGCCATCCTGTGCCCTCGTATTCCCTCACTGCTGCTCCAGTCCCCCGCCACCAGCTAGTTCTGCTTCTACCAGCCCCATGCAGCCGTCCCGTGCCCTCGTAGTCACTCACTGCTGCTCCAGTCCCCCCGCCTCCAGCTAGTTCTGCTTCTACCAGCCCCATGCAGCCGTCCCGTGCCCTCGTAGTCACTCACTGCTGCTCCAGTCCCCCGCCACCAGCTAGTTCTGCTTCTACCAGCCCCATGCAGCCATCCTGTGCCCTCCTAGTCATTCACTGCTGCTCCAGTCCCCCGCCGCCAGCTAGTTCTGCTTCTACCAGCCCCATGCAGCCATCCTGTGCCCTCGTAGTCACTCACTGCTGCTCCAGTCCCCCGCCGCCAGCTAGTTCTGCTTCTACCAGCCCCATGCAGCAATCCTGTGCCCTCGCAGTCACTGCTACTCCAGTCCCCGCCGCCAGCTAGTTCTGCTTCTACCAGCCCCATGCAGCCATCCTGTGCCCTCGTAGTCACTCACTGCTGCTCCAGTCCCCCGCCGCCAGCTAGTTCTGCTTCTACCAGCCCCATGCAGCAATCCTGTGCCCTCGCAGTCACTGCTGCTCCAGTCCCCCGCCGCCAGCTAGTTCTGCTTCTACCAGCCCCATGCAGCCATCCTCTGCCCTCGTAGTCACTCACTGCATCTCCAGTCCCCCTCCACCAGCTAGTTCTGCTTCTACCAGCCCCATGCAGCCATCCTGTGCCCTCGTAGTCACTCACTGCTGCTCCAGTCCCCCGCTGGCAGCTTGCCGACCTCGGAGGTCGGCGGGATGCATTGCGTACATTTTTACGCATTCCCACTAGTGCAGGAACATTAACACATACATTTTTACGCGTTAGTGGTTCAATGCGTACATTTTTACACATTGAACCAGTAATGCGTAAAAATGTATGTGTTAATGTTCCTGCACTAGCGGGAATGCGTAAAAATGTACGCAATGCGTCCCGCCGACCTCCGTAGTGAGTGACTACGAGGTTTCAACATCTGATTTTTAATCAGTACTGCATGCTGCGTTTTTTCCTCCATTTTTCTGTTGATTGTATTCAGGGAAAATCGGAATTGCAAATCGGAATCGCAAAACGGATCTGCAGTGTGCAGGGAGCCTAAAGCTGGGATTAAATTGATTGGTCTGTTTTCAAACTGCATATATTTGCATAAAAATTTGCATAATTTCAGAAAAATTTGCATACCATTGATCATCCCTCCTCATTATCTTACAGCAGCAATGCCATCACATTGTAGAAAAGATCAGAATCACACCATGAACTATTCATATGATAACTACTCACTGAGGAGGGAGTGGCTAGTAGAGCAAGTAACTCCTCCCAATGCTCACACGCCCCAGGCGCCGATTGGCCCAGACTTATGAATAATAATGACTCCTGTGTGTTCTGTGCTGCACACACAGGAGGAGGAATAATACAGGTCTGGGCCATTAAGCAGCGGGGGGCGTGACTAGCAACCAGTTACTGCTAGCCACGCCCTTCAGTTACTGCTAGCCACGCCCTCCAGTTACCGCTAGCCGCGCCCTCCAGTTACCGCTAGCCACACCCTCCAGTTACCACAAGCCACACCCTCCAGTTACCACAAGCCACGCCCTCCCCAGTGACATGAATCAAATTATTCCTTCATGATCCGATTCTTTTTAATGAATTGACTCAAGATCTGAACTTCCCATGTAAAGCTGATTCTGATCAGTGTCAGTCAGCTGTGAAGCTCCTCCCCCACTACGCACAGCGCAGACACCATGCCTCTACACGTCACACCCCTCGCTCCGCCTCTGTGTGATGGGCAGGGCCAGGGCCACATTGCGTGACCTCTATCAGTCAGGGTAATGTCTGATTGCGCTGCCCGGAAGCTCCCTTCCACACTGAGTAGCACGCATGCTGGTTCCGGGGCTGCTTTCCACACTGAGTAGCACGCATGCTGGTTCCGGGGCTGCCTTCCACACTGAGTAGCACGCATGCTGGTTCCGGGGCTGCCTTCCACACTGAGTAGCACGCATGCTGGTTCCGGGGCTGCTTTCCACACTGAGTAGCACGCATGCTGGTTCCGGGTCTGCCTTCCACACTGAGTAGCACGCGTGCTGGTTCCGGGGCTGCCTTCCACACTGAGTAGCACGCATGCTGGTTCCGGGTCTGCCTTCCACACTGAGTAGCACGCATGCTGGTTCCGGGTCTGCCTTCCACACTGAGTAGCACGCGTGCTGGTTCCGGAGCTGCCTTCCACACTGAGTAGCACGCATGCTGGTTCCGGGTCTGCCTTCCACACTGAGTAGCACGCATGCTGGTTCCGGAGCTGCCTTCCACACTGAGTAGCACGCATGCTGGTTCCGGGTCTGCCTTCCACACTGAGTAGCACACATGCTGGTTCCGGAGCTGCCTTCCACACTGAGTAGCACGCATGCTGGTTTCGGGGCTGCCTTCCACACTGAGTAGCACGCATGCTGGTTTCGGGGCTGCCTTCCAGACTGAGTAGCACGCATGCTGGTTCCGGGTCTGCCTTCCACACTGAGTAGCACGCATGCTGGTTCCGGAGCTGCCTTCTACACTGAGTAGCACGCATGCTGGTTTCGGGGCTGCCTTCCACACTGAGTAGCACGCATGCTGGTTCCGGGGCTGCCTTCCAGACTGAGTAGCACGCGTGCTGGTTTCGGGGCTGCCTTCCACATTGAGTAGCATGCATGCTGGTTCCGGGGCTCCCTTCCACACTGAGTAGCACGCATGCTGGTTCCGGGGCTGCCTTCCACACTGAGTAGCACGCATGCTGGTTCCGGGGCTCCCTTCCACACTGAGTAGCACGCATGCTGGTTCCGGGGCTCCCGCCCACACTGAGTAGCACGCATGCGCAGTGTGAAGTTAATGATGCTGCTGATGGTAAAATAATAAATATCTCCGCTTCCACACCTCTTACACTCCCCAAATTTTCAGGGTAGGGAGAGGATCCCCCGAACGACCTATATACCAAATTGCAGCCCCCGAGCCCCGCTCTTTCAGGAGATAGATTAGAGAAACCTATCTCGGGAACCAGTGGGTCTCGGGGGCTGCAATTTGGCATAGAGGGAGTTCGGGGGGTCCCCTCCCTACCCTGAGAATTTGAGGAGTGTAAGAGGTGTGGGAGCGGAGATATTTAGTAATGTTACCTCCAGCAGCATCATTCAATAGGAACTGTGGCCGCACAGTCTCCTACTGCGCATGCGGGGCAGCGCAAATCCACAGGCAGCGTAATCAGACACAACACCGGGCTCCGTGTCACGTGATCAGCGCCATAGCAACAGAATCCAAGCCTCGCTTCACGATACTCCTCCTCCTCCCATCAGCTGACAGGGGTAAGGGGCGGAACTTTAACAACGTATGCGCATGCGCTTCCTTTCCTCCTTACGTAGAGTTGTGGGCGGGGCTTAGCTCCCATCGGCAAACAGGCAGGTGGATGGCCCAATCAGGCGGCGGTGCGTCACTGGGGGGCGGGATCTGGTTGAACACGGCGCGGGAGCTCGGCGGGGAAGATGAGTGATCGGGAGATCCGGCGTGAGTGGCGATATCGGGGCACCTCTATTCACTGACCGCTTATAGGAGATCTGTGACCCGAGACCGGGAGCCCCTCCGCCGGCCCGTCCTGCTGCCCCCCCCAATCTTGCCCCTCCTCCCATATACACCACCAGATCTGCCCCGGGGAGCCGATCACACTGATTCCTCCCCCAGATCTGCCCCTCCCACTCCAGATTTTCCCCTTCCAGTCCAGATTTGCCCCTCCCACTCCAGATTTGCCCCTCCCACTCCAGATTTGCCCTTCCCACTCCAGATCTACCCCTCCCACTCCAGATCTACCCCTCCCACTCCAGATTTGCCCTTCCCCCTCCAGATCTACCCCTCCCACTCCAGATTTGCCCCTCCTACCCCAGACTTGCCCCCGGGGAGCCGATCACACCGCCCCTCCTCCCCCAGATCTGCCCGATTTCCCCCCTCCCCATACACCAGATCTGCCCCCGGGGAGCCAATCACACCACCCCTCTTACCCCAGATCTTCCCCCCCATACACCAGATCTGCCCGACCCCCTCCCCCCCATACACCAGATCTGCCCCATATACCCAGTATGATCCACCCCCTTCTTACCCCAGATCTGTCCCCCACCCGGCTATACCGGGCTATACTGGGGACATCAGTGACTGGACTATACCGGGGAGATCAGTGACCGGGCTATACCGGGGAGATCAGTGACCGGGCTATACCGGGGGGAGATCAGTGACCGGACTATACCGGGGAGATCAGTGACCGGGCTATACCGGGGAGATCAGTGACCGGACTATACCGGGGGGAGATCAGTGACCGGACTATACCGGGGAGATCAGTGACCGGACTATACCGGGGGGAGATCAGTGACCGGGCTATACCGGGGAGATCAGTGACCGGACTATACCGGGGGGAGATCAGTGACCGGACTATACCGGGGAGATCAGTGACCGGACTATACCTGGGAGATCAGTGACCGGACTATACCGGGGAGATCAGTGACCGGACTATACCGGGGGGAGATCAGTGACCGGACTATACCGGGGGGAGATCAGTGACCGGACTATACCGGGGAGATCAGTGACCGGGCTATACCGGGGAGATCAGTGACCGGGCTATACCGGGGGGAGATCAGTGACCGGACTATACCGGGGAGATCAGTGACCGGACTATACCGGGGAGATCAGTGACCGGACTATACCGGGGAGATCAGTGACCGGACTATACCTGGGAGATCAGTGACCGGACTATACCGGGGAGATCAGTGACTGGTTTATACTGGGGAGATCAGTGACCGGACTATACCGGGGAGATCAGTGACCGGACTATACCGGGGAGATCAGTGACCGGACTATACCGGGGAGATCAGTGACTGAACTATACCGGGGAGATCAGTGACTGGACTATACCGGGGAGATCAATGACTGGACTATACCGGGGAGATCAGTGACTGGACTATACCGGGGAGATCAGTGACCGGACTATACCGGGGGGAGATCAGTGACTGGACTATACCGGGGAGATCAGTGGTATACCGGGGAGATCAGTGACTGGACTATACCGGGGAGATCAGTGACCGGACTATACCGGGGGGAGATCAGTGACCGGACTATACCGGGGGGAGATCAGTGACCGGACTATACCGGAGAGATCAGTGACCGGACTATACCAGGGAGATCAGTGACCGGACTATACCGGAGAGATCAGTGACCGGACTATACCAGGGAGATCAGTGACCGGACTATACCGGGGAGATCAGTGACCGGACTATACCGGGGAGATCAGTGACCGGACTATACCGGGGGGGGGAAATCAGTGACCGGACTATACCGGGGGGAGATCAGTGACCGGACTATGCCGGGGGGAGATCAGTGACTGGACTATACCTGGGAGATCAGTGACCGGACTATACCGGGGGGAGATCAGTAACCGGACTATACCGGGGGGAGATCAGTAACCGGACTATACTGGGGGGAGATCAGTGACCGGACTATACCGGGGAGATCAGTGACTGAACTGTACTGGGAAGATCAGTGACCGGACTATACCGGGGAGATCAGTGACTGAACTGTACTGGGGAGATCAGTGACTGGACTATACCGGGGAGATCAGTGATTGTCAGTGATGTGATAGATGCATAGTAATCTGTAACGCGCTGTATAAATATAGAATATTAATAATGTGTGTTCCCTACAGAGCTGGAGAAGGCGAAATGCAAAGCACAGCGGAGCCACAACCTGAAGGAGGAGTCTGCCATCTGCAACCAGCTGGGGGAGCTGCTGGCCAAGTGCGGTCAGTGGAACAACCATTCATTATTACAGGCAGTCCCTACTTACAAACACCTCCACTTACGTTTCATACATACAATTCTTGTTATTACTTATTTTGCTTGTTAAATGTTCCATTAATATATAATCTGATGTAAGTTGTATAAAAGCACACAGAAAACCACTGAACATTATAGTTTATATTATATGTCCAAATCCAGAGTTGTCAGAAAGTAAATCATCCATCCACATTTTATTGTGTGCCTACGGTGTATGTAAGTAGGAGACGCCTGACTCAGCTTACACTGTATGTAAGTAGGAGACGCCTGACTCAGGTTACACTGTATGTAAGTAGGAGACGCCTGACTCAGCTTACACTGTATGTAAGTAGGAGATGCAGGACTCAGCTTACGCTGCTTGTAAGTAGGAGACGCCTGACTCAGCTTACACTGTATGTAAGTAGGAGACGCCTGACTCAGGTTACACTGTATGTAAGTAGGAGACCACCTGACTCAGCTTACGCTGCTTGTAAGTAGGAGACGCCTGACTCAGCTTACGCTGTATGTAAGTAGGAGACGCCTGACTCAGCTTACACTGTATGTAAGTAGGAGACGCCTGACTCAGCTTACACTGTATGTAAGTAGGAGACGCCTGACTCAGCTTACACTGTATGTAAGTAGGAGACGCCTGACTCAGCTTACACTGTATGTAAATAGGAGACGCCTGACTCAGCTTACACTGTATGTAAGTAGGAGACGCCTGACTCAGCTTATGATGAAAGCAAAATATATCAAGCGCTTCACAAGAAACATCGTTAGCTGCCAGAGGTTATTTCCAATCCACGGTGGAAGTGTCAGAATATAGCATTAATCCTCAGCGCTGCTGTAACTGCCAATCCTGCGGCTGTAGCCTGTGAACACCCAATGCTCATTTGAAAACAGCGGCCACCACCAGGGACAAAGCACATACCAGACTCAGTATACTTGTAAGCAGGGAGTTACACTTTTATTTACCAATTAAAATCATTAAAACAAATACTCACATTGTGGGTGTATGCAAACTGGACCCTCACTGCATAAAAAACGCCCATAAGGTTTTTTGCACTGACCAAAATCCAAGTGCACCTTATTACACACAAGTATGGTTCCAAATAGAGATAGCCCGTCTCTCCTTCCCTTACACTGTTTGTAAGTAGGAGACGCCTGACTCAGGTTACACTGTTTGTAAGTAGGAGACGCCTGACTTAGGTTACACTGTTTGTAAGTAGGAGACGCCTGACTCAGGTTACACTGTTTGTAAGTAGGAGACGCCTGACTCAGGTTACACTGTTTGTAAGTAGGAGACGCCTGACTCAGGTTACACTGTTTGTAAGTAGGAGACGCTTGGACTCAGGTTACACTGTTTGTAAGTAGGAGACGCTTGGACTCAGGTTACACTGTTTGTAAGTAGGAGACGAGACAAATAACATTTATATTGCACTTTTCTCCTGGTAGACTCAAAGCGCCAGATCTGCAGCCACTCTATAGGCAGTAGCAGTGTTAGGAAGACTTGCCTAAGGTCTCCTACTGAATAGGTGCTGTCTTACTGAACAGGCAGAGCCAAGATTTGAACCCTGGTCTCCTATGTCAGAGGCAGCGCCCTTATCCATTACACCATCCAGCCTGTATTATCATTATTCTCAGCATTATTTACTCTCTGTCAGCAGAGATCACCAGCCATGTGCATCAGTGCAAACCCTAATAAAACATTACTAGGTGACCTCGGCCCCGCCCTCCCCTCGGCCCCGCCCTCCCCTCCTCAGTGTCTCTGCGTCCCTCCCTGCACATGCGCACTACAGAAAACACACACAGGGACAAGAGACGCAGAGACACTTAGGTGTTATTAGGCGGAATTATACAGGTGAAACTGTAAAGATCAGAATATCATGCAAAAGTCCATTTATTTCAGTCATTCAACTTAAAAGGTGACACTAATCTATGAAATAGCCTCATTACCGGCAAAGCCAGATATTTCCAGCCTTTATTTGTTATAATGTTGAGGATTATGGTTACAGCTTATTATGGGAACCCCAACATCTCAGCCCATTAGACTACTGTGAAGAGGTTCAGGCCGGGCGCACAGATAACATAACATGAAAGGCTGAGTTTTATGTCACGTGCATATTTTTGTGTGTGTGTTTTTGGTGCGTTTCGGTTAGTGTTTTTTTTTTTTTTTATAACTGCATATGCATTTTTAAGCATTTTATGTGCGTTTTAATGCGTTCGCGGTTTGCATATAGAAGCGTTTTGTATGCATTTCTTGTGCGTTTTACAAGTGAGTTTTATGCAAATGAATAGGAAGACAACTGGAAGCGGAAATGCATCACAAAACTATTTTTTTAATAAAAATGCATGAAAAACGCAGGCCGTTGCATCTCCATTGACTTTCATCATGTGCTTTTTTGATGCGTTTTTGCATATCATGCAACAAAACCAGCGTTTCTAAAAACCGCACGCATATATAACGCATGTGCGGTTTTTATACGCGTTTTTTCCTGCGGCCCACAGCTTTCCAGTAGCAGCAAAGACGGATCGCTTTCCGCAGTGCTAGCGTTTCTGCTGAGTGTGCTCCTAGCTTCAATATTCTCGGCTCAAAGTGTCCGACTGTCATCGGCTAATTCATCCAACACACCTGCAGAGGGATCCTGTGTCATAGATGAGTGTCCGACTGTCATCGGCTAATTCATCCAACACACCTGCAGAGGGCTCCTGTGTCATAGATGAGTGTCCGACTGTCATCGGCTAATTCATCCAACACACCTGCAGAGGGCTCCTGTGTCATAGATGAGTGTCCGACTGTCATCGGCTAATTCACCCAACACACCTGCAGAGGGCTCCTGTGTCATAGATGAGTGTCCGACTGTCATCGGCTAATTCATCCAACACACCTGCAGAGGGCTCCTGTGTCATAGATGAGTGTCCGACTGTCATCGGCTAATTCATCCAACACACCTGCAGAGGGCTCCTGTGTCATAGATGAGTGTCCGACTGTCATCGGCTAATTCACCCAACACACCTGCAGAGGGATCCTGTGTCATAGATGAGTGTCCGACTGTCATCGGCTAATTCATCCAACACACCTGCAGAGGGATCCTGTGTCATAGATGAGTGTCCGACTGTCATCGGCTAATTCATCCAACACACCTGCAGAGGGATCCTGTGTCATAGATGAGTGTCCGACTGTCATCGGCTAATTCATCCAACACACCTGCAGAGGGATCCTGTGTCATAGATGAGTGTCCGACTGTCATCGGCTAATTCATCCAACACACCTGCAGAGGGCTCCTGTGTCATAGATGAGTGTCCGACTGTCATCGGCTAATTCATCCAACACACCTGCAGAGGGCTCCTGTGTCATAGATGAGTGTCCGACTGTCATCGGCTAATTCACCCAACACACCTGCAGAGGGCTCCTGTGTCATAGATGAGTGTCCGACTGTCATCGGCTAATTCATCCAACACACCTGCAGAGGGCTCCTGTGTCATAGATGAGTGTCCGACTGTCATCGGCTAATTCATCCAACACACCTGCAGAGGGCTCCTGTGTCATAGATGAGTGTCCGACTGTCATCGGCTAATTCACCCAACACACCTGCAGAGGGATCCTGTGTCATAGATGAGTGTCCGACTGTCATCGGCTAATTCATCCAACACACCTGCAGAGGGATCCTGTGTCATAGATGAGTGTCCGACTGTCATCGGCTAATTCATCCAACACACCTGCAGAGGGATCCTGTGTCATAGATGAGTGTCCGACTGTCATCGGCTAATTCATCCAACACACCTGCAGAGGGATCCTGTGTCATAGATGAGTGTCCGACTGTCATCGGCTAATTCATCCAACACACCTGCAGAGGGATCCTGTGTCATAGATGAGTGTCCGACTGTCATCGGCTAATTCATCCAACACACCTGCAGAGGGATCCTGTGTCATAGATGAGTGTCCGACTGTCATCGGCTAATTCATCCAACACACCTGCAGAGGGATCCTGTGTCATAGATGAGTGTCCGACTGTCATCGGCTAATTCATCCAACACACCTGCAGAGGGATCCTGTGTCATAGATGAGTGTCCGACTGTCATCGGCTAATTCATCCAACACACCTGCAGAGGGCTCCTGTGTCATAGATGAGTGTCCGACTGTCATCGGCTAATTCATCCAACACACCTGCAGAGGGCTCCTGTGTCATAGATGAGTGTCCGACTGTCATCGGCTAATTCATCCAACACACCTGCAGAGGGATCCTGTGTCATAGATGAGTGTCCGACTGTCATCGGCTAATTCATCCAACACACCTGCAGAGGGATCCTGTGTCATAGATGAGTGTCCGACTGTCATCGGCTAATTCATCCAACACACCTGCAGAGGGCTCCTGTGTCATAGATGAGTGTCCGACTGTCATCGGCTAATTCATCCAACACACCTGCAGAGGGCTCCTGTGTCATAGAT
Source organism: Hyperolius riggenbachi (assembly GCF_040937935.1). Taxonomy (NCBI): domain Eukaryota; kingdom Metazoa; phylum Chordata; class Amphibia; order Anura; family Hyperoliidae; genus Hyperolius; species Hyperolius riggenbachi. Next base: position 446,017,696 of record NC_090650.1, on the reverse strand, counting down.
GAGTGTCCGACTGTCATCGGCTAATTCATCCAACACACCTGCAGAGGGATCCTGTGTCATAGATGAGTGTCCGACTGTCATCGGCTAATTCATCCAACACACCTGCAGAGGGATCCTGTGTCATAGATGAGTGTCCGACTGTCATCGGCTAATTCATCCAACACACCTGCAGAGGGATCCTGTGTCATAGATGAGTGTCCGACTGTCATCGGCTAATTCATCCAACACACCTGCAGAGGGATCCTGTGTCATAGATGAGTGTCCGACTGTCATCGGCTAATTCATCCAACACACCTGCAGAGGGATCCTGTGTCATAGATGAGTGTCCGACTGTCATCGGCTAATTCATCCAACACACCTGCAGAGGGCTCCTGTGTCATAGATGAGTGTCCGACTGTCATCGGCTAATTCATCCAACACACCTGCAGAGGGATCCTGTGTCATAGATGAGTGTCCGACTGTCATCGGCTAATTCATCCAACACACCTGCAGAGGGATCCTGTGTCATAGATGAGTGTCCGACTGTCATCGGCTAATTCATCCAACACACCTGCAGAGGGCTCCTGTGTCATAGATGAGTGTCCGACTGTCATCGGCTAATTCATCCAACACACCTGCAGAGGGATCCTGTGTCATAGATGAGTGTCCGACTGTCATCGGCTAATTCATCCAACACACCTGCAGAGGGCTCCTGTGTCATAGATGAGTGTCCGACTGTCATCGGCTAATTCATCCAACACACCTGCAGAGGGATCCTGTGTCATAGATGAGTGTCCGACTGTCATCGGCTAATTCATCCAACACACCTGCAGAGGGATCCTGTGTCATAGATGAGTGTCCGACTGTCATCGGCTAATTCATCCAACACACCTGCAGAGGGCTCCTGTGTCATAGATGAGTGTCCGACTGTCATCGGCTAATTCATCCAACACACCTGCAGAGGGCTCCTGTGTCATAGATGAGTGTCCGACTGTCATCGGCTAATTCATCCAACACACCTGCAGAGGGCTCCTGTGTCATAGATGAGTGTCCGACTGTCATCGGCTAATTCATCCAACACACCTGCAGAGGGATCCTGTGTCATAGATGAGTGTCCGACTGTCATCGGCTAATTCATCCAACACACCTGCAGAGGGCTCCTGTGTCATAGATGAGTGTCCGACTGTCATCGGCTAATTCATCCAACACACCTGCAGAGGGCTCCTGTGTCATAGATGAGTGTCCGACTGTCATCGGCTAATTCATCCAACACACCTGCAGAGGGCTCCTGTGTCATAGATGAGTGTCCGACTGTCATCGGCTAATTCATCCAACACACCTGCAGAGGGCTCCTGTGTCATAGATGAGTGTCCGACTGTCATCGGCTAATTCATCCAACACACCTGCAGAGGGCTCCTGTGTCATAGATGAGTGTCCGACTGTCATCGGCTAATTCATCCAACACACCTGCAGAGGGCTCCTGTGTCATAGATGAGTGTCCGACTGTCATCGGCTAATTCATCCAACACACCTGCAGAGGGATCCTGTGTCATAGATGAGTGTCCGACTGTCATCGGCTAATTCATCCAACACACCTGCAGAGGGCTCCTGTGTCATAGATGAGTGTCCGACTGTCATCGGCTAATTCATCCAACACACCTGCAGAGGGATCCTGTGTCATAGATGAGTGTCCGACTGTCATCGGCTAATTCATCCAACACACCTGCAGAGGGCTCCTGTGTCATAGATGAGTGTCCGACTGTCATCGGCTAATTCATCCAACACACCTGCAGAGGGCTCCTGTGTCATAGATGAGTGTCCGACTGTCATCGGCTAATTCATCCAACACACCTGCAGAGGGCTCCTGTGTCATAGATGAGTGTCCGACTGTCATCGGCTAATTCATCCAACACACCTGCAGAGGGCTCCTGTGTCATAGATGAGTGTCCGACTGTCATCGGCTAATTCATCCAACACACCTGCAGAGGGCTCCTGTGTCATAGATGAGTGTCCGACTGTCATCGGCTAATTCATCCAACACACCTGCAGAGGGCTCCTGTGTCATAGATGAGTGTCCGACTGTCATCGGCTAATTCATCCAACACACCTGCAGAGGGCTCCTGTGTCATAGATGAGTGTCCGACTGTCATCGGCTAATTCATCCAACACACCTGCAGAGGGCTCCTGTGTCATAGATGAGTGTCCGACTGTCATCGGCTAATTCATCCAACACACCTGCAGAGGGCTCCTGTGTCATAGATGAGTGTCCGACTGTCATCGGCTAATTCATCCAACACACCTGCAGAGGGCTCCTGTGTCATAGATGAGTGTCCGACTGTCATCGGCTAATTCATCCAACACACCTGCAGAGGGCTCCTGTGTCATAGATGAGTGTCCGACTGTCATCGGCTAATTCATCCAACACACCTGCAGAGGGCTCCTGTGTCATAGATGAGTGTCCGACTGTCATCGGCTAATTCATCCAACACACCTGCAGAGGGCTCCTGTGTCATAGATGAGTGTCCGACTGTCATCGGCTAATTCATCCAACACACCTGCAGAGGGCTCCTGTGTCATAGATGAGTGTCCGACTGTCATCGGCTAATTCATCCAACACACCTGCAGAGGGCTCCTGTGTCATAGATGAGTGTCCGACTGTCATCGGCTAATTCATCCAACACACCTGCAGAGGGCTCCTGTGTCATAGATGAGTGTCCGACTGTCATCGGCTAATTCATCCAACACACCTGCAGAGGGCTCCTGTGTCATAGATGAGTGTCCGACTGTCATCGGCTAATTCATCCAACACACCTGCAGAGGGCTCCTGTGTCATAGATGAGTGTCCGACTGTCATCGGCTAATTCATCCAACACACCTGCAGAGGGCTCCTGTGTCATAGATGAGTGTCCGACTGTCATCGGCTAATTCATCCAACACACCTGCAGAGGGCTCCTGTGTCATAGATGAGTGTCCGACTGTCATCGGCTAATTCATCCAACACACCTGCAGAGGGCTCCTGTGTCATAGATGAGTGTCCGACTGTCATCGGCTAATTCATCCAACACACCTGCAGAGGGCTCCTGTGTCATAGATGAGTGTCCGACTGTCATCGGCTAATTCATCCAACACACCTGCAGAGGGCTCCTGTGTCATAGATGAGTGTCCGACTGTCATCGGCTAATTCATCCAACACACCTGCAGAGGGCTCCTGTGTCATAGATGAGTGTCCGACTGTCATCGGCTAATTCATCCAACACACCTGCAGAGGGCTCCTGTGTCATAGATGAGTGTCCGACTGTCATCGGCTAATTCATCCAACACACCTGCAGAGGGCTCCTGTGTCATAGATGAGTGTCCGACTGTCATCGGCTAATTCATCCAACACACCTGCAGAGGGCTCCTGTGTCATAGATGAGTGTCCGACTGTCATCGGCTAATTCATCCAACACACCTGCAGAGGGCTCCTGTGTCATAGATGAGTGTCCGACTGTCATCGGCTAATTCATCCAACACACCTGCAGAGGGCTCCTGTGTCATAGATGAGTGTCCGACTGTCATCGGCTAATTCATCCAACACACCTGCAGAGGGCTCCTGTGTCATAGATGAGTGTCCGACTGTCATCGGCTAATTCATCCAACACACCTGCAGAGGGCTCCTGTGTCATAGATGAGTGTCCGACTGTCATCGGCTAATTCATCCAACACACCTGCAGAGGGCTCCTGTGTCATAGATGAGTGTCCGACTGTCATCGGCTAATTCATCCAACACACCTGCAGAGGGATCCTGTGTCATAGATGAGTGTCCGACTGTCATCGGCTAATTCATCCAACACACCTGCAGAGGGCTCCTGTGTCATAGATGAGTGTCCGACTGTCATCGGCTAATTCATCCAACACACCTGCAGAGGGCTCCTGTGTCATAGATGAGTGTCCGACTGTCATCGGCTAATTCATCCAACACACCTGCAGAGGGCTCCTGTGTCATAGATGAGTGTCCGACTGTCATCGGCTAATTCATCCAACACACCTGCAGAGGGCTCCTGTGTCATAGATGAGTGTCCGACTGTCATCGGCTAATTCATCCAACACACCTGCAGAGGGCTCCTGTGTCATAGATGAGTGTCCGACTGTCATCGGCTAATTCATCCAACACACCTGCAGAGGGCTCCTGTGTCATAGATGAGTGTCCGACTGTCATCGGCTAATTCATCCAACACACCTGCAGAGGGCTCCTGTGTCATAGATGAGTGTCCGACTGTCATCGGCTAATTCATCCAACACACCTGCAGAGGGCTCCTGTGTCATAGATGAGTGTCCGACTGTCATCGGCTAATTCATCCAACACACCTGCAGAGGGCTCCTGTGTCATAGATGAGTGTCCGACTGTCATCGGCTAATTCATCCAACACACCTGCAGAGGGCTCCTGTGTCATAGATGAGTGTCCGACTGTCATCGGCTAATTCATCCAACACACCTGCAGAGGGCTCCTGTGTCATAGATGAGTGTCCGACTGTCATCGGCTAATTCATCCAACACACCTGCAGAGGGCTCCTGTGTCATAGATGAGTGTCCGACTGTCATCGGCTAATTCATCCAACACACCTGCAGAGGGCTCCTGTGTCATAGATGAGTGTCCGACTGTCATCGGCTAATTCATCCAACACACCTGCAGAGGGATCCTGTGTCATAGATGAGTGTCGCCTTTAAGGTTGAATGACTGAAATAATTGGATGTCTGCACGATATTCTAATGCTTTGAGTTTCACCTGCAGATCATTATTATTAATGTGAACACTTATGTGTGATCAGAGATCACCAGCCACCTGCATCAGTGTAAACTCTAATATCATCATTATTATAATCCCTATTGTTCATTATTATTGTTCGATAATGAGACACATTATTGAATTATAAATGAGTTAAAGGGGAACTCTGAAAATTTGTATTGAGCTGGCTATTAACCACTTCACTCCAGAGGGGTTTTTACCCTAACGGACAAGAGCGATTTTCCCCTTTCAGTGCTCATCCCTTTCATTTGCCAATAGCTTAATCACTACTAATCACAATGAAATGGTCTATATCTTGTTTTTTTCACCACCAATTGGGCTTTTTGGGGGTTGATATTTGTTTTCAGTAATTACTTTATTTTCTATGCATTTTAAAGGGAAAAAATAAAAAAAAATACACTATTTCTCCAATTTCATCCCCTATAGTTTTAAAGAGAACCTGTAACAAAAAAAAGTTCCCCTGGGGGATACTCACCTCGGGAGGGAGAGGCCTCAGGGTCCCAATGAGGCTTCCCCCTCCCCTGTAGCTGCAGTCAGTCCAGCGCTGGCTCCCCCGAAGTGTCCCCGCTCGACAAGCCTGACAAGCGCTGATATATTTACCTTCCCTGGCTCCAGCAGGGGGCGCTGTTGCGGCTCTCGGCACGGAAATAGACGGAAATAGCCGATCTCTGTCGGGTCCGCTCTACTGCACAGGCGACTTGCAGGAGACTTGCAGGAGACTTGCACCTGCGCAGTAGAGCGGCCCGACAGCGATCGGCTATTTCCGCCTATCTCCGTGCGTAGAGCTGATACTGCGCTGGAGCCGGGGAGGTAAATATTTACATCCCGCCATTCCGGAAGCTTTTTCACCGCCGCCGTGGGACTGAGGAGGATGGGGGAAGCCTCAATAGGATCCGGAGGCTTCCGCCACCCGAGGTGAGTACCCCCAGGGGAGGTTTATAAAGTTAAGGTGGCCATACACTGGCCCGATTCCCGTCCGTTTCGACAGCAGATTCGATCCTGGGATCGAATCTGCTGCCAATCGCTTGCGCTAAACGCACCCGCCGATCCGATTTCCTCCCGAAATCGGATCGGTCCGTCGATCGCGCCGTGCGGGAAATTACCCTCGATCGCCCGGCGGTAGGAGCGCGTCGCTTGCGGCGTACGATTCGGGCCCGATGCGACGCATGTATACATTACCTGAAGCTGGCTCCGGGGTCCTCTTCTCCTCGCTGCACCGCATTTCCGCATGTCCCAGTGTATACTTCCTGTGTCACTCCGGTGACCAGGAAGTTGAAATAGAGGGCGCTCTATTTGAACTTCCTGGTCACGGAGTAACACAGGAAGCGCCGGGATGGAGCAAGAACAGCGGTGCGGTGCAGCGCGGAGAAGACGCCCGGGAGCCAGCCTCAGGTAATGTATAGGGGGGGGGGGACAGGCGGCAGGAGCAGCTGAACAGATTGTGATCGGTTTCAGGCTGAAATCGATTCACAATCTGTTTGCAGTAAAGGTGGCCATACGATCCCTCTCTGATCAGATTCGATCAGATAGGGATCTGTCAGCTGGTCGATCTAATGGCACATCGACCAGTGTATGGCTACCTTTACAGGTTTTCTTTAATATAAACACTGCTAGTGTACATAAGACTCACACATTTTATCTGCCTATTTGTCCTGGTTATCTCAAGATTGTAATTATGTCCCTAGTACAAAGTATGGTGACAATATAGTATTTGGAAGTGAAGGTGTAGTTTTTCAATGATGTATTTTTTTCCCACTATTTTCACGTGCACGGGAATGCACGTGCGGGAGCGCGCATGTGAACGCGCGCAGTGGCAGCAGCACTGTGTGACTTATAAAAACGTCCTGGAGCCGTTAAGAGGCTCTAGCAGGATCAGATTGGAATTAAGTAGTTAAATAAGAATAATTTATTTGTATTTTATTTTTTTTTTGTTTTTTCCCTGAGCAGAGACAGATTTTTTTTTTTGTTTTTTTTTATCCTTGATCAAACTATTTTAAAAATTGAACCAACATACTACATACATAAGATTGATTTTTTTTTTCCCTGAAAATTTAAAAAAAAACAAAACTGGATTTTTTTATTTAAAGAAAACCAGAGATGTCGCCTCACAAAATATTTTTTTCACTTACCCGGGGCTTCCTCCAGCCTCATAAGCATGGATGTGTCCCTCGCCGCCCTCCCCGCATCCCTCCGTTTGTCTGCAATCATCCCCGGTAATTGGCTTAGTCAGGTCCAGTCTGGGTGTCCTGTGCATGCGCAGAAGACCCCGGCGGATGTCACTGAGCCAAATACCGGGGCTGATTGCGGCTGAACAGCAGACCGCGGGAGGACGGCAAGGGACTCGGTGGTGCTTATGGGGCTGGAGGAAGCCCCGGGTAAGTAAAAAATCTTTGTGAGTCAATGTCTCTGGTACACGTTAACCAACTCATCTAATCAGATATTTATTGAAAACGTTTTTGGGGAAAAAAAAAGTTGTTGTTTTTTTTTTCCATCTGAATGCAAGAAAAATTATTTTTGATATTTCTGTACAATTTTTATTATTTTTAGCAAAAAAAAAAAAAAAAAAGGACAATCTGTTGATTTTGTTGTATCACGTATGGCCTCCTTTAGATTTGCCGCTCATTCCTTTTATTCCTTTCGGTGGTTTCCTCCAGAGACATTTATCATATTTCCCAAGTTGTGATGTCATCTCTCTGACTTCAGACCACAGAATGCCTCCAGATGATTCAGATTCAAGTCGGCACTTCCAGCTGTTATTATGTGTAATGCCCGCTACACGCCTTCAATTCTGATTGGCCAATCACTGGTTGATTTTCCTACCTCCATAAACAGTAGTATGAGGGCCAGCAGACATTGAGTACTATGATCAGATTGTGTAGGTGAGCTCTCATACTACATGGAGATGGTAAAATCGGTCAGGGGTTGGCCAATCATAATTGAATGTGTGTACCAGACATTATATTGCCGAGGCTATAGGCTGTAATCTCCCGATAGCTGCTGTTTGCTCTCCTGGCAGACTGGTACCGGTGGCTTTGGTGCTGGAGGTTTCGACACACACCGGTGCTGGTTTATAGCTGGCAAACGTGGATTCTTTTCTGCCCTTCCAATCATAATCCCCTTCCTGAAATTAAATACTACCCCCCCCCCCCCCCCCCCATGTTGTAACAATCCCGAAATCCCTCACCAATATCCCTGCACCAATGTACTCTCCCCAACCCCCGCCTGCCTATTGTTTATAGCTTGTGTAGTTGGAACAGATGCTGATCATAAAATTCAGAACTGCTGATCAGTGTGACAAGAACATAATCCACCCAGAGGACCAGCATTCTGGAAAGCCAACAGGCCACGCCCCTTTCTGATGAGGATTTTAGGTCACATGACTCACAGGAAGTGTGCAGTTTTGTAGTAAATACAGGAGCGTAATTTGGCGATATGGATGCTTGTGGGACTTTAGTGATTCTCTCTTGTCACCGCTCGGCAGGGAGGTTTCAGGACGCCATCGAGGAGCACCGGCAGGAGCTAGGGATCTCCGAAGGGCTGGGCGATGTCATCGGCTGTGCCGTGGCCAATCGAAAGATTGGGGAATGTTTTGCAGAGCTGGGGAATTATGAGGCTGCTCTTAAGGTAAGGATTGCGTGTGATTGGGCGGATGTGAAGGCGGTCTGCAGATATCTGTGTGTGTGTGTGGTGGGTGGTCTCATTGGACGCTCTGCACATGACATCCTGGCCTGGAATAAAATAGAGGCGGTAAAAGTTATTTAATGGTAACATCCGTTTCTGTTTTTATATCTCAGGGCCCTTTTCCACGAGTAAAATGCGATTGCAGTTTCCTTCCATTTTCACTGCCGTGATTTGGTTGCGATTGCGCCACAATCCGATGGGTGGAATTTCCAAAGGGGGGGGGGGGGGGGGGGAAACTAGCAGGGAGAACAATTTGAATTGTGGGGAAAATCGCATTGCGTCATTATCCTGCGCTCCTAAACAAAGTATAGGAGTGCAAACAAATCAAAAATTGTGCACACAGGAGATCGCGTTTCGGGGAAAAACAAATTGCATTAGTGGAAAAACCAGCACCACGATTTACATAGTAGAGTACTCACCATGCTGTTGCGATCGGGCATCTAATTTTCGGATGGAGTTGCACCTCTGGGAGAAGGGCCGTTAAAGCGTGTCTCAGAAATAGGACCTTATTGCCTGAGAGCGATAACTCCAAATGTAACGCACCTCCTGCTCCCCAGTCACACCTGAGACCTTGTAACACTAACCAGTCACATGACCCCGGGAGGAAAAATGTCTGATTGGGCAGAATTCCTCTATAAGCTCCTCAGAGAGATCTCTGCCATGAGGAGCCATGCTGAGCTACCAGTGACCAGTATGAGAGAGTGTGAGAGCGATAACACCAAATGTAACACACCTCCTGCTCCCCAGTCACACCTGAGACCTTGTAATACTAACCAGTCACATGACCCGGGGAAGGAAAGTGTCTGATTGGGCAGAATTCTTCTATAAGCTCCTCAGAGAGTTCTCTGCCATGAGGAGCCATGCTGAGCTTCCATTGACCAGTATGAGAGAGTGTGAGAGCGATAACACCAAATGTAACACACCTCCTGCTCCCAGTCACACCTGAGACCTGTAACACTAACCAGTCACATGACCCCGGGAGGGAAAACGTCTGATTGGGCAGAATTCTTCTATAAGCTCCTCAGAGAGTTCTCTGCCATGAGGAGCCATGCTGAGCTTCCAGTGACCAGTATGAGAGAGTGTGAGAGTGATAACACCAAATGTAACACACCTCCTACTCCCCAGTCACACCTGAGACCTTGTAACACTAACCAGTCACATGACCCCGGGGAGGGAAAGTGTCTGATTGGGCAGAATTCTTCTATAAGCTCCTCAGAGAGTTCTCTGCCATGAGGAGCCATGCTGAGCTTCCAGTGACCAGTATGAGAGAGTGTGAGAGTGATAACACCAAATGTAACACACCTCCTACTCCCCAGTCACACCTGAGACCTTGTAACACTAACCAGTCACATGACCCCGGGGAGGGAAAATGTCTGATTGGGCAGAATTCCTCTATAAGCTCCTCAGAGAGTTCTCTGCCATGAGGAGCCATGCTGAGCTTCCATTGACCAGTATGAGAGAGTGTGAGAGTGATAACACCAAATGTAACACACCTCCTGCTCCCCAGTCACACCTGAGACCTTGTAACACTAACCAGTCACATGACCCCGGGGAGGGAAAATGTCTGATTGGGCAGATTTCTTCTATAAGCTCCTCAGAGAGATCTCTGCCATGAGGAGCCATGCTGAGCTTCCAGTGACCAGTATGAGAGAGTGTGAGAGTGATAACACCAAATGTAACACACCTCCTGCTCCACAGTCACACCTGAGACCTTGTAACACTAACCAGTCACATGACCCGGGGAGAGAAAATGTCTGATTGGGCAGAATCTTCAGTCTTCACTTAGGGGTATACTCACTTTTGTTGCCAGCAGGTTAGACTGTAATGGCTGTGTGTTGAGTGTTATTGATGGGACAGCACATTACACTGTTATACAAGCTGTACACTGTGTTACATCTGTACTGTCCCATGAGAAGATATCATACAGTATTTACAGGAATGTGAGAGGTGTACTGACTTGTGTAATATACAGTGTGCATTTTAGTGTTAGGCTGCGTTCACAGTAGTGCATTGCGGTGTAACGGCCGCTTTGTAATGTGACGTACCGCAATGCACCACCTATGCGATGTTCGCGCTGTGGCAGTAGTGTTGCGGTAAAGTGATTTGTGATATGTTAACACAGTGCGGTGCTTTACTGGTAAACACACGTGTCAGCAGGTACAGTGAAGCATACTCGCACGTTAGCAGGTACAGTGAAGCATACTCGCGCGTTAGCAGGTACAGTGAAGCATACTCGCGCGTTAGCAGATACAGCGGAGCACACTCGCGCGTTAGCAGGTACAGTGGCGCATACTTGCACGTTAGCAGATGCAGCGGAGCACACTCGCGCGTTAGCAGATACAGCGAAGCATACTCGCGCGTTAGCAGATACAGCGGAGCACACTCGCGCGTTATCAGATACAGCGAAGCATACTCGTGCGTTAGCAGATACAGCGAAGCATACTCGCGCGTTAGCAGATACAGCGGAGCACACTCGGGCGTTAGCAGGTACAGTGAAGCATACTCGCGCGTTAGCAGATACAGCGAAGCATACTCGCGCGTTAGCAGATACAGCGGAGCACACTCGGGCGTTAGCAGGTACAGTGAAGCATACTCGCGCGTTAGCAGATACAGCGGAGCACACTCGCGCGTTAGCAGGTACAGTGAAGCATACTCACGCGTTAGCAGATACAGCGGAGCACACTCGCGCGTTAGCAGATACAGCGAAGCATACTCGCGCGTTAGCAGATACAGCGAAGCATACTCGCGCGTTAGCAGATACAGCGAAGCATACTCGCGCGTTAGCAGATACAGCGAAGCATACTCGCGCGTTAGCAGATACAGCGAAGCATACTCGCGCGTTAGCAGATACAGCGAAGCATACTCGCGCGTTAGCAGATGCAGCGGAGCACACTCGCATGTTAGCAGATACAGCGAAGCATACTCGCGCATTAGCAGATACAGCGGAGCACACTCGCGCGTTAGCAGATACAGCGAAGCATACTCGCGCGTTAGCAGATACAGCGGAGCACACTCGCGCGTTAGCAGGTACAGCGAAGCATACTCGCACGTTAGCAGATACAGCAGAGCACACTCGCGCGTTAGCAGGTACAGTGAAGCATACTCACGCGTTAGCAGATACAGCGGAGCACACTCGCGCGTTAGCAGATACAGCGAAGCATACTCGCGCGTTAGCAGATACAGCGAAGCAAACTCGCGCGTTAGCAGATACAGCGAAGCAAACTCGCGCGTTAGCAGATACAGCGAAGCATACTCGCGCGTTAGCAGATACAGCGAAGCATACTCGCGCGTTAGCAGATACAGCGAAGCATACTCGCGCGTTAGCAGATACAGCGAAGCATACTCGCGCGTTAGCAGATACAGCGAAGCATACTCGCGCGTTATCAGATACAGCGAAGCATACTCGTGCGTTATCAGATACAGCGGAGCACACTCGCGCGTTAGCAGATACAGCGAAGCATACTCGCGCGTTAGCAGATACAGCGAAGCATACTCGCGCGTTGGCAGACTCAGCGAAGCATACTCGCGAGTGAGCAGATACAGCGAAGCATACTCGCGAGTGAGCAGATACAGCGAAGTATACTCACGCGTTAGCAGGTACAGTGAAGCATACTCGTGCGTTAGCAGATACAGCGGAGCACACTTGCGCGTTAGCAGATACAGTGAAGCATACTTTTTAATGACTGTATGCGACACAACATGGCTGTGATGCTACGACTCTTTAATATGTTCCTGTTATACAGTCGCACTGTGAACGTGGCCCTAGGTTTAGACAAAGCACCTGTGTTATGCTCACCTGATCACCTGTTGACCTTTCCCCGCACAGCACCAGCGCCGTCACCTGGACCTGGCGAGATCCGTGTCTTCTGACATCGAGGAGCAGCGGGCGCTCGCCACCATCGGCCGCACCTACCTGTTTATGTGTGAGCAGAAGCCTGAGGCCCAGCGGTTGGCCGAAGACGCTTTCCTGAAGAGCCTGGCGGTTGTGGATGAGCGGCTGGAGGGTGAGCGGGGTCTGTGGCGGGGCCTGCAGGAGCGGAGGGGGGACTATGTGCAGCTGATATTTATTGCCATGGAGACCGTATGGGTGGGGCCAGTTTATGGGATGGGAAGTGGGGTAGAGTCCAGCACTGGAGGGTGAGCGGGGTCTGTGACGGGGCCCGCAGGAGCGGAGGGGGGACTATGTGCAGCTGATAATTATTGCCATGGAGACCGTATGGGCGGGGCCAGTTTATGGGATGGGAAGTAGGGTAGAGTCCAGCACTGGAGGGTGAGCGGGGTCTGTGACGGGCCTGCAGGAGCGGAGGGGGGACTGTGTGCAGCTGATATTTATTGCCATGGAGACCGTATGGGCAGGGCCAGTTTATGGGATGGGAAGTGGGGTAGAGTCCAGCACTGGAGGGTGAGCGGGGTCTGTGACGGGGCCCGCAGGAGCGGAGGGGGGACTATGTGCAGCTGATATTTATTGCCATGGAGACCGTATGGGTGGGGCCAGTTTATGGGATGGGAAGTAGGGTAGAGTCCAGCACTGGAGGGTGAGCGGGGTCTGTGACGGGGCCCGCAGGAGCGGAGGGGGGACTATGTGCAGCTGATATTTATTGCCATGGAGACCGTATGGGTGGGGCCAGTTTATGGGATGGGAAGTAGGGTAGAGTCCAGCACTGGAGGGTGAGCGGGGTCTGTGACGGGGCCCGCAGGAGCGGAGGGGGGACTGTGTGCAGCTGATATTTATTGCCATGGAGACCGTATGGGTGGGGCCAGTTTATGGGATGGGAAGTGGGGTAGAGTCCAGCACTGGAGGGTGAGCGGGGTCTGTGACGGGGCCCGCAGGAGCGGAGGGGGGACTATGTGCAGCTGATAATTATTGCCATGGAGACCGTATGGGCGGGGCCAGTTTATGGGATGGGAAGTAGGGTAGAGTCCAGCACTGGAGGGTGAGCGGGGTCTGTGACGGGCCTGCAGGAGCGGAGGGGGGACTGTGTGCAGCTGATATTTATTGCCATGGAGACCGTATGGGCGGGGCCAGTTTATGGGATGGGAAGTGGGGTAGAGTCCAGCACTGGAGGGTGAGCGGGGTCTGTGACGGGGCCCGCAGGAGCGGAGGGGGGACTATGTGCAGCTGATATTTATTGCCATGGAGACCGTATGGGTGGGGCCAGTTTATGGGATGGGAAGTAGGGTAGAGTCCAGCACTGGAGGGTGAGCGGGGTCTGTGACGGGGCCCGCAGGAGCGGAGGGGGGACTGTGTGCAGCTAATAGTATTTATTGCCAGAAGTTGAACGAAGACCATATGGGCGAGACCAGGTTGTGATGGGAAGTAGGATAGTCTCCATCACTCGCATGCAAGCCAAGAGGAGGAGTAGAGGGCTTATACTGCCCCAGGCTGGCTGATATGGGATAAAGCTGGTGTGTACACCTAGTGGGCAGTCGTGAAATGAGTGTCGGGCTACCAGAGGTAGGAGAAAGAAAGCACAAGCCGGGTCACATGCAGGACTTCCTTTTGTGAATCTTGGTGTGTCAGTACAGGAAGTGACAGCATAAAGGAATAGAAGATGATTGGCTCTCCCTTGTCACGCTGTGCTCAGCCCCTGTGATTGGCCGGTATGCAGTTTGGGTCTTTGTGAAGCCTTTGCTATTTTTTGCAATATTGAATTCATCATATTTCAGTTACAGAATCACAACTGCCAGGACATACTGTAATTAGCTTTTTAGCTCTCAGCCCTTACCAAAAGGTCTTCCTGTTCTTACCAGCTGTCTGCTGATTGGCCATAAATCTCTCGTTGACAGAACCTCATAAAGCAGGCTTTTACCAGCCTGACAGTCTCCAAACCTCACACCTCTAAACATTGCTCGAAGCTTCAGAGGGAATCGTATCCGTTTTCCTCACACCGCTGTCCTGCTGGTATGCCAGTCAAACCCATCTTTATAAAAGTTGTTAAGCTTAGTCTGACACGCGCACACACATACTTTCACGCAAATCACACATACAGCTGATGAGCAAATCAAGTTGTGGGTCATGCTCTACAGTTCAATACTCAAGTTTCATATGTGTGAATTTGTAACGCCTTACTGAATGCAAATATACAGCCTATTTTTTGCTTGGACTTATGTGAATAGAGAATCGTTCTCTGCCCGAATTTGGCCTTTCATAAAGGGGGTGGAGTCTCCCCCCGCTGGCAAGGAGGGCATCAGCTCTTATGTCAGCCCCTCCCATCAGGAGGAGGTCTTTACGAGTCTGGTACAAACAGATCTCTGAGTTCTTGTCTATCATCATGCCAGCAGGACACTGGCCAAAGTGCAATACTGGAGTATTCAGCACAAAGACTTTCCAGCTTATTGGCCTCAGCCAAACACGGCAGTTTTAACTTTCAGACAATCTTCATCATTCTCTCTCTTCTGTATTTCTATCTAACCAAACTGCATAGTATTTAAGCATTCCAGTTTTTGCCCTCGTTACCGGATTATTCTGATCCAGTGTTCTCCCCAGAATTTTTTTCCAGCCGGGTGGCATGAAAAAGTAGCCGGGTGGGTCGAGATGAAACTGCAGGGCAACTCTGCTTACAGTATAGGGGGAGGTGAGCCGATGACAGCCGGGTGGTCACCAAATCTAGCCGGGTGGAGCACCCGGCTAAAAGAGCCTGGGGAGAACACTGTGATCCATGCAAGAAGAACTGTCTGTCCTCAGAAGAGACACACTACCACATTGTTTATCTTCATACATTGTTGATTGCTACTTTGGTTGCAAATAAACGTTTATCTTCCTTTTAGGAATAGCTAGCAAAAAATCTGTTCACCTTATTTCAATCGAGTGGTGGCAGAAAAATACCAATTTTTCCAGTGTGAAATCGATTACTTTAACGATTGTACATAACAGTCGAGATTGTGTCATGTATGTGCACACCATTCAATCTTAAAACATTTACTTTGCTCACAGTGTATTCTCTTTTAGAAGCTTCTAGTGGATGAGACCTGAATGGCAACACTAGCATAGTTAGAAGGGATTGTCGGTCCTCTCTCGGTATATCGGTTAGACATGCTCTTTGTCTTCCAGGTAAAGTGGCGTCACGTGATCTGAGTGAAATGAGGGCCCGCCTCTTCCTGAATCTGGGCTTCCTGTACGATCTCATGAGCCAGGCAGACAAGTGCAGCTTCTACATCCGGAAGAGTATCTTCATTGCAGAGTAATCCTGACGTCTCCTGTGTGAGTCAGTCTGCTGTGCAATCATCCGTTCTGCTCTGACAGTCTGCTCTCTCCAACAGGAAGACTCAGCTCCACGAAGATCTGTACCGAGCCAACGTCAACCTGGCCAGCATTCACCTACGCAACGGCGAACACTCCAAGGCCATCCGCTGCTGGGAGGCTGCCCGGGAGTGTGCCCGGCGCACGCGGGACAAGTACATGGAGAGCGAATGTTACTCCAGCATTGGCCAGGTGAGGGAGTAGCTGCCTGTACCTGCAATGCATTGTGGGAATCTGTGATATGGCCGGTGCGGGAGTGTGTCAGAATCAGAATCAATTTATTTTCGCCAAGTAAGTTTGCACCTTCAAGGACGTTGTCTTGGCAGTTGCTTAACAAACACAAACAAAAACAATACAAGGACAGACAGTGTGTATATTACAAGTCAAGGACGTTATAAGTATAGTGGCAGTAAGCAATGTGAGAATTGTTCATGTTTAGTTCTGTGCTGATTACTATCAAGTCCTAGCAGCTCTAACGTGGTTCAGCATTAAGTATGGCTACCGCTTGAGGAAAAAAGCTGTCCCACTGTACCTGCAATGCATTATGGGATCTTATAATATGGGCGACACGGGAGTGTGCCCACCGCACACATTTATCATTGTAAATCCACTGCTGCCCTATAATGCCTGTCTCTGCTGCCCTCTAGTGACTGTCTCGTGTCTCTGCTGTCCTCTAGTGACTGTCTCGTGTCTCTGCTGCCCTCTAGTGACTGTGTCTTGTCACTGCTGCCCTCTAGTGTCTGTCTCTTGTGTCTGCTGCACTCTAGTGACTGTCTCTTGTCTCTCTGCTGCCCTCTAGTGACTGTGTCTTGTCACTGCTGCCCTCTAGTGACTGTGTCTTGTCACTGCTGCCCTCTAGTGACTGTCTCGTGTCTCTGCTGCTCTCTAGTGACTGTCTCTTGTCTCTCTGCTGCCCTCTAGTGACTGTCTCGTGTCTCTGCTGCCCTCTAGTGACTGTCTCGTGTCTCTGCTGCCCTCTAGTGACTGTCTCGTGTCTCTGCTGCCCTCTAGTGACTGTCTTGTCACTGCTGCCCTCTAGTGACTGTCTCTTGTGTCTGCTGCCCTCTAGTGACTGTCTCTTGTCTCTCTGCTGCCCTCTAGTGACTGTGTCTTGTCACTGCTGCCCTCTAGTGACTGTCTCGTGTCTCTGCTGCCCTCTAGTGACTGTCTCTTGTCTCACTGCTGCCCTCTAGTGACTGTCTCGTGTCTCTGCTGCCCTCTAGTGACTGTGTCTTGTCACTGCTGCCCTCTAGTGACTGTCTCTTGTGTCTGCTGCCCTCTAGTGACTGTCTCTTGTCTCTCTGCTGCCCTCTAGTGACTGTGTCTTGTCACTGCTGCCCTCTAGTGACTGTCTCGTGTCTCTGCTGCCCTCTAGTGACTGTCTTTTGTCTCTCTGCTGCCCTCTAGTGACTGTCTCTTGTCTCACTGCTGCCCTCTAGTGACTGTCTCGTGTCTCTGCTGCCCTCTAGTGACTGTCTCTCTTCTCTCGCAGACTCTGCTGTCACTGGGCGATCTCTCGGCAGGGAAGCGGTCTCTGAAGAAGGCGTTTCGGCTGGGCAGTCAGCAGCAGTCTGATCGAGACATTGTGCGCCGGAATCTCAAATATGGTAAATCCGTAGATCATCCTCCTCCTGGAACAGAGGAGACCACGTCCCGTGTCGCCCTTCCCCCTCCCCCCCCCCCCCCCCCCCCACACACACACACCCATCCATATCCTGTCACCCCCTCACACACGCAGCCATATCCTGTCACCCCTCACACGCAGCCATCCCGTGTCACGACATACACACACACACACACATATCCTGTCACCCCTCACACACGCAGCCATCCCGTGTCACCCCTCACACGCAGCCATCCCGTGTCACCCCTCACACGCAGCCATCCCGTGTCACCCCTCACACACACACACACACACACACACACACACACACACACACACACACACACACAGCCATATCCTGTCACCCCTCACACATGCAGCCATATCCTGTCACCCCTCACACATGCAGCCACCCCAGATTTACCCCTCACACCCGCCCTCCATCCCGTGTCACCACACACACACACACACAGCCATATCCTGTCACCCCTCACACGCAGCCATCCCGTGTCACCTCCCCCCACACACACACACACACGCAGCCATCCCGTGTCACCCCCCCCCCCCCCACACACACACACACACAGCCATCCCGTGTCACCCCCCCCCCCCCCCCACACACACACACACACACGCAGCCATCCCGTGTCACCCCTCACACACACACACACACACACACACACATATC
This sequence comes from Hyperolius riggenbachi, assembly GCF_040937935.1. Classification (NCBI taxonomy): domain Eukaryota; kingdom Metazoa; phylum Chordata; class Amphibia; order Anura; family Hyperoliidae; genus Hyperolius; species Hyperolius riggenbachi. The sequence continues at coordinate 445,999,718 of NC_090650.1, read as the reverse complement.
CTGTCACCCCTCACACGCAGCCATCCCGTGTCACCCCTCACACACACACACACACACATATCCTGTCACCCCTCACACGCAGCCATCCCGTGTCACCCCTCACACGCAGCCATCCCGTGTCACCCCTCACACGCAGCCATCCCGTGTCACCCCTCACACACACACACATATCCTGTCACCCCTCACACGCAGCCATCCCGTGTCACCCCTCACACCCGCCCTCCATCCCGTGTCACCAACCATACACAGTACAGAGTGTATGATTTGTTGTCTTAATCTCTTCTTGGCGTTTTCTTGCAGCTATGAAGGGCTGTCAGCTGGAAGAAGCTCTATCTGAGCTTACTGAGGGAGACCAGCAGGGGGCGCTGTCTCTGTACGAGCAGCTGGGCGATCTGTACTGCAAAGTGTGCTGTTACACCAAAGCTGTGGATTATTACAAGCTGCAGGTGAGGATTATAGGGGTCTCCCCGCCCCCCAATATCAGCAGCTGGCAGTCCTGGGGTACCGGGATCGTTTCACACTGTAATAATCACTATACTGCAATTCTGCTATTTCCAAAACATACAGAGAAGAGAATTGGCTTACTCCTTATCAAAGCTGGCCCTAGACTACAATAGACATGTGACTATGTTTGTATGGTAGGATTAGATTGTGAGCTCCTCTGAGGACAGTCAGTGACATGACTATGTACTCTGTAAAGTGCTGCAGAAGATGTCAGTGCTATATAAATACATAATAATATGGTAGGACATTATACTATGACTATGGTAGGATTAGATTGTGAGCTCCTCTGAGGACAGTCAGTGACATGACTATGTACTCTGCAATGTGCTGCAGAAGATGTCAGTGCTATATAAATACATAATAATAATATGGTAGGACATTATACTATGACTATGGTAGGATTAGATTGTGAGCTCCTCTGAGGACAGTCAGTGACATGACTATGTACTCTGTACAGTGCTGCAGGAGATGTCAGTGCTATATAAATACATAATAATAATATGGTAGGACATTAGACTACGACTATGGCAGGGATTAGAGTGTGAGCTCCTCTGAGGACAGTCAGTGACATGACTATGTACTCTGTAATGTGCTGCAGAAGATGTCAGTGCTATATAAATACATAATAATAATATGATAGGACATTAGGCTATGACTATGGTAGGATTAGATTGTGAGCTCCTCTGAGGACAGTCAGTGACATGGCTATGTACTCTGTAATGTGCTGCAGAAGATGTCAGTGCTATATAAATACATAATAATATGGTAGGACATTATACTATGACTATGGTAGGATTAGATTGTGAGCTCCTCTGAGGACAGTCAGTGACATGACTATGTACTCTGTACAGTGCTGCAGGAGATGTCAGTGCTATATAAATACATAATAATAATATGGTAGGACATTAGACTACGACTATGGCAGGGATTAGAGTGTGAGCTCCTCTGAGGACAGTCAGTGACATGACTATGTACTCTGTAATGTGCTGCAGAAGATGTCAGTGCTATATAAATACATAATAATAATATGGTAGGACATTAGGCTATGACTATGATAGGATTAGATTGTGAGCTCCTCTGAGGACAGTCAGTGACATGATGACTATGTACTCTGTAATCTGCTGCAGGAGATGTCAGTGCTATATAAATACATAATAATTATATGGTAGGACATTAGGCTATGACTATGATAGGATTAGATTGTGGGCTCCTCTGAGGACAGTCAGTGACATGACTATGCACTCTGTAATGTGCTGCAGGAGATGTCAGTGCTATATAAATACATAATAATTATATGGTAGGACATTAGGCTATGACTATGATAGGATTAGATTGTGGGCTCCTCTGAGGACAGTCAGTGACATGACTGTGTACTCTGTAATGTGCTGCAGAAGATGTCAGTGTTATATAAATACATAATAATATGGTAGGACATTAGGCTATGACTATGGTAGGATTAGTGTGCGCTCCTCTGAGGACAGTCAGTGACATGACTATGTACCCTGTAATGTGCTGCAGAAGATGTCAGTGCTATATAAATACATAATAATAATATGGTAGGACATTAGACTATGACTATGGTAGGATTAGAGTGTGAGCTCCTCTGAGGACAGTCAGTGACATGACTATGTACTCTGTAATGTGCTGCAGAAGATGTCAGTGCTATATAAATACATAATAATAATATGGTAGGACATTATACTATGACTATGGTAGGATTAGAGTGTGAGCTCCTCTGAGGAGAGTCAGTGACATGACCATGTACTCTGTAATGTGCTGCAGAAGATGTCAGTGCTATATAAATACATAATAATGATATGGTAGGACATTAGACTATGACTATGGTAGGATTACAGTGTGAGCTCCTCTGAGGAGAGTCAGTGACATGACCATGTACTCTGTAATGTGCTGCAGAAGATGTCAGTGCTATATAAATACATAATAATGATATGGTAGGACATTATACTATGACTATGGTAGGATTAGAGTGTGAGCTCCTCTGAGGAGAGTCAGTGACATGACTATGTACTCTGTAATGTGCTGCAGGAGATGTCAGTGCTATATAAATACATAATAATAATATGGTAGGACATTAGACTACGACTATGGTAGGATTAGATTGTGAGCTCCTCTGAGGACAGTCAGTGACATGACTATGTACTCTGTAATGTGCTGCAGAAGATGTCAGTGCTATATAAATACATAATAATATGGTAGGACATTATACTATGACTATGGTAGGATTAGATTGTGAGCTCCTCTGAGGACAGTCAGTGACATGACTATGTACTCTGTAATGTGTTGCAGGAGATGTCAGTGCTATATAAATACATAATAATGATATGGTAGGACATTAGACTATGACTATGGTAGGATTACAGTGTGAGCTCCTCTGAGGACAGTCAGTGACATGACCATGTACTCTGTAATGTGCTGCAGAAGATGTCAGTGCTATATAAATACATAATAATGATATGGTAGGACATTATACTATGACTATGGTAGGATTAGAGTGTGAGCTCCTCTGAGGACAGTCAGTGACATGACTATGTACCCTGTAATGTGCTGCAGAAGATGTCAGTGGTATATAAATACATAATAATAATATGGTAGGACATTAGACTATGGTAGGATTAGAGTGTGAGCTCCTCTGAGGACAGTCAGTGACATGACTAAGTACTCTGTAATGTGCTGCAGGAGATGTCAGTGCTATATAAATACATAATAATAATATGGTAGGACATTAGACTATGACTATGGTAGGAATAGAGTGTGAGCTCCTCTGAGGACAGTCAGTGGCATGACTATGTACTCTGTAATGTGCTGCAGGAGATGTCAGTGCTATATAAATACATAATAATATGGCAGGACATTAGACTATGGCTATGGTAGGATTAGATTGTGATCTCCTCTGAGGACAGTCAGTGACATGACTATGTACTCTGTAATGTGCTGCAGGAGATGTCAGTGCTATATAAATACATAATAATAATATGGTAGGACATTACACTATGACTATGGTAGGATTAGATTGTGAGCTCCTCTGGGGACAGTCAGTGACATGACTATGTACTCTGTAATGTGCTGCAGAAGATGTCAGTGCTATATAAATACATAATAATAATATGGTAGGACATTATACTATGGCTATGGTAGGATTAGAGTGTGAGCTCCTCTGAGGACAGTCAGTAACATCATTTCGACCCAAAATCAATTGAGACATCAATTGGGTGGACATGTTGCATCACCGATTTTCCTTTTGATTCGATAAAATTATTGAACTGGAAGGTCCATGGGCCCCACAAAATGACCTGATGCATGGCCACTGCTGGTTAGGGGCGTGGCCTCATGTACTTCCTGTTCTCTCATCCTGTTATAGCTCCGCTGTGCTGAGACGCTGGGCCGTCCGGAGAAGGAGCTGGCTGTCATCCACGTGTCCCTGGCCGCCACCTACAGCGACCTGAAGGATTACCAGCAGGCTGTGACGCACTATCAGGCTGAGCTCGGCTTCCGGAAAGGAAACCCTCTGGAGGTAAGCGGGGCAGTAATTAGAGGTGGCCACACACCTTACAACTTTTATATTCCAATTCAAGAATTGCAATAAGTTTTTCTGATGTGCAACAGGAGACACTGGCAGCACTTCCATATACAGGCTGCACCCGAGTTGACCAGCTGCATAGATGTGCAGAGCCCAAAATGTCAGCAGATTACACAACTTGCATTCAAAACAAATACAGCAAATGGAGGACGTTCGCTTTCAGAAACAGTTTGTGCGCAGAATGTTATGTACTACACTCCTCCACCATGATGAGGGATCCTCACGGAAGAGACCTAACCACTAACTAACAATGAAGTCATAGTTTAAACCTGGGGCTGCCAGCCATAAATGGTCTACACATTTTCTACTTATGGCTAGCTGCATCCATGTGTATCAGTTTAGATTAGGGTTTAGTGCATATATTGCATCTGATTTGTATTCAAGGTGTGTATTTCTGTCCCTGGGTGGTGCTGAACACCTCTGTTGGTTTCACTTCAGTTGCAGCCTGATGAGGACTGCCAATTCATTTCCCTGTTCTTTAGAAAATGTGTAGACCATTTGTGGCTAGCAGCCTCAGGTTTATACTACATTGTAACTGTTAGCTAGTGGTTAGGTCTCTTCTATGAGGGCACGTCAATGTAGTAGAAGAGACTATTATCTAACAATATGCACGCAAACTGTTTCTGGAAGCTAACGTCCTCCTTTGTTGCATATGTTTTGAATGCAAGTTGTGTAATTTTCCCGTGTTTTTGGGCTCTGCACATCTATGCGGCTGGTCAACTCAGGTGCAGCCTGTATTTGGAAGCGTGGCCAATTTCCTCCTCTTGTACAACAATTTCAGTCTACTTATGGCTAGCTGCATTCATGTGTATCAGTTTCCATTCAATTTGTTTAGATTAGGGTTTCAGTGTATAATTTGCATCTGATTTGTATTCAAGGTGTGTATTTAAAGAAAACCTGTAATGAGAAAAACCTCCCCTGGGGGGTACTCACCTCAGGTGGGGGAAGCCTCCGGATCCTATTGAGGCTTCCCCCGTCCTCCTCGGTCCCACGGTGGCGGCGAAAATCCTCCCGGAACAGCGAGGATGTAAATATTTACCTCCCGGGATCCAGTGCAGGCGCAGTATCGGCTCTCCGCCGATAGGTGGAAATAGCCGATCGCTGTCTGGCTGATCTACTGCGCAGATGCAAGTCTCCTGCAAGTCTCCTGCGCAGTAGAGCGGACCCGACAGAGATCGGCTATTTCTGTGCGGAGAGCTGCAACAGCGCCCCTGCTGGAGCCAGGAAGGTAAATAAATCAGCGCTTGTCAGGCTTGTCGAGGGAGGATTGCCAGACACTTCGGGGGAGCCAGCGCTGGACTGCCTGCAGCTACAGGAATGGGGGAAGCCTCATTGGGGCCCTGAGGCTTCCCCCTCCCGAGGTGAGTACCCCCAGGGGACGTTTTTTTGTTACAGGGTCTCTTTAAGTCTCTGGGGGGCACTGCACACCTCTGCTGGTACATTTCAGTTGCAGCCTGATTAGGAGCGCTGCCAGTTTTTTGCTGTTTGCAGTTTTTCTGATG